>NC_139573.1:57331737-57827737 GCF_965112155.1 Podarcis liolepis
GAGGAACGTGTAGCTACGCTCCAAAGAATTAGAGAGCTGGAGCTCTTCTTGGAAGCAACAGAGCACACCGTCTCCACCAAGGAGGAGACAGGGGACTCCCCTGAGAAGGAGGCTAGTTCATCAACACAGGAGCCAGATATATGGAGAAACGTGACTCAAAGAAGTAGGAGGCCCAGGGTTCGCTCTGATTGTTTAGAAATACACAATCGCTTTGAAGTCCTCTCCCCTAGCATGGAAGACGAAGAACAGACTCCATTTGAGGATCTCTCCCTCATTACAGTCGATCAGGTATATGAAGACGAGCAGCAAAGTCAGTCCTCAGGGAATGTGCAGGCGACCTTGGAACGGACAGCTCACTGAAGAACCCTGACCAAACCTAAGAGGAGGCGTGTAGTGGTGATAGGGGATTCCCTACTGAGGGGAAAAGAAGCAGAGCTCTGTGGGCCTGACAAAATGTCTCGGGAGGTGTGCTGTCTCCCCGGGGCTAAGATCCAAGATGTAACTGAACGACTGCAAGGAATCATAAAACCCACTGACAAATACCCCTTCCTCTTGGTTCATGTGGGAACCAATGACACTGCAAGCAATAGCCTCCAGAAGATCAAAAGAGACTACGAGGCTCTGGGCAGGAAATTGAAGCAATTAAATGCACAAATTGTCATCTCATCTGTCCTCCCAGTTGAACGACGTGGCCCAGGGAGAGAGGGAAAAATAGTGGAAGTGAACAGCTGGCTTCGCAAATGGTGTAAACAGGAACGGTTTGGATTCTTAGATCACGGACTGCAGTTTCTTGAAGATGGACTTCTGGCAAGCGATGGGCTGCACCTCACAACAGTTGGGAGGAATATTTTTGCCAAAAATCTCAGAAACCTCATCAGGAGGGCTTTAAACTGACTAATGTGGGGGAGGGAGACAGTGCTCCTGAAGGTAGGAGTCTATCAATTGATGAAGATGATCATCTAAATGTCATAGACCAAATGGAGCAAACAGCACGCAGACCTAGTGGTGGGAGGAAAAAATCCTTAAATAAGAGACACGGGGGAATGATTAATGGACTTCAATGTCTGTACACTAACGCGCAAAGCATGGGAAATAAACAAGATGAGCTTGAGATCTTATTACAGCAAACTAAATATGACATAATAGGCATCACTGAAACCTGGTGGGATAAGGCCCACGATTGGAATGTAATAATGGAGGGATACAATCTATTTCAGAGAAACAGACCAGACAAGAAAGGAGGAGGAGTGGTGTTATATGTCAGGGATGTGAAGAGATCCAAGATTTAGAACCTCAAAGCCAAAGTGAGAGCATTTGGGTCAAAATTAAGGGAGAGAAGAATAACAGTGACCTCATTGTTCAGGGGGCAGCGACTAGACTTCTGCCCTGAAGGTCCTGCCCCAATAGTTCCACAGTCGAAGATCCACGACATCTCTCCTCCTTTCCAACTTAATCTATACTATACCATATGGATTTCCTACAGGCATCTTTTTGGCTACTGCAAGAACAGGATGGTGGACTAGACTGGCTATTGGCCACCAAATATTTTGGAAGAGAAAACTAATTACTTAAATGCACCAGTAACAGTGATGGAATTACAACAGATAATTAACCAGATAAAAACAGGTAAATCACCGGGGTCAGACGGTCTATCAGCGAAGTACTATAAAAACTATAAGAGCTTTTGGCACAGCCTTTGAAAGATGTAATGAATAAGATTTTGAATACAGGGAAAGTATCAGATTCTTGGAAAGAGGCATATATTACATTAATTCCAAAACAAGATACAGATTTACTATCAGTAAAAAATTACAGGCAGGTATCTCTGCTAAATAATGGTTATAAACTATAATGGCAAATCATATGAAGATGGTGTTAAAAGATTTAATTCATCAAGATCAAGCTGGCTTTTTTCCTGGCCGCCAGATGAATGAAAAGCAAGCGGCTTTAATGTCTGTAGATGCAGAGAAAGCCTTTGATAATGTGTCATGGATTTTTATGGAAAAAAACTATAGAAATGATGAACTTTGGAGAGCCATTCCTTTGGAGAATTGACGCGACTTATTCAGATCAACAGGCTATGTTGATAGTGAACAATGTGATAATGGAAAAATATAAGAAAAGGGACAAGAAGGGGATGTTTCCTGTCACCATTATTGTTTATATCAATTCTAGAAACCCTGGCGTGATAGAATAAAAGGTATAATAGTAGGGTGCAGAGCTTATAAATTGAAAGCATTTGCGGATGACCTTGTGATAACAGTAGAAGACCCGATGGTAAGTAATATCAAGGGTCTTAGAGATAATTGCTGAATTTGGTCAGGTAGCAGCTTTCAAGTTGAATAAAAATAAAATGAAAGTATTGGTAAAAAATGTGACCGTTCAATAAAAAAGAGACTTACATCGAACAACAGAATTGACAATAGAAAAAAAGGTGAAATATTTAGAGGTATGGTTGACAACTATATAGGCACTTGGAAAGAAAGAAAGAAAAACCTAAAGGTATGGGCAAGGATGATGTATTGCCGAGAATGTTATTTTTATTTCAATCAGTACCCGTTATCAGTAGAGCAGGACACTTCAAGCAGTGGCAAAAAGTTACTTCTAAATTTATCTGGCAGGGAAAGAAGCCAAGGATTAAACATAAATTGTTAACTGATGCAAAGGACAGAGGCGTTTTTTCCGGACATGAGGTTATATTATGAAGCGTCCTGTCTCTGCTGGCTTCGGGAGTGGATAATGTTAAAAAATGCAGGCATTCTAGATTTAGAAGGTCATGACAACAGATTTGGGTGGCATGCATATCTCTGGTATGATAAGACAAAAGTGCATAAAGGTTTCCTAAACCATTTGGTAAGAAAATCAATTTATGTAGTATGGGAGAAATATAAATATTTATCAGACCAAAAAAACACCTTGGTAGCTTTCCCTGCTTGAGGTGAAATCTGTGAAAAAATTAAATGCAAAAAATGAATGGGCAACGTATAAAGAGCTGTTAACAAAAGAAGAACAATTGAAAATGAGAAATTTGAGGATATAAGACTTATCAACTGACTGGTTACAGTATCACCAATTAAATGATGCATTTAGAATGGATAAAATAAATGGTTTTAGTAAATAATTTTTAAGGTTTGAAAAAGACTTGTTGGAAAATAAAGTGAAAATACTTTCTAAAATGTATACTGTTACATCTGTATTGATACAATGGGCAAGGGATATTGGATATAATATACAATTGTCATCGTGAGAAAAATTATGGAGGGAAGACTTAAAATGTACAGCATGCTGTACGTTGAAGGAAAACTATGAAAATGATGTACTGTTGGTATTAAACTCCTACTAAATTAACAAAAATGTATAGAACTACTACAAATATTTGTTGGAAGCGCAAAGAGAAAGAAGGCACCTTCTACTATATGTGGTGGATGTGTAAGATAGCAAAGCATTGGAAAATAATTTATAATGAGTTGAAAAAAATGTTTAAAATAACATTTGTGAAAAAACTAGAAGGTTTTTTTAAAAGGAATTTTAGGTACAAAAATACCAAGGGAGCAGAAAAGATTGTTGTCAGGCTCTGGGGGCTTGGCTTTCTCCCCCTCCCCCCACTTTGGCTACGGATAAGCAGGACAAAGCGACAAGAGTCCCTTGCCATTTAAAGGGCCTTTAATGATCACAGGAAAAGAACAAAGCATCCATTCCCGAGATAAAGGTGCTCCCAATTAAGCTTCCCTCCCCGGCATCTCACAACCATTGAGCCTTCTGCATAGCAACCTTATCAGCTCTCCTTGCCCTTGGAGATAAAGGCTGGACACTCTGCAGCAAAGGGGAGTCAGTTCTCTCTCTCTTTCTACTTCTCCTAGCTGTTCCCCACTCAGCTCTGCCCAGCTGTTATTTTCCGATGTAACATGAACAATGGTATAAATTGAATATTAAAGATAAATAGAGAACTTTACAGGATGCAGGTGGGAAAAGATTAATAATGGAACCCATGGAAGGGTGGCAGGAAGTCCAAGGACTCAGAGAATCCTATTTTTTATGATTATGACTGAAATTTGAATTTAAGTGTTAAATGCAAAAATTAATGTCCTTTTGTTCCCATAAACTCAGTATCATGTAACTCTGCTGGCAGCGGCTGGTGGGAAATGTAGTCCAAAAACATCTGGAGAGCAGCAGTTGGCAAACGTAGTCAAGGGCAGCTCCTGTAGAATTGCAGTAGGATGTCAAGCTCCTCCTGCACTGCCCTCTGTATGTCACAACAGCAGTCACAAGTTAGTGTAAGGGACTGGGCATGGAGAACTGGTTCCCTGGTGCTCAATGCCATACTAACCACCACCACCTGCCCAACGTTACCTGTTAATGAGAACAAAATTGAAGGTGTCCCCGGTGATTAGCTGGATTTGGTCTCTTATGTGATCCAGAACTGGAATCCATGGCTTGGGCGAGAAAGTGACACCTGAGTATGTGTACGTCAAGCCAGCATCCCCGTAGGTCACTTGTTTCCTTGGGATGTTGTGCCACTTTCCAAATATGTGGAGTTTAGTGAACTCTCCTGCTTTGAAAAAAAGATGACAAACTCAAGATGGGCTTTCATAACCAGATGCAGGGAAGAAATGCCACCAAGTAAAAATTTCCCCTGAGAGCAGTGGTGGGGAAGCTGTGGTGGCCCCCCAATTCAATTCACGGGGCCCTCTGGACACTGCAGTTGATCTCTGCTTCCTGCATCACCACCCCTCTAGAAACTGCTTTTCCTTCCATGCCGTGTGTGAGTTTGTGTGCAAAGGAGAAAGGGAGAGCAGGAGAGACAGATGTAGAGGAGAAAACCTCTTGCCGCAAGTTGGGAGAGGCCAGAGGGAGAGAAGAATGTTTCACACAGAGACATACACAACAGTATGTAACTCTGCAAATTTAACCTGGTACGTTCTGCATGCAAAGCAGGTGCTCTACAACTGAGCTATGGCCCTTCCCCATTAAAACAACCCTCTTCACTGCTGCCCCCTGCCCAACGGCCATTCAGTGAGAAACTGCTTCTCAGCCTGGCTATTATTATCACTACTGCCCCTGAAGACGGTTTGGAAGCTTCAGCTGGTGCAGAATTTGACAGTCAGGTTGCTCACTGGGGCAAGACGGTTTGAGCGTTCACACTGATCCTGGCCTGATTGCACTGGCTGCCAGTTAGTTTCCGGGTCCAATTCAAAGTGCTGGTTTTGACCTATAAAGCCTTAAACAGCTCAGGACCACAATAGCTATGTAATGGCTGTTTGTGGAATGCTCTCCCCAGGAAGGTTTGCTTGGTGCCTTCATTATATATTTTTAGGCACCAGGCAAAAACATTCCTCTTCAGCCAGGCTAATTAAGATTCTACAGCCTTTTAAACGTGTTGTTGGAGGGGGGTTATTGTTTCGTTTTTGACTTTTTATTTTGTGCTTTTATCTTGTATCTTTATCTTGTGAACTGCCCAGAGATCTTCAGGTGAAGGGTGGTATATAAGTTTAATAAATAATAATAGCTATAAAAATGAGGAAATCTATTTATAGTATGCTCCAGATAGCCCTGCCGCACAGAGAATTCATGAAAGATTCAAAGATCAGATCTGTTTACCTTCAAAATATTCCACTTCCTTTTCAAGCTCCTGGAAGATCCTGTCAGCCTCTGCTTTGTTGAAAAGGATCCTATAATCGCAGTTTAGCCCTTCTGCCCGGATGTGTTTCCATGAAGCACCAACCAAGGGAGTCTTGCTTTGGTGGGATGCATCCAGCTTGGGCCTCTTCTTGCTTCTTCCACTGCCTTCCGCACCAGAGTCAGCCTCCTCCCGCTCTGGCCCAGGGGACTTCCTCTTGTTCTTTGTTGCTGTGGTCTTAAGAGGCCCCCGGACAATGAATTTCTCCATCGCCAGTTGCTACGCACCTCAATAGAGGCGGTAGGAGGGCAAGCCTGTGATTGACCAGAACCAGATTAGATATGCCTGGAGTGGGGCGCTCCTGGCTGTGGGGTGTTCTTTTTACTAATATACTTGCAGCAGCTGGAAACTATAATTTGTGGTGTCTGCAAAGGATCTCTTTACCCAAGGGATAGGGAGCCTTTGGCCGGCTGGATGGTGCTGTATTCCAATTCCCATCAATCCTAGCTTGCATGGCCAACAGTCAGGGATAACTGTCACAGTCCAACAACATCTGCTGGCACCTGGCTGGGGAACACTGGCTTGGACAAGCTGACATCTGTAATTATGGAGGCTGGCAAAATGGAACCTCCAAGTTCAGAAGCAAGGTACCCCTGTATACCAGGTGCCGGGGATACACTGTAGGGGAAGGCTGCTCCTTCATGCCTTAGGGTTAAAATGCTATGCTACGGCTGCCCTCCAGTGCCCGTCTTACCTCCTGCAATGCCCAGGATATTCTCCAAGGCTCCTCCTGGAGCCGAGGCCAGGGAGCCTCACTGCCTGAATCCTGTTTCAGGCCCCACCTTCGTCTCCTTTCCAGTCACTCCTTGCAGCTCCTCCCTTCCTGCAAAAGGTACTAACCGAGAGCCCTGCCTGCTAGAAAGAAAAATGGTAGTGTTGTTATTTCAGAACAAGACAAAGTCTGCTCGCTCCATCTCGAGGGCTTCCCAAGCATCGTAAAAGCTTCTCATGAATGTAAAATCAAAATTGCAAAACATAACCTGGGAGCAGCACAGGCGCACTTTCCAATATTATTTTTGATCACACTTTGTAAGGTTGATTCTACTTTGAGGTGATCTGCGGAGGCGGAGCCCCTGCTCTTTCCCCCTAACGCGCATGTTCATCACGCAAGTCGGCAACCATAGCGTGCAATGGAAGGCCTCTTGCAAGGAGGACGAGCCTTCTCGCTATTTCCTCCCGCCTCCGTTTGCCGCCGCGGACCCGCCTTCCGAGAACAGGCGCTGCGCATGCGCCCAAGGAGCGGGCGGGCGGGACCCAGGCGCTCCTCGGCTGCGCATGCGCGCTCGCTTTGGCGCCAATTTAAAGCGTACCTGAAGCGGGAGCGGGCGGCGGCGGCAGCGGGTCTTGCCGTGAGGGGCAGAAGAGCTGAGCCAGCGGCTGCTGAGCCTTCTGCCTTTCCCTCGGCGCCCTTCTCTCCCGAGCTGCAGCGCCGGAGCCCGTCTGCCAGCGGAGCCACCATGATCGGCCAGAAGACGCTGCTCTCCTTCTTCTCGGCGGCGCAGGCCAAGAAGCGGAGCCGCTCCCCGGAGCCAGTCGGGGCCGCTGAGGTACAAAGGGAGCCAGGCGAGAGGGGACGGGGAGAAAAAGGCGCCTTCCTAAGGTACCGGCGCCTTCTCCTTCCAGCGGGGGAGAAAAAGGCGCCTTCCTGAGGTACCGGCCAATGGGAAGCGCTTTAGCCGCCCTCAAGCCAATGGGAAGCGTCCGGGGGTGGGACTAAGTCCGAATCGGTGCTCTTAACCAAGAAGAGCTAGGGCTACCTTGGCAACAGAGATCAACTGAGGGCAGGGGCTTTCAAGCAGAACTGCGATAGGGCGAGCGGGCTGCAGGGCTCGGGACCGGCGGCCAATTAGGAAGCTGTTTTGATGGCCCGTAACCAATGAGAAAGGAGGGGGCGCTATCTCGCAGGTGATAGGCCGATACACGGCGCTTTGGGTGTCGCTGGCCAATTGGGCGCGAAAGTCGCCCGTGTTTTGTTTTCTCATGGCGGCGGCGGCGGGCCCTGGTCTGGCCTCGCTCCGCCGCTGCCTCGCTCCTGCTGCCGCCTGGCCGCCCCTCACGCGCTTCTTCCGCCCGCAGGCCGGCTCTCCGAAGAGGTCGAAGGCTGGCGCTCCGTCCCCGCCTCTCAGCCCGGAGCAGCTGGAGCGGATCCGCCGGAACAAAGAGGCGGCCTTGCAGAGACTCGCTTCCCGCCTCAGCAGCCTCGCTCCTCCGGAGGTCGCGCCGGACTGGAGGCTCGCGCTCGCCGGGGAGTTCGCCAAGCCCTACTTCGCCCAGGTGGGCCAGAGGCGGAGAGGAAGGCGGGGGGCTGCCATGGGCAGGGCAAGGGTGACGCGGCGGAGAAGGGGCTCAGCCCATCTCCCCTACCTGGCGGCCTTTGAACTGGAGAGAAGGTCGATGCAACGCACCTGATGCGAGCAAAGGATGTGCTCCCGCACGGAGCTGCAGTCCGGGCCACTTTAATAGATCCCCCCCTTAATTTATCATATCGAAAACAGGCCTGCTGTTGCTGTGCTGTGTTAAATGGACTGTACCAAAATCTGCACACTTGCCTGCCTTGGTGCCTATCTCTTTCCTCCTTTACAGACATGCATTTCTTCCCTTTCTGTTTTATGCCACATAGCTTATTCAGTTTTATGCCACTTTAGCTTATTCAGTTTTATGCCACTTTAGCTTATTCAGTACTTGGTAGCAGACCTCTATGCTTGTTACTCACGCAAGTGTGCCGCTGGGTTCAATAGGGCTTCCTAGCAAGTGTGTGTAGGGTTATTTATATATTTATGATTAAAGTTTTCCTTGGCTTAAACACCTTGTCTCTTTTTTCAAGTTGTGCTGTACAGTCTTTTCTACAGATCAGTTACATTGTTGAGTACAGTATAAGGTTTGGGAGAGGAGGGGTGGTGGTGAAATTGTGTGTGTAGGGTTTTAGTCCTGCAACCTGGTCTTTTGTATCTTTGCATGGAAGCAGTTCCTTCTATATTTCATGGAGCTAGCACTCATGGAAATTTACATAGGATGTGGTCTTACTCTCCTTGTGTATACTGTATTTACAGAATAATTAAGTGGTTATTCCTGTCTACCTTGCGGGCCCAAAGTGGCATTAACAGTTCCTCCAAAACCATTATTGATCAGCCTTTATATACGAGAGAGATGCAAAAGTATTTAGTTTGATCTACCCTGTCTCAAGAAGCTCCTGGTGGCTAGAAGTATTTTGTTAATTATTGAGCATGTATCTTGCTGCAACTGACGTTGGAGTCCATAGATGTTAGGCAAGAAGCTGTGGCTAAAAATTGGAGAGGGACTCCAGGGTCATCACTTGTCCTGAAATGGGAGGCTCCACTTTGCAATGTTCCCCTCACTTTCAAGCATGTTTCTCAAGTTTCTGTATCTCTTGAAAGTTCATCACAACTTTTCTGAAAACTCAGCCGCCTGGCTTATATCATGGGATCCAATTTCAAGTCTGGGTGAAGCAAACTCTTCACATCTTTAAAAACAATTGGCTGGCTGGCCTCTCTTTAAAGCCTTGGGCATTAATGGGATGTATTGACAGAAGAAAGCTTTATGCGATAACTGAATTGAAATTTTAAAATGACTGCTTGAAACACAATATTGTGTGTGATGCCTAGGTGCTTGTGTGCACTCAAACCGCTACCTACTTAACCTGCTGGCCCTCCTTAACCAGGATTTGAAACTGTCTGCTTCTGTTTCCCAAAACAGCTAATGGACTTTGTTGCTGCAGAGCGCAAACGCTACACAGTGTATCCAGCTGTGCATCAAGTCTTCACCTGGACTCAGATGTGCAGTATCCGTGATGTGAGTAAACCTGGTACAATCAGCCCTACATTTATTCTACCTTTTCCTTCAGGAGTCACTAAGTTGTCAGTGATATCTTCTCTTTTTTCCGCCTCTAGATAAGCGTTGCACTTTGTGTCTGCATTGTTTTGAAAACCATGGGCTAGTAACAATAAAGTTTGGTGCTGCTAGTTGCATTTTGGCCTCAGAATGTTTTGCATACACTACTGTATCTAAGTTGTCCTGACTGTAAAGGGAGGCCACTATTAGTTAATCCAATTGGATAAATGCTAGGTGAAGCTGAAAGGAATGGAATGGAATGGTGGGGCTTCCTTAAAACTACCCATGTTCTGAGATTTGAACATGGAGCTTTTAATCAAGCACGCTACATCATAATAATTTATAATCATTTATTATTTGTACCCCATCTGACTGGGTTGCCCATGAACTGTGGTGTTTATATAGTTGTCTCATTGGTCTTCTCTGGAACACACGAAAGAGCAAGGGATAACCAGCCACATACTGTGTCCTACCAAAGGAACGTATTAAACTGGGCAGAGATGAATGACAGCAGGAGTGATTGTATTGAACAAATTTTCGCTTTTGTAACTTTGTTCAGGTAAAAGCTGTCATCTTGGGCCAAGACCCGTATCATGGACCCAACCAAGCACATGGACTCTGTTTCAGCGTCCAGAGACCAGTTCCACCTCCACCCAGGTAAGATTAGGCTTTAAACTTTGTAGTCCTATTAGGAACAGATATGCAATACTGCCTTTCCATTAGTCTTTCATTTGCATAGTTATCACTAATATGTTGTTATGTTATAAATGAAATTCCTATGATACAAATGCATGAGAGGAAGTCTGTCAACACCTTTCTGATTTTTGATCGTAGCCTAGAGAACATCTACAAAGAACTGGCTGAAGACATAGAAGGCTTTTCTCATCCTGGCCATGGAGACTTGACCGGGTGGGCTAAACAAGGTGAAGCAGGATCAAAGTTTGTTGGGCGCTTTTCCCCCTGTGGTGGGCTTCCCCCAGCTGCTATCATGTGTGTTGGTTTCACCTTCTGGATACAGATTGCTTCTTTCCAGCCGCCAATGGTAGTACTTGCAGCAGTGGATGGAGAATTCCTTTTAGCACGCCCCAGATTTTAGCAAGGAAACAGCCCCTGAACATCCAACACAATCCCAGCCTCCTCCTGCTTCAGAGAGGCTAGATCTTGCTGAAAAGAGCAAGCTTAGCTCAAATACAGTGGTACTCTGGTTGCAAACGGGATCCGTTCCGGAGCCCCGTTCGCAACATGAGCAGAACGCAACCTGCTTCTGCGCATGCGCGTGACTTCATTTTGCACATCTGCGCATGCGCGAGCGGCAAAACCCGGAAGTAACCCTTTCCGGTATTTCCGGGTCGCCGCAGGACGCAACCTGAAAAAACGTATCATGAAGCAAACGTAACACGAGGTATGACTGTACAGTACAGACTTTACAGAACAGTGGATAGTTTTGCTGCTACATGCAGCTCCTTTACAGAACAGCTGCTTATTATAAGTTTATACAGCCATTAGCATTAAATTAAACACACAAGCTACAATAAAATGCCCTCAAATACGCTGGGAGGTGGGGGTTGACCTCTTCTGGTGTTGCAAAATTTGGCTGGGATAAACATATTTTGGGTGCAGAGTATTGATCATTTGCCCTTCCTAGCAGCAAAAGCAGCATATTTTTATTTAATGTTTTCTGCATGCTTGCTCACCCTTTCCTGTTTCATTTTCAACCTAGGAGTACTGCTACTCAATGCTGTTCTTACAGTCCGAGCACACCAAGCCAACTCCCACAAAGAGAAGGGCTGGGAGCAGTTCACAGACGCAGTGGTCTCCTGGCTAAACAGCAACTTGGATGGTGTGGTCTTCATGCTTTGGGGGGCTTATGCTCAGAGGAAAGGCAGCTCTATTGACAGGGTAAGTGCACCGTTGCTTTTCCATTCCTCTGGAAGTGACACTAGTCTGGACAGTGGGGAAAAGGCTGGAAGCTGGTCTGTGTGGTATGCAGCATGGAATCTAATCCTGAGCTTGGATTATGGCCTCATGCAGCACCCATTAGAGTACATTGTTTTAAAAGGGTATTCTGGGACTGCAGAACTGGGATTATTAGAGGATGGGCTCAGGTTTGGTCAGTGTTTCTGTTAAATGATATTGGTCCATGGAACAGCAGTACAAAACCTAAGATTCTGCAAATGTGGTGGCAGTTCAGTGGGGTGGGATGATTACAAGGTCTTAACATCTCTGATTTCTTGCAGAAACGGCACCACGTCCTACAGACAGCTCACCCTTCACCCCTGTCAGTGCACAGGGGTTTCTTTGGCTGTAAGCATTTCTCTAAAACAAATGAATTGCTGAAAAAGTCTGGGAAGAAGCCCATTGATTGGAGCACCCTGTGACACAGAATTTGAAACCAACTGTGTTTGATTCTTAGAGTACAGTCACTACTTGGGAATAATTCTTTGGATTTGTTTTAATTGAATGTGCCAGATCAAAGAGTCTACTCCAAATCTCTTATTTTGGAGTAGCTTTGAATTTAATGGAATTAATCCTGAAAATGTGTTTTTCACATTTTTGGTGCATTTTGGGACAAAAATAGATTGGCTGAGATGTTAGCCTTTTTATGTTCACTCTGGCTAGTGCCAAGGAAGGCATTCCATTCTGTTATTAGCTATTGTAAAATGGGCTTGTTGGTTTTTACTCCCCATCTTGTACATCTCATGTTGAGGGAAATGAAAGCACCTTTTCATATATATTTTTACACCAAAGAATTTCATTTTTCATTTTTGGCCCACTCAGTGAAGTATCCATTTAGCAAACTGTTTATGATGTACAAATCAATGTCTTATTTAGTCTTCTAAGCTTGTCCTTTTATCAGTTGTCAATTAAAAGTTGCATCAGTTGCTGTGAACTATGACCCTGTTTTCTGAGGTCTGCAGGAATTAGATCAGCTGTGGCAAAGTCAAAGGATTCCAGTTGCTTTTTTCTTATTGGGATAGGGAAAGGATGGAGCCAGATGTTGGAAAGCATTGCCTGACCTATAGGAGAAATGGGGTCCCCAGTGCTAATGGTGGTTGTGTTAGGGAAAACAGCACACATGAAAATCTTACCCAGCCACAGTTGGCAGCTAAACTTCTGTTGCAGGTATTGGGCTTGTAGGAGCCAACATTATCAACTTCTGTAAATTATAAGAAAGTCTGGCATACCCTTTTTATGTGCAAATTGCATAATAAGATATTCTGTTCTGGTATGTTTTAAATACCAAATTATGACTTGTACTTGTGGTGGTTTTTTTTACTCTTTGTACGACTAGGTGACAACAATGCAACTAATTTTTTTTACAGTCACTGTATATTTGTTATAAAAATAAACATATTTGTTATTTGCTGTTTGTTGGCTCCCCCCGCTGCTTCTTTTGCATATGTGTTATTAAATTTATTACCCACATTTCACCAGCAGTTCCCAGGGTGGGTTGCAACAATTTAAAATTGGGAATTAAAAACAGTTAAAATGTATTGCATATGCAAGAATAAGGTGGATCCTGAAAACACAGATTTCAGGCGCCAAAGGCCAGGGTAACGCAATGCACTTTAAGCACTCGCCAAAAACTTTATAGTGAGGCAGCCAGATGCACCTCTGGGAAAGGAGCACCACAGCCGAGGTCTACAGACTTATTGAATTACAATAAATCTCAGCAAGTTTCCAATTAGTTATTGAAATGAGAATGACTGTTAGCGAAACACACTGTACCAGAGTTGTTCATGCGTAGTGGGGTCCAGATAGTATTATCTACTGAAAAGGTTAGGATAAGATACCATATTTCTAAGAGGTTGCCAGCACCTTGGGTGGAGCATTTGACTGGTGAGTTTCTCCATTAATGCTACTGTCCACACTCCTGAGAAAACTGAACTATGCTGAAATGGCTAAAATGACCGAAAGAATCAGTAATCGGGAAGACCAAAATTTTAATAAGTTATACATTTCCCCCATTCCTTATCTTAATTGTAAATAGTTAAAATCGTTAGTAGGATTGGAATAACACTTGTAGTTTAAGGTTGAATTCTGGACATAATGGCCGAGGTAAAGGACTTGGAGTATTATAAAAGATGCGTGAGGAAATTATGAATAATCGCCAATAGCACAACATTTGTAGGGTGCCCAGCTGGGCACCTTCTTTGCTGGAAGACGCATCCCTGTTCTGATCTATGCAGATGATGCAGCAATGCAGTGGTACCTGGGATTACATACGCTTCAGGTCACAGACTCCGCTAACCCAGAAATATTACCTCGGGTTAAGAACTTTGCTTCAGGATCAGAACAGAAATCATGCTCCGGCAGCAACAGGAGGCCCCATTAGCTAAAGTGGTGCTTCAGGTTAAGAACGGACCTCCGGAACGAATTAAGTTCTTAACCCAAGGTACCACTGTACATGGGTAGGCAAACTAAGGCCCGGGGGCCGGATGCGGCCCAATTGCCTTATCAGTCTGGCCCGCGGATGGTCCAGGAATCAGCGTGTTTTTACATGCATAGAATGTGTGCTTTTATTTAAAATGCATCTCTGGGTTATTTGTGGGGCATAGAAATTTGTTCATCCCCACTCCCCCATATAGTCCGCCCCCCCCCAAGGTCTGAGGGACAGTGGGCCGGCCCCCTGCTGACAAAGTTTTCTGACCCGTGACCTTTTAGGACACATGACATAAGTGGAATATGGAATGCTGCAGCATTATGCACTTGATGTGGAACCCAGACACTTTCTTCTGAAGGTGAAAGGAGTTGAGACGTAAGCCGTTTCTTCTTTGATGGAAGATCAAGAAAAACTTTGCTATAAACTTTGATAATTATTATGGACAAAATAGTTATGGACAAGTCTGTGCTTATTTACTTACTTACTTACACATACACACACACTTGTCTTATAGCCCGTGGAAAGATGGGCTATACATATTTTAAATAAATACCTGACCCATATGGGCAAATAGTTTGATGGAGGAAGTAATTTTTCAGGAAGAAGAGCAAGATTATTGCTGTATTCTCTGAAATAATGAGAGTCAGAATTAGGGAAATCAATTTCTGATTGTCTTGAATGTACATTCTGTTTGGATGTGTCTAATAAGCCTCCTTCTGAACTGCTGTGCACATGACTAGAAAATCAAGGGCAGAGCCCTGCTAAACTTGTTTTGCTGGTGATCTCAATTTAGTTAGCACCACAGAACACGCAGTTCCTTTTTGGTGTTCAGTTTATGAAAGTTAACAGTAGAAACTGACAAATTCTTTCTTTTGTACTCCCCCCTTGTCCTTTCCCCCAGTGTTACAAAACGTGGGTTAACCCAAGCAGGATGTCTACCAAGGCATTTCAGAATGAACTCTATGCTCTTGGTAGCAAGCTATGGCTCAAGCTCGAGGGACTACCAAAGGCTGAACCTTGGGAGATTGTGTTCTTTTTCTTCATCATCTTGTTCATTGGTACGTATGAATCATGCTTGCAACTTTCTGAGCTCGTCAGATGGGTCTATTTTGTCATTCAGGAGCTATGAATAATCTATTCTTTTTTTTGAGCTTTTCTTTAATCTACATGGTTTCTGATTCCTCAGCAATTGTGATGCTCAGGACAGGCTTTAAGTAAAGGTTTGTAAGAATTCAGTGCAGATCTACGCTGCTAAGTTTCACCATACAATATAAATGCTACATATATATATATATATATATATATATATGTGTGTGTGTGTGTGTGTGTGTGTGTGTGTGAGAGAGAGAATATTTGTGTGGCAGAATCAGGACTGGCAGCCAGCCCCTAGGTTCTACAGCACTTAAAGTTTCAAACTGAACTTTATCATATGAATGGCATGGGAGTCAACATTTACAGAAATGGTTAACTCTGGGTCAAATGGTAGTGTTGCTTTGGGCTACCGTACTACAAGATTATGCATGTAGGGTTTAGAGCTAACAGTGGAATCTCCCAGGATAAAGAGAACGAGGGTCGATTCACACATAACTTCTCATCACTTGCATTCTGAGATGAATGTAGGAAGTGTGCATATCCATTGCAAAGCAGCATATCCAAAGCAGTATGAAAGCTCTGCCTGTGACAGATGTTCAAATATGAAACCGTCATCAAGTGATTAACATGCATGTGTCCAAAGACACACCAGGTGGCATGGAGCAGTTCCTGAAACAAGTGACGGGGTAATTAACAACCACAGATACCGAAGAAAGCTGGCAGATCTAAAAGCAACTGTGTAATGTTTCCTCTGTTGAATTCCAAAGTAGAAAAGCCTGCTTGTGTACTGCGACAAATCCTCCCCCTGTTGGAACTGGGAAAGAGCCAGATGAGCCTAGCCTTCTTTCAGCTAGAACTCTGGGCTAGCCTGAACTAAAGCTTTGTTTCCTTTGCCCTTCACCTGCTGGTACTCCAGTTCTTTACATTAGAAATCAGCTGTACCTTTAAGAACAGCTACTGCCACTCATATTCTGTCTGATTTGCAATGGGGTTTATAATCATTGTGCAGCTTACACCATCCTTTGAGAACTGTGAGTATTATTTCTGTCTCGCTGATGTGCTAGGAGTAATAGTCATTGTACAGCAGAGTGGGTTAGTGTTCGCAAGTTTGAAAGCCATGCAAAATCCTTCCCCAACCCATTACAAGAATTTCCTTTCCCAGTCTCCGCTATAGCCCTAGTGTTGTTTATATCCTTTATCCATTCCACTTCCCAGGCCTCAGAGAACCAGCTGCTTCTTCCTTTCACTCCCTCCCCCTGCCTGTATTTTCTAGGAACCCATTACCTTGACAGTGATCATGACTGCCTACTCTCCACTCCAAGCCTGGGTGCAGCTGGGATAGCAGGAAAGTGCAGGTTACTTTTTTTTGTAGGTGCCAAAAGCAAAACAATGAAAAACAATGAGCATAGTTTGGGCATGCTTGTTCTAGAGCTCTTGTTGTTAGCAACTCTTGTGCCCTCTAGTAATTCCAGAGGACACAAGACAAATCTAAAAGCCACATCTGTCCCTTTCTGTTGTTTTTTTTAAATGATATTTATTGGGAATTTAAAGTTACAGAAAAGAGAAAAGAAAGAAAAGCAAAGAAAAATGAGATTAAACAATACAAATCAATACAAAGAGAATAAGAAGTACCAAACATACCATACACCAAAATCAAAAACAAGAACAAAAAATAAATTTAAAAACAAATCCAATATTCCCATACCCTTATCTTCATTAACTTATTTCCTCGACCTACTCACACCTCCCTTTTTTGTATTCTAATTATTAATTATCTCAGCAAATCCTTTCCATCTTTCACTGTATTCTGTCCTTTAGTTGTCTTAATTTATTTTAGCCTTATCTTACCATAAAAAACCCTAAAACTTAAAAACTTATTTATACATAACTCCTTATAACATTTCTACTAAAGCCTAATAGTTTCATTCCAAGATTTTCCTAACAGTCGTTAATTTTGCAATATTTCTCTAAATGAATTTTTAAACTTTCTGCCAATCTTCATCCACCGTCTCTTCTTCCTGGTCTTGGGTTCTGTCAGTCCTTTCTATCTGTTCCATCTAGTCCATCAACCTGGTGATCTTATGTCCGAGGCTCTTAACTCTTTTCCATGTCCCTTCTGCAGATCTTCTTCATAATTGTACCTGCACTTTACTTTGTCTTCTGCTGGTCTTATTCTTAATTTCCTTCCTTTGTCTCTGAGGAGTAGATCTCGGGGAAGCAACCTAAGAGTGTCTTTATCCCTTCTCGGCCGGTCAGCCCGTTCTCCATGGTTAGCACTAAAATCCATAAAATATTCCAAAACATACTTCAATGCCCCTCCAAAGTTGAGTGCCTCGACCACTCCAATCTCCTCCTGGCCCAAAACTAAATCCCAAAGGTCAGAGCATCCCTGCATAGGAGGATCTGACCAACTTGCCATCTCCAGTCCCGACAGGACTCCGTCTCTCCAAGTCTGCCTCACTCCAGATTCAGTCCTCAGAAACAACAACTTATGCTCCTGCAGGGCCACATCTCTCTCAACTTGTATTACTTGAGGTTCAACAACAACCTCCTCCTTTGTCTTCTCCGCAACTTGCCCTGTCAGGGCAGATTCCTGGGTCAGTTGTTGAGCAGGTTCTATATCAGTGGTCACTGTTTGACCGAAATTATCAATTGCAGTAGTCATCAAATCCATCTTCGCATGAAGCTCCTCCAACAAAGCACTTGTCCTGCACAAAGGAGACACTAAGGTTTCCTGTGTCAACATTCTTATCCAAGGTCAGAGCCTGTTTCTCACGCTCTCTAATCTCTACAGCTGTAGAGTTCCCCAGGTCCACTCCAACAACAGTTCAAAAGCTCCCTCTAGAGGAAACAATTTCTATTTGTATCTGTCAGGGCTGCCTCAGGTCTCAGCTCACAAAAGACCAACGCCAAGTTCTTCTTATATACGAGGATGTTTATTGCAGTTCATTATTGGTTCCACAACCGAGGCGCGCAGCCCCACGTCTGTTAGCCTTAGACCGTTGAAGTCCCCTCTGAATCAGTCCCTCCCCTACACCAGTTTAAGAGGCTTACGCTGCTCCACCTCTTCCTCTCTTTCCTTTTCCGCAGGGTCCTTCTGCCCGCTGGGGTTTCGCCCCTCCTGGATTCCCCTGACGCGGAATCCCCAGACTGCTCTTCCCCCCTCCTGCGGGCTTTGGGACCTGGCTCCTCCGGGCTCCCTGTTCTTCCGCGCGCCTCCACATTTGAACTTGGCGCGCGCGCCCAACCTCTAACCTTCCTTTTGACAGTTATACTACTCCCTCCACTACTCCCCTCCCCTTCCGGGAGGGTGGCTTGCTCCGACCTCCCTTCCTTCTCTGCTGCCGGAGCTGCTTCCTCTTTTTTTTTTTCCAAATGCTTTTTATTATATTTCCTTCATCATACACATCCAAAAAAGCACAACCAAAAAGGTACGTTAAAAATTAGACATTAAACATTAGAAAAACACTAAATAGAAAAAGAAAAATAAAGAGAGAGGAATAAAAGAAAAGAAAAAGAAAAGACACATACCACACGTTTACATCGACTTCCTTCCCTCCTGATTTCGGGTTTCTACTTTTAATAAATTCATCTTACAGCTGGTGTTGGTTTTTAGTTTATAACATCGGAGGAGTTAAATCAGACCTACTGCAGTTGTTAAGTTACCAGAGTTGCCTTCACTATATACCATAAATTTATTCCAATCCTCTTTTAACTTTGTATTTTTTTTATTTCTAATTCTTTGCGTCATTCTTGCCAATTCTATAAAATCATATAGCTTCAGTTGCCAATCCTTCACCGTTGGTGTAGTTGGGTTTTTCCAATTTTGGGCAATTAGCATTCTAGCCGCAGCTGTTGCGTATTGGAACAGGGTTTTATCTTTTTCCGGTATTTCTTTTCCAACCATCCCTAGTAAAAAGGCCTCTGGTTTTTTGGGAAATGTGAGTCTAAATATTTTTTTTAGTTCGTCATATATCTGATTCCAAAATTTTTTTATTCCCTCACATGTCCACCACATATGTATAAAGTTCCCTTCATTTGTTTTACATCTCCAGCAGGCCTTGTTACCAGTCTTGTACATCCTATTTAGTTTTTCTGGCGTTAAATACCATCTGTATATCATCTTTTCTAAGTTTTCTCTGATTGCTACACTTGCTGTGAATTTTATTCCCTGATTCCATAATTTCGACCATTTCTCTTATTCTATATTATGCCCCAAATCTCTTGCCCACTTTACCATAACTTCTTTAATTTCTACATCTTTTGTATCCTCTTCCAATAAGATATTATACATTTTGGATAATAATTTAGATTTACTTTCAATTATTTCAATTTGGAATTTTGATTTCTTTTCGCTCATTCCTACTTTCTTGTCTTCCGTCCATCTTGCATTGATTTGATGGTACTGTAACCAACCTTTCAGCTTTCCTTTCAGTTCCTCGTACGGTCTTAGTTTCCAGTTTTCATGGGAGCTTGTCAGTAAATCTTCATATGTTAAGTTTTTCTCTTCCAGGTTTTTTTAAATGATAAAATGTCTATTGGGGACAGCCACCAGGGTGTTCTTGGTTCTAACAATTTTTTATTTCTTTCCCATACTTCATATAGTGGACCTCTAATGATGTGATTCGAAAAGCTCTTATGTGTTCTTCCTTTATTTAACCAAAGGTAGGCGTGCCAACCCCACCTGTTATCCACACCTTCAAGTTCCAATAAATCCGTGTTCTCCAAAGTTATCCAATCTTTCACCCAGCATAAGCAGGCAGCTTCATAGTATAGTTTTAAGTTAGGTACCGCCATCCCCCCTCTCTCCTTTCGGTCTGTGAGTAATTTGTATCTGATCCTTGGCCTTTTTCCCTGCCATATAAATCTTGAGAGGACTTTCTGCCAGTCTTTGAATATTTTGGTCCCTCTAATAACCGGGATATTCTGAAAAAGGAACAGCATCTTGGGAAGAGTGTTCATTTTTATTGCCTCCATCCTACCGAGCCACGAAAGGTTAACTCTGCTCCAGACGTCCAGATCTTTTTTAATTTTATTCCAGGTCGTTGTATAATTATCTTCAATTAGATTTATATTTTTTGGTGTAAGCCAAATGCCTAAATATTTTACTTTTTTAGTCACTTTAATTCCGTGTTGACTCTCTAATTTTTCTTTTATATCATTTCTCAAATTCTTTGTTAATATTTTGGTCTTTGATCTATTCAATTTGAATCCTGCTAGTCTACCATATTCTTCTAATATCTCCAGCGCCTTTTCGATGCTCCCTTGCGGCTCTTCTAAGGATAACATCAAGTCATCCGCGTAGGCTTTTAGTTTAAACTCCTTTGATCCTATTTTGATTCCTTTGATCTCAGGTGTTAATCTTATTTTATTTGCTAAGACTTCTAAAACCGTAATGAATAGGAGCGGGGAGAGGGGGCAGCCTTGCCTGGTTCCTTTTTCAATTTGGAACGTGTTTGTAAGATTATTATTTATCACCAGTTTGGCAGATTGGTTTGAATATATTGCCTGTATTCCTCTCAGAAATTCTCCCTCTATCCCCGCTTCCTCCATAGTCTTTAATAAGAACTGCCAAGAAACATTATCGAACGCCTTTTCGGCATCTATGAAGATCAAGGCCGCTGGTATGTTGTTGTTGATTTCCAGATATTCGATTAAGTTTATAGTATGTCTCACATTATCCTTCAGGAATCTATTTGGTAAAAAGCCTGCTTGGTCTTTGTGAATTAAATTCAGCAGGCACTTTTTTAATTTGTTTGCCATGATATCAGCGTATATTTTGTAATCGTTGTTCAGTAGGGATATTGGCCTGTAATTTTTAATACACATTTTGTCTGCATCCGGTTTTGGAATTAATGTTATGAAGGCTTCCCTCCACGACTCAGGTATTCTCCCTCCTCTCAAGATGTTGTTCATTGTATCACAGAGCACCGATGATAGTTGATTTCCTAGAACTTTGTAATATTTGGCCGAAAGACCATCCGGGCCTGGAGCTTTTCCTATTTTCATTTTTTTTATAGCATTTTGAACCTCTTCTATGTTAATGGGTTTGTTTAGTTGACATCTTTCTTCCTCCGTGATGGTCTTCCCTTTATGTCTCTTTAGATATCTTTCTATTTGCATTGGGTCCTCTTCCCCCTTCTTATATAGTTCTTCATAAAATTCCAGAAACTTTTTTTGTATTTTGATTGGGTCTACTATCAGATCTTCCTCTACTTTTATTTTATTTATCATATTCTGTTTCTGTCTTTTTCTCAGTTGCCAGGCCAAGAATTTCCCTGTTTTGTTCGCTGACTCAAAGTATCTTTGCTTCATTAGTTTGATTCTCCATTCAATTTCTTGACTCGTCAGCATCGAATATTGTGTTTGTAACATTTTTATTGCTCGAATACTTTGCTCATCCTTCGGGTGTTCTGTTAATTTTTTCTCATACTCTCCTAGCTGCTTAAGTATTTCTTCTTTCTTCTGCTGTCTTATCTTCTTCTTGTAGTTGTTTTGCTGAATAAATAGGCCTCTTATTACCGCCTTACTGGCGTCCCAGACCACTTCCGTGCTTGTTCCTGTATTTAGATTTAAGTTAAAGTATTCTTTTAGGGTGGTTTTGGCCTTTTCAATAACGTCGTCATTTTCTAACAGGTATTCATTTAATCTCCATCTGAAGCTTCCCTGTGTTATCCCTTTGATTTCCAGAGTTATCATGTTATGATCTGAAAATGTTCTTGGGTGAATTTCACAACTTATTGTTCTTAGAGTAAGTGCTCTCGAGGTCCAGATCTGATCTATTCTGCCCCAGCTTTTATGTGCTTCGGAAAAGAAGGTGAACTGCTTTTCTGTTGGGTGTTTATATCTCCATATGTCTATTAAGTCTAGGTTTTCTTCCAAATCTTGGAATGATTTCGGTAACTTTCCTTGATTTCGTTTTCTGTTTTCCGTTTGTCTATCCCTTTCTGGTGACGGTACCGCGTTGAAGTCTCCCAATAATATCGTCTTGTTGTCATCTAGATCTAATAATACTTGTTCTAGGGGTGGTCTCAACAGAAATAGATAGATTAAGGAAAACTAAGACAGAAGGAGGGAAACTACCTAAGATATTTTTTGAAATGGTGAAGAACTATAACTTGGTAGATATATGGAGATTGAGACACCCCATGGAGAAACAATTTACATTTCATTCAGGACCGAATGAATCACTGTCAAGATTAGACCAAATTTGGATATCAAATGAACTAACAGTAAGAACTACAAAAATTGAAATACAGGCCAAAATTATCTCCGACCACAACCCCATAATAATGGAGATGAAGGGGGTTGAAGGACGAACTTTCAGATGGAGATTAAATGATAACTTATGGGATGACCAAAAATTTGTGGAAAAGATTCGGACGAAATTATTGGAGTACTTCATAGATAACCAAGATAAAGGGGTTAAAATAAACGTGGTATGGGACGCGAGTAAGGCAGTCATGAGGGGCCTGCTCATCCAACAAAATGCATGGAAAAAGAAAAATAAAGAAAAAAGAACTAAGGAGATTTTGAGACAGATTATGGATTGTGAACAAAAACTAATTAAAAAACCAAATAATGAAAGGATATTGCAGGAAATAAAATCCCTCCAAACCCAATTTGCAATGTTGATAAATAAGGAGGTTGAGTGGAACATCAAAAGATTAAGACAGAGAAATTTTGAATTTGCTAATAAGCCAGGAAAATGGCTTGCGTGGCAAGTCAAAAAAAGAAAGGAACAAAACACAATAAACAAAATACAAATAAACGGAGAAGAGATAACTGAACCAAAAGGGATTAGAAGAGGATTTGTGGAGTTTTACGAGCAACTATACAGGAATAAGGATAGAAACAACAATAGGAAAATAGAGAGATATTTAAAAGAGAAAATGGTAAGGAAGATTTCGATAGAGCAAAGAGAAATGTTAAATGCCCCCATTTCCAGAGAGGAAGCAGAGGAAGTGATAAAGGAACTGAAAAGAGGTAAAGCCCCGGGCCCAGATGGGTTTACTGCGAGCTACTATAAAGAAATGAAAGATATATTGACGGTTCCGTTAGTTGAGGTGATGAATAAGACCCTAAAGGAAAAAGAGATCCCAAGCACCTGGAAGGAGGCATTTATCACAATAATTCCAAAACAAGATACTGACCCAACCCAAGTAAAAAATTATAGACCCATTTCCTTATTAAATACAGATTATAAGATTTTTGCAGGAATTTTAGCAAAAAGGCTTAAAAAAATATTAGTGAAGATAATGCATGAGGACCAAGCGGGTTTTCTACCGGGAAGGCAAATAAAAAACAACACAAGAGGCATAATTAATATAATAGAATATTTATCGGACAGAATTGATAAGCCAGCTAGTCTGATTTTTATTGACGCGGAGAAAGCCTTCGATAACGTCACCTGGGACTTCATGCTGAGAAATTTAGAAATTATGGAAGTGGGTCAAGAATTTTGGAATGGGATAAAAGCAATATACACCGAACAGAAAGCGAAGCTGATAATAAATAATGCCATAACAGAAGATATAAAAATATCTAAAGGGACAAGACAGGGCTGCCCGCTCTCTCCGCTGCTCTTTATAGTGGTGTTGGAGGTTCTGCTAAACGCAATAAGGCAAAACAAACAAATTAAGGGAACATCATTAGGTTCAAACGAATACAAAGTTAAAGCATATGCTGATGACGTGGTATTAACGGTAGAAGATCCTATAAACAGCTTAAAGGGAATTCTGGAGGAGATGGAGGAATTCGGGAAGTTAGCTGGATTCAAACTAAATAAGAATAAGACAAAGATGATCGTTAAAAACTTAGACCAAGATAAGATAGAATTATTACAGGAACAAACAGGAATTGAAGTAGTTAAAAAAGTTAAATATTTAGGACTCTGGCTTACCAATAAAAATATTGACCTATACCAAAATAATTATATCCCAGTGTGGAATGAAATTAAGAAAAATCTGGAGATTTGGGCAAGGATGAAATTATCACTCTGGGGTAGAGTGTCCATGGTCAAAATGATGGTACTCCCCAAAATGCTTTTTCTATTCCAAACAATCCCGATAATAAAGGGCACAAAAAACTTTAAAGAATGGCAAAGGGTGATTTCTAGATTTGTCTGGGAAGGAAAGAAGCCCAGAATTAAGTTTAAGATATTAACAGATACCACTGAAAGAGGGGGCTTCGCCCTGCCAGACATGAGACTGTACTACGAGGCGGCATGCCTTTGCTGGATTAAAGAGTGGATAAAGTTGGAGGATACAGAGTTATTGGATTTAGAAGGGTATAAGAACAAATTTGGATGGCATGCCTATTTGTGGAGAGATAAGATAAAAGTACATAAGGGATTTTGCAGCCATATCTTTAAGGGACCTTTGATAGAAGTTTGGAATAGATATAAGAACACACTAGAACCAAAAACCCCACACTGGTTATCACCAGTGGAGTTAATAAGTGTAAAGAAAGTCAATATGGGAAAAAAATGGGGTAGGTACGAAGAAATGGTATTGAAGGAAGGAGGGAAGTGGAAAATTAAACCATACGACCAGGTAAAAAGATATACATACGATTGGCTGAGTTACTATCAGATAAATGAGATATTTAAAAAAGAAGTGAAAGAGAGGGGCTACGATGAAAAGACATCGAAATTTCAGAGAGAGATAATAAACTGTGATCGGAAAAATCTGTCAAGTATGTATAAAATACTGTTAGAATGGAACATGAAAGATGAGAAAGTCAAAAAAGTGATGACTCAGTGGGCAAAGGACCTCGGTCATGATATTCAATTGGAGAATTGGGAAAAATTGTGGAGAGTGAATATAAAATTTACAGCATGTGTACTGTTAAGGGAGAATATGTTAAAAATGTTATATAGGTGGTATATAACACCCGTTAAACTAGCCAAGATGTATAAAACAGATAACAAATGTTGGAAATGTAGACAAAAAGAAGGGACGTTCTATCACCAATGGTGGGAATGTGGGAAGGTTAAAAGCTTCTGGGACGAAGTCTATAATGAAATCAAAAAGATATTAAGCTACACATTTGTAAAGAAACCCGAAGCTTTTCTATTAGGTATGGTCGGAAAAGATATTAAAAGAAAGGATTGTAAAATCTTCCAATATGCGGTAACAGCAGCTAGAATCGTGGTGGCGCAGAAGTGGAAGCAGGAAGAAAGCCCAACGTTAACAGAGTGGAGATTAAAATTGACGGAATATGCGGAGTTAGATAAATTGACAGGGAAAATTAGATATATGAAGGATCAAAAATTTATAGATGACTGGGGAAAATTTGCGGATTATCTGGAGAACAAATGTTTAGTAAACACAACGCTAGTAGGATTTAAAGAGGCACTGTAAAACACTAAGAAGTATTGCTTATGGAAAACAATGTCTGAAAGATGGTACTAATGGCAGTACGAAAGATTGGAATGCGTTATAAAGAGATAAATACGAATGAATGTCAAGGACGTTGAAGGAAGTCCAAAAGAATGAGATGTATGAAACACGGATTTAATGTATATATATGGAAAGATTAATAAAATTTTTTTAAATGCAAAAAAAAAAAAAAAAAAATACTTGTTCTAATTTCTTGAAAAACTCAGGTTTGCTTGTATTTGGGGCATAAATGTTAACTACATTAATCTTTTCTCCCTGGAACTTGATTTG
Source organism: Podarcis liolepis (assembly GCF_965112155.1). Taxonomy (NCBI): domain Eukaryota; kingdom Metazoa; phylum Chordata; class Lepidosauria; order Squamata; family Lacertidae; genus Podarcis; species Podarcis liolepis. The sequence continues at coordinate 57,357,413 of NC_139573.1, forward strand.
AACCCCTAGTATCCTCCCCTCCTCATCTTTGTATATCATTTTTGGTTCCCATTTTTCCTTCACATATACTACCACCCCCTTTTTTTTTTCTTCTGTAGAGTTTATAAATTCCGTACCCAAGAGTTTGTTTGTTAGAACATGTTTATGCTTTTTAGCTACATGGGTTTCTTGAATACAGATTACAGCTGCTTCCTCTGATACACTGGAACCTCCACCCCCTTCGCTGCGTCCTGGCGGGGAGGCTGGTCCTGATGCCCAGCTGCCACTTTGGGATCCCCTGCTGGCCCCCCGCTCCTGACACTCTCCCCCTGGGGCTCCCCTTGCCTTGACCACCGGCACCACCTTCTGGGAATTCTCTGATTCGCTGGAGAGACTCATAGAATCCCTTGAGTCATTGTCGTCCTCTTCCTCGCTGTCCTGGGATTCATCTCCCTTGCTCTCCATTTCCTGCCTCCCCTGTGCCTCTGTCCCTGAACCCCTGACAGTATCCATCCTTTTACAAGCAGATCCAGCAACAAAATTGCTTTCGTTTTTCAAATCTTTGTTCCTTTTTAGTGCAAAAGGAAACATTGGAATCAATATGTTTCTCTTATTTAACTATCTGTCAACATGCGTTATTATTCACAGTCAATAAACTTTCCCCAAACGTCTATCTTTGACAGCCCGTTCCCAGGTTCAAGACAATAGAAATATATCTTTCTTTACTCCCTCTCCTGCAGGCTTGAACAATTTAAGATTCCCCCCCTCTTCTCCTGCTTCCAAGGGGGGTTTGTAGTTTTAACCGATGGAAATTTAGTCCTTTACAGATGACTTTCCAGACTTTAGCTTGCGATGTCTTTGCTTTAAGCTGTTTACAAAAGCGGAAGGCGGACTTCCTGTTTAGACCTTCCCGCTCCGGTGCCAAATTACGAAGTTTAATAATCCAATTTTCCGTTCTACTCACGGGTACTTGTTTAGAGTCCAATTGTCCACAGGAAAAAAGTCAGCGCTCTCCGACAACAGCAATGCGGCTTCACTCCGTGAAAAGAGCAATCGATTCGAAGCACCGCGCCGCTCACCCCACGTCGCTCCGGATCCACAACCACTGGTTGCTGGTGGCTAGCATGCTTTTGCAAGTCGGTGGAGATCGGCGATACGTGACAAAGTGTCCTGAGTGCATGTCCCCATGGTGGACCACAACAGCCATCAGGCGGTACAGATATGATGGAGAACTGCCAAATGAAGGAAAAACACAGGAAGGCTGGTTTAGTCCAAGGCAGCAATGGTGCCCTTTGTATTGCCATGAGCAAGAGCATTCTACGGAATGAACTACTAGGGGATCCAGCCTTGTTAAGCAACAACGGCTCCATTTGCAAATTGCTTTCCATGCTCCTGTAGCAGCATCCAGACTTGAGATAAACCAAGCGGGCAAACGTGTGCTGGGCCTGAATAGGTCAGGATTTCACTGCACTTTTGATACGGGAGACCCAGACAGCCAACAGAAAATATCAGTGGCATGATGGAACATTAGAACGACTCTGGAGATTTACTGGTCACTCCGGGAAAAGTTAGAAGTAGTTTCAAATGTTCTTACTTACCTACAGTCAGGTGCTGTCATGTACGGGAAAGCTACTGGGGATGTAAGGAAGGATGGAGAGCAGGTACCATTCATAAAAGAGGATTTGTTGTTGCCCGCCTGTTCCACATCTACGAAAAGACCCCAAAATCATAGTGCATCGTTCTTATTATTAAAACGGGTTGCTTGCTTATTACAGAAGGGGATGCTGCTGTGCCTGGTTTGTACGGTGTCCTTTATTTAAAACTCTGAAAGTTGGTTGTAAACAGCTACATGGCTGCTTTCCTATGGCGACCAAGAATTGCCTCCAGGCAACGAGGCAGGGAAACTGATCCTTCTGTGGGGGTACAAACTGCTTTTCTGGACTGAGCTGCAAGGTGGCTTTAAACCAGGGGTGGCAACCCTTTAGCCAGAGGGGCACATTCCCTTCTGCTTGCTAGCAATGTGGAGAGCAGATGGCAAAGGGTGTGCAGCAGCAAATGGTCAAAGGCCTGGAAACGATGCCTTATGAGGAACGGCTAAGGGAGCTGGGCATGTTTAGCCTGGAGAAGAGGAGGTTAAGGGGTGATATGATAGCCATGTTCAAATATATAAAAGGATGTCATATAGAGGAGGGAGAAAGGTTGTTTTCTGCTGCTCCAGAGAAGCGGACACGGAGCAATGGAGCCAAACTACAAGAAAGAAGATTCCACCTAAACATTAGGAAGAACTTCCTGACAGTAAGAGCTGTTTGACAGTGGAATTTGCTGCCCAGGAGTGTGGTGGAGTCTCCTCCTTTGGAGGTCTTTAAGCAGAGGCTTGATGGTGTTTCCTGCTTGGCAGGGGGTTGGACTCGATGGCCCTTGTGGTCTCTTCCAACTCTGATTCTATGATTCTATGATCTGCAAAAATTTTTGCAAAATCATCAACATGGGATAAAACATCTCCATCACTTTCTGGAAACTATTTGGCGGGGGTGGACCATCCAAATTGGTCCCACCTCCCTGCAGAGGGGAAGGGAAGAGAAGTACAGTTGCACCAGGAAGTGATCCGACCATGGCACTTGTTTCGCTTTTACTTAGTGTCAGATCACCCACATCCATAGAGGTGAACACCAGGTCTAAGGCATGTCCGCGACTATGAGTTGGGCCAAACTTATTCAGGGACAGCCCCATGGAGGCCATGCTTTTCACAGCGTTTCATAAGATTGAGCGGGTCTTCTGTTTCAAATATCTGGGGGTAGTTTTTCATTCTGCTGGCAGTAGGAAAGCTCATGGGGATCATGCTGCTGATATTGCTCAGAGGAGCTCATCTGCAATCCTTTAATTTCTTAAAACAAGAGGTGGCCACTATATACCTGCAGCACTCAAATTATTTGAAGCTAAGCCAATAGCACAACTTCTCTATGGTGCCCGGCTGGGCCCCTTCTCCAATTTTGCACCACTAGAACTTGTACAATCCAAATTTCTAAGATCAGTCCTCCAAGTCCTAAAATGTGTCTCTAATGCTGTCACGGTCCGAGTCAAAGTCCCTGCCGAGGACGTCGAGACCAGGGGCGAGATGGCAGGGTGGGAGCAGGAACGAGAGCCCAGAAGCCAGAAGTCAGGAAGCCAAGAGTCCGAGGGTCAGAGAGCCAGAGTCTAGAAGCCGAGGGTCCGAGGGTCAGGAAGCAAGGAGTCAAGGAGCCAAACGCAGCAAGGCAGGAACTGTGCTGCTGTGGCAAAGAGCCAAAGGGAAATGCTGACCTTATATCCCTTCCCAGCTCTTGCCACCAGGTGCTGAGAGTTACCAGTCAGCCTCACCTGTGTGGCCACGCCTTGTCTCCTCAGAACAAATTTAGGAAGGTCCCAGTCCTGCGAAGTCCTACTGGTCACAGGGCCTGGCTCCTGCACGCACTCCTGACAAATGCCACTCTGAGACCAGACAGACTTCACAAAAGTGGAGGCTAGAGTGTGGGTGACTATACTCAAATATTGGCTCATGTCTCTATTTCCCCTTGGCCTTATCCCACTAACTATGAGTGATGATTTTCAATCCACATGGAAACAGGCAGTGGCAACTAAACACTCATCCCTGGGCTTCTCTCCAGGTCTTCTACTCAGCATGGGATATGATCAGGCCAAAGCACTCATTAAACAACAATGTAGCAGACACAGAGCACCAACTGGATCTAGCCAGGACCCCAACTTTTATTGCCAATGAATCTATCAGGCACTCTGCCTCCCTCATGGCATATCTAACTAAACTTGAAGTCCTAAGCATCGGAGGGCCTTTACCCTGGCACGATGTCACACCCTCCCCTCGGCTGTCATTGAAGGTTGATATAGGAAGAGAGACAATGCCGCTGTGATTGTGGACAAACAGAAACAAGAGAGCATGTGCTTCTCCAGTGCCAGTCGTATTAGCCTCATCTACCCACCCATCTCCCCATAAGGACCCAGGGTGCACAGGGCAATTCTATACCTCCCTGCTGCTTTCAGATACCAACCCTGCTACAACATACAACGTTGCCAGGTTCTGCATAGCAGTGCTCAGAATTTGTCGGATCATGACCTGCGCCACAAACTAGATTTAATGAACACTCATATTGAAGTGCTTTGTAAATCGATAGCCATAGCCTTTTATATACTAACCTTTTATGCTCTTCCACATCTGTTTAATGCTCCTAACCCTTCTTTTAGATTCTTCTAGCTTCTTCTAGTTTTTTATATATACCTTCTGTTTTAATAATTTTAGCTTTCCAAAACGTTTTACAGATTTTAAATGATTGTACCCCACCCTACTTATGCTGGTCTATGACTGTAAGAAATATTTTATTTGATTAATAATAGGCCCCCCAAAAAGAGGAGGGTGGAAGTCCAAAAGATTCCTAGGAATCTTGTTTTTATTATTTATGTTTGATATATCTCTGTAAAATTTTAATTTGAAAAACCAAATAAATAAATTTGTAAAAATAGAAAGGGGGGGAGAGGGCGGAACTGAACTGGTTCAGTCAGGCAATATGCCTTCTGCACAATTTCAGATGGAAGTTCTTTGCAAAAGAAGAAGGAAAAATTAAAGTTTAGGGTTTTTCAGATTAAATGATATTTGTTAAATTTTCAGCAGCACAAAAAAATCCACAAAAATGGCAGCAAAAAGTTAATGTACAAAGCATTATTTATCAATTTGGTCTGTCCACAGGGTTATATTCACTCTAAATGATATTTATTACAATGTATCGCCACTATCCCTTCTACAAGAAGTCATGTTTTTAAGTTAGTTTTGCTTCTATGAATAATTCTGTCTTCCTCTATGCTTCTTCCTTAAGAAGCTAAAATGATTTCTGTGGCTGAGGGGGAAGCAGACCCCAATCTGCAACACATACATCCCAAGCAGTGCTTGTAACCACCAGAAACTATCTCTAGAAGGAAAACAATTACTATCCCCTTTTAGGCTTTTTGTAAAGGCCAATAAAAGAACAGCCACCACACCATCAAGACAAGCGTGGATGGCAGACTGGAGGACTGGGCCCAAGCTAACAAAATGAATTTCAGTGGGTGTGGATGTCAGGTTCTGTACTTGGGCAGGAAGAGCCAGCTGCACATATATAAGGTGGGGGACACCTAGCAGTACATGTGAAAAGGACAGAGGACCACAATCTGAACATGAGTCAACAGTGTGATGCAGCAGCAAAAAAGAAGAAGAAAAAGCTATTGCTAATCTAGGCTGCCTCAACAGCAGTCTAGTGTCCAGATTGTTATGTACAGTGGTACCTCGGGTTAAGTACTTTATTCGTTCCAGAGGTCTGTTCTTAACCTGAAACTGTTCTTAACCTGAAGCACCACTTTAGCTAATGGGGCCTCCCGCTGCTGCCGCACTGCTGGAGCACGATTTCTGTTCTCATCCTGAAGCAAAGTTCTTAACCCAAGGTACTATTTCTGGGTTAGCGGAGTCTGTAACCTGAAGCGCCTGTAACCCGAGGTACCACTGTATTAAGATTAGCTGCAGTTCTCACTCAGGGCCACCAGTATGCAAATGAAGGATTGAGAACTGTTGCTCACTTATTGGTTAGCTAGTTGGGAGTTGTTACTGTTACAAGTTACTTAGTATTATATAAAGCGGCCAGCTAGGCTGCAGCGAGTCTGACTCCAGGAGCAGTTCTAACAGCTGCAATAAAGAGCTGTGAATCTAACAGAGCTGTGTCCTTCGTCCATCATTCCCACTATTTAACACTGGCGACGATGGTGGGATCAGATGAAACAAGACACAGCCAGAGCTGAACTGCTGAGCTGAACACTCAAGAGCTGAGATATCGCTGAAGCTAGCGTCCACCCCTCACCATTCAACCGGCACCGGGAAAACATGGCGAGGGTTTGTTGCTCGTCTACGCCAGCAGATACTCTACCAGCACTGGGAAACAAGAAGGCATCGGCAAGGTATGCTAACAAGGACTGCCACACTGTCACCAACTGCCGTTGCTCAGCTGAGCTGACAGTTGGCCGGGCTGACGGGTCGGAACACAGGAAAATTTATGTCACCGTGACTATTGAGGGCAAACCATGTGACATGGAAGTTGACAGGCTCTGCCATGTCCATCGTCCCTTGGAGTACCATCAAAAGGTTGACTCCCAAACTATCTAAGAAACAACTGGACTCCACCTACCTGCATTTGAGGGATTATCAGGGAAATAACATTCTGGTTGTCGGTGTGGGCAAGTTCAAAGTGACCTGTATGGAATTTTCGGGACCGCTGAAGTTAGTCATGGTCGATGGAAATTGGCCCAGCTTGCTGGAACTGGACTGGTTTGCGTCCCTGGGGTTGGAAATTACAGGCATCCACAGTGTTTTGCAGTCAGAAATAGACGCCATCATCACAGAGTTTTTGGAAGTGTGCGATGAAACCTTGGGACAGTACGTGGGGTCACCCATCTCCTTTAACCTTGATCTGCTAATCAAACCCATCAGAGTCACGCCTTGACGCGTACCATTTGCACTCAAGCCTAAGGTGGATGAACAACTAGACAAGCTGATCACACAGGGAGTCCTGGAACCCGTAGACAAAGCTTAAGTGGGAGACTCCGATCGTGACGCCCATCAAGCCTGACGGAGCAGTGCGCATCTGTGCTGACTATAAGTGCACGATAAACAAGGCGCTCCAACAGCATGCCTACCCCGTCCCTGTCACCCAGCACTTACTACGCTCGCTGGGAGAGGGCAAGGTTTTTGCGAAACTCGACCTTGCTCAGGCCTACCAACAGCTGCCGGTAGATGACGCCACTGCCAAGGCCCAGACCATCCACTCACCGTGGGGCTGCAGTTTGGAGTCCGTGTGGCGTCATTCCCAACGCAGATCAAGGGAAGTACAGGAAGAGTCCCCCTCTCTTCTGCCTGGTCAGAAGACACCTGGAATATGTACGGTGTCCAGTTCTGGGCGCCACACTTTACGGAGGAGATGGACAAGCTGAACATGGGCAGGGGGGGGGGGCTGACTTCGGGTTGGGGTTGTTTTCTCCTGCTCTGGATGGGAGAACTCCAACAATGGCTTCAAGCTACAAGCAATATTTTGACGAAACATCCGGAAGACCTTTCGGACAGTAAGAGCTGTTGGGCAGTGGAAGAGACTCCCTCGGGAGGCGGTGGCCTCTCCTTCCTTGCATGTTCCTAAGCAGAGGCTGGATGGCCCTCCGTCCTGGATGCTTGAGCATTGCAGGGGTTGGGCTAGAGGACCTCGGGGGTCCCTTTCAAATACCTAGTTTTGGTAACAGTTTTGAAAAAAGGATACGTCGAACGCCGCTAGGTTCCAGAGAAGATGTCGCGCAGCAGCGACTACAGTTCCCAGCAGACATTTGCGCGCCCCGTGCTTGTTCTTCAGCCCTTCTTCCAGCGGTGCATGCTGGGTAACATAGTCCTCCCAGTGGCTGGTGCCGATGGGAGGTTGCCGGAAATGCCTCCTCCCGAGGCATGCTGGGTAGTGTAGTCTGTCCATGCCGCTCACCTCCGCAGGAATAGCCGGCGGGCCGAAGGAGCTCTGTGCAAGGCATGCTGGGAAGTGTGGAAGGGCTCTCAGGCTGCAGTCCTGGGCGACCCTGCTCAGTCTTGCTGGGGGGGGGGCATAGCCTAAGGGGGCGCTGGATATAGAAAATGGATCGTCTTGGGTTTGCGTGATTTTCACAGGAGATCTCCCCCAAAGGGCCAGCCCATCCCAGATCACATCTGCCTCCGCTGACTGAGCTGCAGCCTTCCTGGATCTGGTGCTCTGTAGCAGCAGGGCTGCGATTCAAAGCGCGGATCCCAGGAGCGGGTCCTGATTCCACACAGGACCCTCTTGAGACCCCCAGCAAAATGCTCTTGGATCCTTCCTTCCTTCCTTCCTGTGACGGTGTATGCACAGCTGTGCTGCTGCCTGATGGATTAAGGCAACCTTGTAAAGTGAAATATAATTCGAATAATGTCAGTAGTAGCTTTAAGAAAGACATGAGACCTAAGACAAATTAAGGATTAGGTAAATTATGAGAGACGTGTGTACCGGCAAAAAGTAATATATAATTGAAGTAAGGAATAGACGTGAGGTTGGGTCTATAGTTCAAAGACCAAATCTTGCTTTATTGTTCTGTAAATAATTTTGTGTTCATTATTATTTTTATTTGTATTTTTGGTTTTCTTCCTTTTCTCTCTCTCAGTGTATCAACAAAAAAGCAAATGAATTTATTTTTTTAAAAAAGAAAGAAATATGAAACTGACAGAAATAAATTCTATGATGCTTTCCTTTCCTTTATTATCTCGGAGAGAGACTTCTTAACCTGAATACTGTTTGATTTTTCTTGTTTATCCTTCCTTATGACAACACACCATTGATCATCACCAGGGTTTACTGGAGATTGCTTTTGAGTCCATAGACTTTTCTTAGCTATTGACTTCCTGGGTTTGTTCACTGTGATTGCCTTTTCGCAATCCTTGAGGCTCTGTGACTTGGAATCGTGGTTTTGTGCAATGCCCATGTCAGGAAAAACTTTATGTCTAGATTTTACAGTTCAGTCAGTGGAAATGGATATGATCTGTGGTTTGACCGAGGTTTTGGAGGTCTCCTCTGTAAAAGTAATCTGAAGTCAAGCAAAATCCATTTTTTAAGTGTCCTGAATTCAACTGTTGCCTTCATCCTGGCAACATTACATTGCAAGTGATAAGCTTAATGGGGAAGGATAGTGTTGCCAAGAGGATGCATTTGCAAAAGTTGGATTTCTCATAACTGCCAGAGCGGCGCCTGCATTGTAAGTCGACCCCCCAGCATGAATTATTAAGTCCCATTCATTGCCCTGGAATTAAAGCCATCTCAATTAAGGGCTTTGGTATGTTTATCCACACGTAAAAATTTTCTTCTACACCCCAAGACCAGGCCTTGTTAAGAATCTGATTCTGACCCAAATGCAGAAGAACACTTAACTCCGGAAACGAGGGGTGCTGAGACTTCAGCTTATATCCTCTGCCCTAGAGCAGTTCCTCAGTGTTGTGGGTGTGAAAAGGGTATTCTGCACATGCCTAGAGGTACTCCTGTCTTGCTTACTACTTTTTGTGTTTCAAGACTTCCATTGTTATGATATAACACAAAGCTGTATGTACACAGAAAGGGTCTTTGGCACATTATATGTGTTGATTGGCTTATAAATCCCAGGACGGCTGTATTACCATCATCTTTTTGTGTGTGAAATACAGCAGAGAATTATGCAATTATCGCTATCTATACTACATATTATTTTCATCTGACCTCATTGTTTGCAACCCCCGCAAAAAGATAACCACACAACACTCCATGCATTTGATGAAGTGTGCTGTAATCCACCAAAGCTTACACCATAATACATCTTTTTGTTTTTAAAGTGCCTTAAGACTCTTTGTGGTTCATCTTATACATGTCAGCTCAGAAGTAAGTCCCACAAAGTTCACTGTGGCAGACTGCCAGGAAACTGGGCAAAGAGTTGCAGGCTTCGGCATGTTTTATACTTTTACAGTATTTGATATGGTTGTTGTGCAGTGTTAAGAGGTTTTGGGGCAACGTGCCACCAGTATGCCAAAGACACCCATCTATACTTCTCCATGACATCTGAGTCAAGAGAGGCTGTGCATGACCTGGACCACTGTCTTAGCACGATAATGGACAGGGTGAGGATAAATAAGCTGGACTGCGAAGATGGACTAAGTTAGTTCTTGGTATGAGCTTTCGTGTGCATGACACACTTCTTCAGATACCTGAAGAAGTATCTGAAGAAGTGTGCATGCACACGAAAGCTCATACCAAGAACTAACTTAGTTGGTCTTTAAGGTGCTACTGGAAGGAATTTTTTTATTTTGACTATGGCAGACCAACACGGCTACCTATCTACTACTGCGAAGATGGAGACACTCTGGGTGGGTGGTTCTCATGTCTGGGAGGTTGGTCAGTTGCCTCCATGTGAAAGAGCAGCTTTGTACTTTGGGGTGGCTTTGTTGCTGGAGGCTCCGGCAGCCTCAGTGGCCGAGTGCCTTTTACTAGATATGGCTGGTATACCAGCAATGATGGCTCTTCTTGGAGGGGGGTAGTCAGGCCACAACGATTCATGCACTAGTCACCTTGATTCTAGATTCAGGTAGGTAACCGTGTTGGTCTGATGCAGTCAAAATAAACATAAAAATAAATAGTCCAGTAGCACCTTAGAGATCAACTAAGTTAGTTATTGGTATGAGCTTTCGTGTGCATGCACACTTCTTCAGATACAGTGAAAGAGAAGCCACCAGACCCTTATATATTGTGGGGAGTGGGGTGGTGTTTTCCTGAGAAAAACCTTCCCCTCCCAACCCTCCCACTAAGGGTCTGGTGGCTTTTGTTTCAGGGTATCTGAAGAAGTGAAAGCTTATACCCAGAACAAACTTAGTTGGTCTCCAAGGTGCTACTGGACAATTTCTTTATTTAGTAACCTTGAGTTGTTGAATGAGCTCTAGGTGGGACTGCCCTCACACCTGGGCTGGAGCCTCCAGCTGGAGCAAACCTCTGCGGCCAGTTGATGGAGAAATACTATCCTGAGCTTAAAAGCTTGCCCAGACACTTACAGGGCCAGCCAGGGGAAGAGCAGAACTCCATGTCACACTATTACACTTGCTGCATTGGGGCAAGCATTTCCGCTCACCTGATGGAATGGTCTCTCCCCCACCCCCCTTGCACTGTTCTGGGTGCTCTCCTGGGTCCCTCCCCTGAGCCACTTTGGGGTGGGGCAGAAGAGGAGACAAAGTCCCAGTGGTGCTTGTGGGACTCTGTGTTGGCCCCCACTATGGCGACTGTATAGCTGAGTCAAACCCAAAGTACTTGCATTGATTTTCAAGGCCCTTAACAACTTGGGTCCAGGATGCCTTAAGGACCACCTGATTTCTTAGACCTCTGCCTGATCCCTGAGGTCTCAGGGGGAGTCTGTGTGTGTGGTCCTTCACAGCTCATATTCAGCAGGTTCAGGAGCATGGGCCCAACCCTGCAGAACTCCCTCTGAGCTGAGATCAGACAGGACCCTCTCTCTGTTGAACTTCTGGTGCCTAGCAGGCATTTTAAGACAGTCCTGATTATATAGTTAGGCTTTTTAAAAAGACAAAACAAAACGCTGTCATATTTGTTAAGCTGACTGCACACTGGTTAAAGATGATTCTGAGTAAGTGGTATACATCCATTGCCAAAGTAAAATACAAATTATCAGAAATTGGAAAAATAAATACATAAAGGCTAATTCAGGGGGATTAGGTCAAACTGCCCCCTACTTCCCGAACCCCAGCAAATGTCCATCCATCCCTCCTTCCCTTTTGGAACAGTGATTCCCTTCCCAGGTCCTTTGAGAAGTGTTGTCATCCAGCTGGCATGAATTATTGAATCTTGCTAAATTTTTAATACAGATAGGATGGCTTAATGAGCCCCTGCATTTGCCCTACCCTGTTAGATCCGCTTGATAAAGACGCCCACATAGCAACGCCCAGCCTCCCTCTCTTGCTTGCCTGCCTTCTTCTTTCCAAAACGGAGGGCCTGGAAGGCAGGCACAGGCCTGGCCCCCGTTACACAAGGAGTTCTTCCTTCAGGGCCACGGGAGGTGGTTAAATGCTGAGCTTGGGTGTTGTCCCAGGAAGCCCTTTTCTCCACACTAAAGCAAAGCTTGGCTACTTGGGCATGTGAGTGTTAGTGGAAATAGCAGAAAACTGAGTCATGATATGGCTGCACCCACCTAACGCAGAATAACAGGTAAAACCTTTGTGAACCTCCCCCTGCAGCAGTTTCACAAGTTTCCAGGTGGATTATACTAAACTTGTGTAAGATGTTTTTTCTCACAGACTTCAAGCTACAAGAATTATTGTTCTTGGGGGCTACAGAGGGGGCAAAATATAGTCTGGTTGTGACCTCCCACCCCATCCTGGATAGTCACCTTTGGCCTCACCCCTTGGGTCTCATCCTCCACTCAATCAAAGCCAACAGCAGACTCCCTCAAGCTGGTGCCCTCCAGATGCTTTGGACTACAACTCCCATCTACGTCCATCAGCGTGGCAGGTGGGACCCCTACTGCACAGTGCTGAGGCTGATAAGAATTGTAGTCCAAAGCATATGGAGGGCACCAGGTTGGGGAAGTCTGGCCTACAGAGACATGGAACACCTGTCCACTGTTGGCTGCTCCCTCCCAGTTTCCCTTCCCTCTGCCTTCACCCACAGTGGTCCTAGCACATGGGTCACTCTCCCAGAGGTATCGTATGCAGCCATGCCCAGTTCCCCCTCCTCCTCTGGTGATCCTTCAGAGCCGAGTAAGATGGCCTTCCATGAACATGGTCTGAACAGGGAGTCCATGACTGTGGAGGCCAGTTCTGGATCCACACGTCCTTCCACAGTGGGGACATACCGTAGGTTTCTGGACAGGTGTTGATCTTGGTGAGGGTTTGCCAAGCGTGCCTTCCTCTTAGCACGTTTCTCCCTTGCGTCCGGAATTTGAGTGTCTTCAAAACCCATGGCACCTTTGGTCAAGGCCGTTCTCCAACTGGAGCACTCGCAGGCCAGTGTTTCCCAGTTGTCGGTGTTTGTACTACATTTTTTGGCCTGCCCAGTTCCATGCAATCCAGGACAGAGGCCCATCCCAGGAACTAGCAGCTGTGGCAAGGAAGATTCTGGGAGCTGCCCTGCAGGGCTACAGGAAAGTGTTAAGGACAGCTGTGCAGGATCAGGCCCATCTAATCCAGCATCCTGCTCTCACAGTGGCAAACCAGACAGGTGCCTGTGGGTACCCACAGGCAGGATTCGAGCATAAGAACCCCGAGCCCTGAACCTGCAGTTTTCTTGCACTGCTGCAAACCTCAGTTGTTCCTCTGAACATGCACTGACTTCCCCTCTTGCTTCTCAGTGGCCCAACAGTCCTGTTGGCACTCAGCACCTGTGTTTGCTATGCACAAATGTCTTACACACATAGATACCACATAGCAGAGCAACATGTTATGCAGTGGTACCTCGGGTTAAGAACTTAATTCGTTCCGGAGGTCCATTCTTAACCTGAAACTGTTCTTAACTAGAGGTACCACTTTAGCTAATGGGGCCTCCCGCTGCCGCCGCACGATTTCTGTTCTCATCCTGAAGCAAAGTTCTTAACCTGAGGTACTATGTCTGGGTTAGTGGAGTCTGTAACCTGAAGAGTCTGTAACCTGAAGCATCTGTAACCTGAGGTACCACTGTGAAAACATCAGTGAATGGAAACAAACACGATAGAGTGTAACATAGGATGAATGTAGCTCTGATCATCTTCAATAAAAGACAGCAGAAGAAAGATATTTTTGCCCAACCAATTTACAAGCATCCCATTGATGTGTGACTGTGCACGTGTGCATTGTGCTGCACCTAGAGGTGACTTTTCAAAGGCCAAAGCAGCCCTAAAAGAGCCCAGAAAGGGCAAAAAATGCACCGAGGCCTGTGGGGAGTTGGAGGTTGTGCTTTACTTCCAGCCTTGGGCAAGAAGTGAAGCACAAGTCCCTGGGCAAGCTGACTTCCAGGTTGGCGACCATGGGATGGGAGCTGTAAGCCCCGCGAACAGCAGGCTCTTCCCCCGTGGAATCCTGGAAGGGAAGAGCTGGAAGCGACCTCCCCCCGGGTCCTCTAGTCCAGACCCCCGCAGTGCAGGCGCGTCAACTCCAGCCTCCCGGGCGAGCTCCCCGCCCTCCGCCCGGCTCCGGAGCGCCTGGCCCCGCCGGGCGTGGGGGCGTCGCCGGCTGCGGAGGGCGGGCCGCCCCGCCTCCGCCCCGCTCCGCCCCGGGAAGCGGCTTCTCGCCGCCCGCCGCCGCCGCCGCCTCTCGCTGGCTGCCTGGCTGGGCTCGGCGGGGCTGCGGGCGGCGGGGCGTCGGGGCGCCATGGCGCTGCTGCTGGAGTACGAGTTCAAGGCGCTGCCGGCCGACAAGCAGATCGACACGGAGCCCTTCCTGGAGGCCGTGGCGCACCTGCCGCCCTTCTTCGGTGAGCGGGACGGGGACGGGGCGCGCTTGCACGGCGGGCGGGCGGAGGCCCGGGGCGCGTCCAAGCGGCCGCCTCCTTCCTCCCCGGGGAGACTCGGGCGGAAAGGGCGAGGGACGCAGCGGGGATGTGCGCGCCCTCGGGGAGCCGCGGGAGGCGCCTAGCCGTGTCCCGAGGCTTCGTCGCGGTTTCTTGCCATCCTTCGGACAAGAGCCCTGCCGGGTCGGCGGCCTGGTTCTCCCCTCGCCCATTTCGCGGAGGGAGAGAGAGAGGCTGCGCTGCCACTCTCCAAAGAGGAGAATAAGTTTCCTTCCCTTCTCCAGTTGTATCGTGCCTTTCTGCAATGCTGCACACAAAGGGCAGTTTAAAAAAGGTAAAAGAAACCACAAAGATCCCACAACCTGTACAGTCTGAGCCAATGAAAATCACTTGTAATGATAAAAAGGACTCTAGGTAGTTTTAGACCCAGGCTGGTGTTCGAGGGGGAAGGCCCAGGGTTCAAATCCCCACTCAGCCCCTGGGTGACCTGAGGCCAGGCGCTGCCGCTCAGCCTAGGCTCCCTCACTGGGATAAAATGGTGATGGACAGAAGTCTATGGGCCTTGAGCTCATTGGAGGGAAGGAGCGATATAAATTCATTAAACAAACCTCTTGTGTTGAATATTGCTACTGAACATTTTGAGTGCTTCCTCTTGTATTGGGCCTTCTGCATCTGGAGGGGCCCCGGCTGGCCCAGGCCTCTGCCTCTTGGCATCCCTTCACTGTCCAGCCTGGCAGCAGTGGTGGCTTTCTTTCCTTTCCCGCTGGCTTGGTGGGTGAATTGCAGACCTGAGTGTGGAACCCGCATGTTAGGAGGCAGTGTATCTGTGCCAAATACTAGGGGCAAAGCATCACGCTTGCACCCTGCGCAAAACATCTCGTGGGCCCTTGTCAAAAGCTTGATTGCAGGAGTGCCAAAGACAGGTCTCTGGCCGGATTCAGCAGCCCTGTTTCAAGCTGCTTGGAGTAAACGCTGCCAATTCAGGGATGGAGCCTCTGTGCTGCTGGACCCCCAGCTCCCAGCTCCGTCACTGCTGTCTCCAGGCAGGGCTGGGAGACGCCCAGGTCTGAGCCCTTGGAGACCCACAGTCACTCAGCTTTTGCCATCCGGGGCCCCTCAGGGTTGTTAAGACTACAACTCTCACCACCCCTGAGCATTGACCAAGTTGGCCGGGGGTATTGGGAGTTGTAGGTCAACAACTTCTGGGGACTCCAGGCTGAAGAGACCGGATGTGGACAGCATGAGCCAGAGGGACCTCAGGCCGGACTCGGGGTTAAGGTGGCTTCCTCCGGTGGTGAGGTTAGAGTGCTTGGAGACCAGGGTTTGACCATTTGTCCCGCAGCAGCTTTGGAGCCCTTGGCATGGAGTCACCTGCTGTTTTGTGCTCTGCCTCAGCTTCTCCACTCTAAAAAAAGCAAGAAAAGAAATGATTTAATTTCAGTAGAGTTGTTGTGAGGACAAAGACAGCTGTTACGCAAAAGCAGAGCATTTTATGTAGGAAAAGGGCTGGTGCAGTTCAAAAACAGGATTGTCGTATCCAGTTACTTGGCTCAGAACATCTTGTGGGCACCAGGTTGGCCAAGGCTGCTCTCACTGCAATGCTGCTGGAGCTTGAGAGATCTTTCAGGTCCACCAGTAGCTGGCATTCAAAGGAATAAAGAGGTGCCATTCAGTTATAATTTCTGCTCACCTCAGAAAATATATTTCAGGGTTGGAATAGAGTTGGACATCCGAAATGATGAAGGGGATAGAGGGACTCTTCTAAGAGGAAACGTTGCAACCTTTGGGACTTTGCAGTTTAGAGAAAAGGCAAGTGAGAGGCAGCAGGATAGAAATTTATAAAATTATGCCTGGCCTGCAGAGACTGGGTAGCTAGAGGGAGGTTTTTCTCCCTCTCTCGTAGACCTCGGGGGCATCTGGTGGAGCAGAGTGTTGGGAGATTCAGGACCGAGTAAAGAATGACTTCCTCATGCAGTTAAATTCTGGAACTCCCTTCCACAGGAGGCATGGCAGCCACCAGCTGGGATGGCTTGATAGGAGGACTGGACTAATTCATGGAGGTCAGGGCAATCAATGGCCGGTAGCCAGGATGGAGGCAGCAATGTTTGCGAATGCCGGTCCGTTGCTGGAAACAGCAGGAGGGCAGAGCTGCTCTTGGGCTTGGGTTCTGCCTGCATGTTTTTCACTGAGACATCTGATCGGCCACTGTGGGAAGAGGATGCTGGACTCTTTCCATCTGTCTCTTCTGACAAGTTTTGGCAGGGCCTTTGCCGTGCCCTTGGGCCTGTTGTCACGTGGGGCACCTGCAAAGGTGTGGCTGGGGAGAGGAACCTGTGGGGAGGTGGCACCCCTGTCACTTGGGTTACCTAATTGCCAGCCTGGCCTTATCCTGCAGCTGTGTGTCTGGCAGGGACTCAGCTTTCCTTCTAGGTCCAGAGGCTTGATCTTGGCAGAACCCAACAACCTCTTTTTCTTGCCTCTAGCCCTACAAGAGAAATAGGTTTTTTAAATGCAGCTGAAGAAATGGCCACCAGAAGGTTGCTGCTGGATCCGACCAGGGCACCCTGAAGTCCAACATCCTTTTCTCACCATGGGCAACCAGCCACCCCAATGGAAAGCACAGAAGCACAACAGCGCTCTCCCCACCTGTGATTCCCAGCTATAGCATTGTTATGGGGTTTTGTTTTGGGGGGGGGGGCGGCTCAGGCTGGATGATACCAACATGTCCCTTCCAATCCTGTGCATGCAGAGTTAGAATCAGTGAGAGGAAACCTCCTGATCCAGTTTGACTAGTCTCTTGGCTAAGTTAATGGCCTCAGCTTGCTAGTTAAATACTGCTGTTTACATGTCCGGAGGGGTTGCTCTGCTGCCATAGAGACAACTGGGTGGGCCTTTCCCCACCTCACCTGGCAGATCCTATGTCATTCTAGGATGGAGAACAAGAGGCCAAATATCAGAGGGGGGCCCTGAGGTATGCACAACAATATCATAGCCATGATGGCTAGTAGTCATGATCCTTCATGGATTTGTCCACTCCTGTCTTAAAGCCATCCAGGTTGGTGGCCATGATCTTGTTGGAGCAAGTTCCATTGTTTTAAGCTTTAAAGAAGCCTGTCTTGACTCTTCCAACACTGAGATTTACTGGGTAACCCCAAGTGATTTTTGTATGACGAGACAGGGAGGAAACCTTCTTTCTGCCTGTCCACAGTCTCCAGAAATGTGGGCATTACCTTCTCTTTGCAAAGCCTTTGTGCTTCTGGTTTTCCCAGGGACTGGCTGCATCCCTCCAGACCATGGAAAGGTGCTCTGGACATGCTCAGAAAGGCACCTCCATTGCAGCATGTCCTCTGGGAGCAGCCATTAAGGCCTCCAAGATTCAGGAGGAAGGAAGGAAGGAAGATTCAGGACAGTGAAAGGGCTTCTGCACTCAGTACATAGTTAAGCTTTGGAATTTCCTCCCTCAGGAGGCTGCAATGGCCACCAGCTTGGATGGCTTTAAAAGAGGACTGGACAAATTCAAGGAGGAGGAGAGGGCTGCCGGTGGCTCCTAGTGGCCAGGATGGCTCTGCTCTGCCTCCACACTGGAAGGCAGCAGTGCTTTCGAATACCAGTTGCTGGAAACCACAGGATGTCAGGGGGCTGTCAGGAAAGGCAGGTTGGCTCTTCATGATCTGGGTGTCAGTGGAGGAGGAGAGCTTTCTGTAGAGGGACTGGCCAAGTGCTGTGAAGCTGAGGCAGCGTCCGGCTCCTCTCTCTGCTCTCTTTCAAACTGAGACCCTTGGCACCCAGCCCTGTCCTGGAATGGCTTCCCTGGTTCATGGGGTCAATAACCAGACCCCATCTTCAACACTGTTCTTGAGCTAAATGGTGTCCTTCTGAGCATGCACAGAGTATCTTTCCGCTGGAGTAGCCACGGCCTGGAAATGTGGGGTGTGCCTTCTGGGCTTGGGAGTCTTTTCCTGTGATCCTGAGTATTACATGGCACAGTCTGTGCACCTAGATATCTTTATTTTTCAGGAAGGATTATTTGTGGGTGGGGGGCAGTTGTCTGTTTTTCTGCCTTCAGGAGATGCTGGAGCAGCTCCTCTGAACGGGGTTTGTCTAAGGAAAATCTCTGTGTTGAGGCCATGGGGTAAACCGAGAAGTTGAGCAAATGTTTGCCAAGGAGTCGCTGAGCGCTTTGTCCTGCCTGGCTGCACTTCTTGCCACCAGTGATCAAAATGCGCCACGTAAGGAAAGTGATCGCTGGCTTGTCAAATAAGGAGCGCACTTTCATAATGGATGTAACTGGAACTCTTTGCTCCCTGGGCACCTTGGGCTGATTATGTTTTATGCACTGCCTTCTCACTGTACCAGCCTCAGGGTATCTGTTGAGCGGAGCTGTCAATTGTTAAAAAAATAATAACCTTAAATTCATGAGAGCCAGAGCTCATGAAAAGTCCTAATCTGGGAAGGGATCAATCTGGGGACCAGTTCAGAAGGCTGGGACTCAGGAACAATGAAGCCGGGTTCTGATATGTATATCCAGGCCCACTGAGTAAGTACGGCTCAGCCCTGCTCACCTGGCGGATTCTCTGCCTCTCTAGAGCATTTTTAAACAATGGAAACAAGGCAGTCTGTGGCCTGCAGGCTTACTATCTAAGAGACAGGACACAAAAAGGAAAAGCAGGGAGGGGGAAAAGCAACACAGCTCCAAAAAGGAGCTTCGTAGTTCTTATAATGGCCAATTGTTAAGCACACAGTTTGAGAGGTTGGTTGAGTGCAAGAATGTAAAACTGAATTGGAGCAGCCTATGGAAATTGCCTTACTTTGAGGAAGGAGTCATGTTGAACTAGCAGAATTCAGCAACCCCCCCCCCCCCGTGCAATGGCCTTGACGCCAAATGGAGCATATACGTTTGGCGATCAGGGGATTTGATCCCATCTAGCGGCAAGGGAGTGGCAGAGGCAAGGATCTGGCTTGTTGGAGCAGCACCCTGCCCTGCCCTGGCTCTCCCGTGAGTGTGGAGCAGTGACTGGCTGCTCTTTCTTCATGCCAGACGTCTTCTTGAGCAAGGGCTCCTGCCAAGTGCTGCGCCCTAGAAGAGAAATCCGCTGTGGCAAATCCCAGACTTATCTTTGCTTTCCATCTGCCCAGCAGCTATGCAGCTTCTTCTTCTGGGAGCTTTGTCAAAGCTTGAAGGATTCTCCCCAGGGTGGTTTTTTGGGGGTGGGGAGAGGATAGCTTTCCATTTAGGGTGATCTGTTGCTATTTCATAAAGCGCTTCATGAAAAGTGCAACCTGCTCTATGAACTTGATTGTGGTCCATATGAGGGCATAAGGATCAGGCCTGCTGGATCAGGCCAGTGGCCCGTCTAGTCCAGCAGATGCCACAAGGAGAAGCCCGCAAGCAGGACCCGGGCGCAAGAAGACCTCTCCGCTCCTGTGGCTTCCAGCAACTGGGATTCAGAAGCATGGCTGCCTCTGAATGGGGGGGGGGCAAAGCAGAGCTGTCCTGGCTGGTGGCCACCCAGAGCCTTTTCCTCCTCTAGGAATTTGCCCAGTCCAGGCTGGTGACCACCGCTGCTTCCTGTGGGAGGGAGTCCCTTAGTTTAACTATGTGCTGCATGCATAAGTGAATCTCCCAACACTGAGCTGCCTGGGCTGTCCATGAGTTGTGGTCTTATGAGGAACTTTTCTCTCTCCCCTTCCTCCAGGCCAGGCATGATTTTCCACACGTCTATTGTGTTGCCACTTCCTTGTCTTTTCTCTCCTCACAACAGCCCTGCCATGTATCATGCTTCCATTTTTGCACAACTTTAAGCTGCATTAATCTGAGGTGGCCCTCCAGCGTACCTGATGGTGGTCCGTATTGTGAACTTTAGGAGGAGCTTGACAGCACTTGGGATGCTGGGATAGTTTCACAGATTCTGCACACGGCACCTTTTCCTCTCCCACAAATAAGATAATGTTTGTGGACATCATGCAAAGCTACCCAAGACACTTCTTCTGTTTTGATGTAATTCTGAACCCTTGGTGGCTGTATATTTTGGAATATACAGAAAAAACCTCCAGCTGTTTTGTAGAGGCACAAAGTGGATCAGCTAATCTAGCCCCTGCCAACCTGATGCCTCCAGATATTTTGGACTACAACTCCCATCACTCCCAGCCAACACTCCAGATTGGCAAAGGCGGACCAAATCTCTGAAACGTATGAGTATGAATGTGTATATAAATGTTAGAATCCTAGTTTGTAACCATAATTAACGTAAAGTAGGGGGATAGTACAAAGGAGTGGACCAGCTGTTGACAGCCATCTGTCTTTGGAGACAATGGAGTGTGCCTCTGGGGGTGAAATACAACTGCTATGTTTTAGGGATCATCTTAGGGACTCCACTCTGGATTTGTACAGGGTTTACTCCTTGGCTTTTTCTTCTCCCAGAGATGTCCCCTTAGATGGGCTCCTTTCTCAGGTGGATGAGCCCCATCTGCCCCTCTCTTCCCTCTACAACAAGGGCAGAAACCCCCACTCCTGACCATTGACCATTGGATCCACCACGGGTCACATCCGCTCAATCTGCCACAGCCTGTCTTGGCATGCAGGGGAAGTCCCTAACTCCCCAAGGGGTTGAGAGCCATCGACCACCCTCATCTGGTTTAGCTGGCCAGTCGAGGCCGTTCTCGGGATGCGGCTGCTGTCGCATGCCAGCAGCTTCTAGGAGCCCCAGGTGAGAGCTGAGTATGGAGTGGGGACCCAAGGTGAGCAAACTACCCCACCAGAGGCACTATCCCTCCCCTAACATCCCCATACATCCTGGAGTGGACCAAGGGAGCATATATTTCTGGAAATTTGGTGTGGAACTCAAAAATATCCTATAAAAGGTTGAGACTTCACTTGGACTGTCTCCTGCAGGTGGCATGTCTGCTTGAGAGTCTGGCCATTGCTGTGAACCCCAGTTGGAGCTGGCTGCTCTCCTGCGCTCTGTTGGCAACAAGGCCTTTCCTGGCTTCTCTTTCCAACAGGGGGAAAAGTTGGATAATCATTCAGGGTCACAGAAGATCCCAGTCGTCTTCCTCCCGTCCTCCTCCCTCCTGCAACCTTTTGCACTCTACATCTGCATGGGATGCTGCCTGACCGGCTTGACGCAACAGCAGCTGCTGAAAATCCTGCTGCTCAGGTTCAGGCCCTTTCTCTGACCCAGTTGGCTCTAGGTGCAGGGACCTGGGCGTGGGGGTGGAAGCGCGTCTCCCCTTGGGCCAAATTGGCAGGTGACTCTTGCAAGGCTGCTCAGCCACGGCTCTTGCTCAAGTTGCTGGTACACTTGCCTGCAGGCAGGTATTGTGTGGCTGGAACCAGAAAGGCAAGAATGTTGGGTCTGTTGTTGCATCTGGCTGGTGGGAAGGTGGCACTGAGGAGCAAAAGCTCTTGGGAACTGTTAGAAGGTTGGGCGGGGATTGTCTCGCCATCTGGCCTTCTGGGGCGCTTTGGACTCCCCCATAGGCTGCCTGGATGAGGCCCAAATTCAGTGGCAGAGCAGCTGCCTTCATGCAGAATGTCCCAGGTTCAATCCCCTGCTTTTCCCTGTTTGGGCTGCAAAAGACTCCTGCCCGAAAGTGCAGACAGCTGCTGCCATCCTGGGCCAGACTAATATCCTAAGGCAAACATCTCGTGTTTCTGCTTAAAGCAGCCCTTCCATTCAGAACCAGGAAGACCCACCGGACTCTCGCTTCACTTTGAAGGGGAAGGCACGCGGCACGCTGAGGTGGCACGTGGAGCCAGCTGCTTAGTCATTGGTTCATTGCATTTATATCCCACCTTTTTCTCCCAAGGGGCCCAAGGCAGGGCCCAGGGCTCTCTCCCTCCTCAGTTAAACCCCACCACAACCCTGTGGGGTAGGTTTGGCTGAAACTGTAGAACTGTAGGGGGGACGACCCACGGCTGGCCAGGCGGATGCCAACTCCCATCCATCATCCCTGACTACTGGCCATTCTGGCTGCGGCTGATGGGAGTTGGAGTCTGAAGCATCTGGAGGAGAGCCTGTCGGCTCAGGGATCCTGACCCCCACCTGTGGACACTGGGCAGGGCATCAGAACTAGGCTGGATGTCCATTTCCCCATTGATTTGGTGAAAGATGGCGAACACATGGATGCTAGACAGAAAAATAAGGGCTGCTTCTTTCCATGGCTGAGGGCAGGGATGGGGAATCTGTGGCCCCCAGGTGTGCCAAGCGCCAGCTTAGTGTGGGGTTTGACCAGCTGACCCTTGGGACCCCTTCCAACTCGTTCACCAGAGCCATCATGGCCAGTGGGACTTGTAGCCTGGCAACATCTGGAGGGCTGGAGCTTCCCCACAGCCAGTGGATCTGTGTTGAGAGACATCCCCCTCTGACCGATTTCGTCACTCCAGAGAATGCTTTCAACAGACAATAGGCAGGCTTGTTCTCTCCTGGGCTTCACAGTAGGAGCTATTATGTTAGGAAATGCATTATAAAAGCTCTCTTTGCAGCCCCTCCCCGTAAACCCCCTTAGTCTGATCAGCTGTACAAAGGCTGCTTTGAGAGCCAAACTGCTTCTTATGGGCATGTTGGTCAACTGGTTCACTTGGCATCTAGCAAAACGTTTCTCCCTCCAAAACTGTAGGAATACCTGACGGCTTCATAAACTGATGTGAGCTGTGAAGATATCACAGGTTTGGGGGAAACTGTGGAACTCTTCACGACTAGAAACTGGCCAACAGAACATTTTCTGGCAGTACTAAAGGGCTGTTGGCACTGACACTGAATGTGTGTGTTAAGCAGGTACAGGGTGTGGGCGCATCCAACTTTATAACGTTTGGACTGTCTCTCCAAAGAGATCAGGCTGTCATGCGCCTGGTTTTCCTTTCTTATTATCCCCACAACACCCCTGCAGTGTCAGTTAGGCTGAGAGAAATTGATTGCCTAAAGTCGCCCTCAAAATTTTGGCCCCTTACCACCCCTCCCACGCTGCATCATCTCTGGTTGGATTAGATGACTTTTGCAGTTTCTCCCAAATTAAACAGCTCAGGACCGCAAGACCTCAAGGACCGCCTCTCCCCGTAGAAACCATCCTGGACTCTGTGTTCATCCTCTGAGGCCCTTCTCAGTGTGCCGCCTCCACGTGAGGTCCGGAGGGTGGCAACGCCACAACGGGGCTTTTTCTGTCCTGGCTCCCCACTTGCGGGGTGCTCTCCCCAGAGAGGTCTGCCTGGTGCCTTCTTTACATATGTTTAGGTGCCAGGCAAATCTTTCCTCTTCAACCAGGCCTTGGGCTGATTCATACTCTACAGCCTTTAAAATGTGATTGTGGCGGGGGGTTGTTCTTTTGTGGTTTTGTGCTTCCACCTTGTATTTTTATCTTCTGAGCTGCCCTGAGATCTTTTGATGATGGGTGGTATATAAATCTATTTAATAATAATAATAATAATAATAATAATAATAATAATAATAATATGGTCCCAGGTACCTCTCCTTGGAGACTTTTACCCCTCCTGATACCTGGTTCCATTGACTTGCTTGCAAGGCATTTTTATTGAAGTTCAGCCAGAATCTCGCTTCCTGAGTTTTCACCTTCTTGTGGACCAGAAAACTAGTGCAAACATGTTGCCCCCCTCTTCTCACCTGCCCCCTAACTAGGGGGTGGTTTTTTTTAAAGGAAACAGTTCCATTTCTTCTTACTGGGCTTTAAGCAGGAGTCTAATGTTGGGTTAAAATGTCATTTTATAATGTATGGAAAACAAGAACAGTTATAACGACAGGTGAAAATTGAAAGACGAAAAACAAAACTATAAAAGAGGCACGTAGAAGAATGGGTACAGTTGCACATGGGATAAAATAACAAAGTCAAGAATTTTCTGTTTAGCTGTCAGTCACACTGAATCCTGAAATTGTAGAGCAGGTTTCTTTCGTCCAGCGTGGGGCTCAACCTGTGACCTAGAGATGAAGAGTCTTGTGCTTAACTGACTGAGCTATCCCAGGAGCAACCCTTGTGGTACCTCCCAGCTCTGCAATTCCAGGATTCAATGTGACTGACAGCTAAACAGAAAACTCTCTTAATATAAAAGGGTTTGCTTATCCTGAGCCACCATTGGAAAGTCAAGAATATTCATGTTTGGTTCAGATTTGTCAAGTTTGGTTCAGATTTGCCAGGCTTCTGACGAGGGCTGTCTTCAAAAAGATGCCTATGTAATAAATGAACGACAAAGCATATAAACAGCGCCTGGAGGTTCTGGTCCTTGTCAAAAACTCAAATGATGTGTGATTTTCTTCATTATAGCTATGTTCCAGTGCCTAGTGCCCGATTCTGGGCTCCTTTCCGTGGCAGCTGTGGTTTGTATTAACGCCAGGCTGCTCCTTTTCCTTTCAGATTGCTTGGGGACGCCCATTGTGTATGCGCCAGTCAAAGCTGACCTCTCTGGGAACATTAAGGTAAGGAAGGGCCTTTGTGCTGGCCAGTCAAGTGGGAATTGCCCTGCAATGGGGGGCAGAGCAGGACCCCAGCCCAGAGGGAAGCAGCTGCTTTGCTGGCAGGAGGCTCCAGCCGGGCCAGAACTCGGCTTGCTGTCACCCAGGGCAAAGACCCAGTTTGTCACACACCCACCACAACACATTTGTTCATAAAGGGCATAAAAAGGAGTTTGAAAGAGGCTGGAGAAGCGAGAGTCTTTCCAAATACTAAAGCTGTCTGTGTATGCATCTGGCTTTCATTCAACCTTAAGTAGATCTCCTCAGAGATCATTTCAGGACTTCTAAGAAGTATTATGACCGTATGATATACTACAACTACAACTCCTACTCCTACTCCTTTTTTTTAGTTTTTAAATACATCTTCATTGGTTTAAAATGCAATCTTACAATAAAGGTAAGTACAACAAAGTTAAGCACAGAAAAGAAAAAAAGAAAAGAGGGGAAAAAATATTCTCCACATCAGAAAGTACAAAAAGTTTAAAAGTAACAAGAAGAAAAAAGAAAAGAAAAAAACAATTAAAAGTACCAGATATTTATACATCATGTCTTATCCAATAAAGTCTTCTGTGAAAAGCTTCCAGTCGTTCTCATTATGCTTTTTCTGTTGTCTTGATTTTATCACACAGTTTGTTTTATATCTTTTTCCATATATACCTCTAAGATGTTTATTCCATTTATTTATTATGCACAAATATCATTCAATTCTGCTAGGATGGTATCATTTTTACAATATAGTCTTATATATTCCTTAAATAGTTTCCATTCTCCGTATACTTTTTGATTTAAGGTTCCCCTGACTTTTCCACTCAGCTTTGCTAATTGGAAATACTCTACCATGAGTGTCTGCCATTCTGTTATTCTTGGTGTTGTTTCGCATTTCCAGCTTCTGGCCACTAGTATTCTTGCAGCTGGGATTGTGTACATGAACAGTGGTCTTGTGTTTAGCTTAGTTTCTATTGGCAATATTCCTAATAGGAAAATCTCCGGCCTTTTTTTAACAGTGAATTTAAATAATTTCTTAAATTCACCATATATGTTGTTCCAAAATTCACTTATAATTATGCACGTCCACCACATGTGATAGTAAGACCCTATCTCCTTTTTGCTTCGCCAGCATGTTGGTGAACTACCTTTGTACATTTTAGCAAGTTTTGATGGGGTGTGATGCCATCTGTAAAGAATCTTCATGGTATTCTCCCTCAAGTTATAACATGATGTAAATTTAATATCTTGTTGCCACAGTCTTTCCCACTGCTCCATATAGATATTACATCCAAAGTCTTGTGCCCACCTTATCATTGATGTTTTTACCTGCTCCTCTTTCACTTCCCACTCTAAAAGATATTCATACTACATTCTTGATATATACTTTCCTTTATTATATATTAATTCTCTTTCAAAAGTGGAAGTTTCTTTGGCAAGACCTTCTTTCTTATCTATTCACAATTTTTGATTTAGCTGGAAATACTGTATCCAATCAGACAGATGGCATTTTTTAAAAGTTGGCTTATCTTTGTCTGGTTCTAGTAGTTTCTGGTAGGTGGGCCACTCTCATAGAATCCTAGAGTTGGAAGAGACCACAAGGGCCATCGAGTCCAACCCCCTGCCAAGCAGGAAACACCATCAGAGCACTCCTGACATATGGTTGTCAAGCCTCTGCTTAAAGACCTCCAAAGAAGGAGACTCCACCACACTCCTTGGCAGCAAATTCCACTGTCAAACAGCTCTTACTTGTCATGTCTCCTTTCATGTTTTTCCTTTTAACTGCTATTGCTTCCGCTGGAGATATCCACAAAGGTATCTTTGGTTCCAAAATTCCTCTATGTTTACTCCATATCTTATAAAGTGATTTCCTTATTACATGGCTTAAGAAACCTTTGTGGACCTTCACCTTTTCGTATATTAGATAGGCGTGCCACCCAAACCGGTTGTCGTGCTCCTCAAGATCCAAAACATCTGTTTCTTTTAATGTAATCCATTTTTTTAGCCATACTAATCCTGCTGCAGCATGGTATAATTCCAGATCTGGTAATCCAAATCCTCCTCTTTCCCTTTTGTCCATCAATACCTGATGTTTAATTCTCGGTTTATTTCGGTTCTAGACAAATCTAGCTAATTCCTTTTTCCAATCCTGGAAGCATTTCATTCTTCCCAGAATTGTTAAAGTTTGAAACAAAAAAATCATTTCTGGGAGGATGTTCATTTTTATTACCAAGATTCTTCCCAAAAGGGAAAGCTGTCATTTAGTCCAGTTTTCCAAACCCTTTTTTATGTTGTAGCACCCTGCTTGTGGTTAACGCTTAGCTGGAATGAAATATTCAACGCAGCAACAGAGAAATTAAAAAAATAATTTATTTGTCAGACAAATAAATAAGAGGCACAGTGGTATATGGTTACCAAGCTCTGGCCTGGGCTCCTGCCATTATGGCCAGCACTTATATTTCCTTAATCCAGCCCCCTTTGCTCCTCCTATGGCTGCCTCTGTCCCATCAGCCTGGTTGAAATTCCTATTGGCTGATTGGTATAACCAATCACAAAAATACACTCATATCCTACTGTCCTTATATGGAACACAAAGAGCTATATATTGTTACATCTATAAATGACAAATAAGTATTAATATATCTTACATGCGTCTCAACAAGGAATCTTAATTACCAGCTCACCTCTTGCCCCCCTTGCCCTATTGCCTTCTAAAACAAATGGTTAATAATTTTAAATTTTTATCTTGAACAGATGTCAGAGACCTCGGGTTCATATTCTCATGCATCATCAATGAAATATCTCCTTTTGGAGGTCTTTAAACAAAGGTCTGACAGCCATTTGTCATAAGTGCTCGATTGGCGTCTTCTTGTCTGACAGGGGGCTGGGCTGGCTGACTTAATTTCAGGATAAATCTAGCATTTCTTAAATCCTTTGCATAATTACATTTAAGCCAGCATATTTCATACATTATCATAGATAGCTTTTTAGAAGGATAAACTTCCTAAAAGTAACAAGGAAGGAACAGTTTACAGCCTCAAAATAAAATAGGAAAAAAAAAAACCTTTTCCCCTGTTTACACTTCCCCCCCTTCTCCAGCCGGTTTGTTTTCCATGTGCTCTTGGCCTTTTGACCTTAGGCTCAAGTTTAAGGCACACGGTTTTATTTTACTGTTTACCAAACTCTTAATTATGTAGGGTCTGTGTAACCTTGGTCTTCAGCCTGTAATTCCAGCTTTTACAACTTTGAGAAACTTGTCTCCTGCTACTGCTATAAATCAGGGAGGCCCTTGTTCAGGAGAGCAGGAAGATAAACAACTGCCAAAGTACTTAGCCAGCTGGTTTCTGCATGGCATGAAACTTTTGAAAGTCTAAGCCCATTTACCTGATCAAGATATAAGCCAATATATGCCTTGATTAAAAATGCAGTCTATATTCAGATGCCACAATGTCTTTCCATGTTTTAATATAGTTATCTTCGTAGAGATTTATATTTATATTTGAAATCCAAATCCCTAGGTATTTAGCCTTATTTTTTAATTTCCAGACCTTTTTTCCCTTGTAGTTTTCTCCTCCTGTGTTAGATTTTTGGTCAATAACTTTGTTTTATGGTGGTTTATCTTCAGGCCCATTAATTTCCCGTATTTTGTAATTAAATCAATAGCTGCTGGAATACTTTGATTTGGATCCTGAGTTGTTATTATTATATCATCTGCAAATGCTCTGATTTTATATTTCTCTCTGACTGTAATTCCTTTTATTTTTCCTTCTTTCCTGATATTATTCAGCAGCGGTTCCAAAGCTAATATAAATAACAGAGGTGACAAGGGGCACCCCTGTCTGGTTCCTTTAGTTATAGGGATATTGTCTGTTAGATTACCATTTATTATTAACCTTGCTTTTTGTTGCTCATATAGTGCCTCTATTCCTTTTCTGAATTTTGTTCCTAGACCCATAACCTCCAATTGTTTATTCATGTAATACCATAAAACATTGTTGAATGCCTTTTCTGCATCGAGTAATAATAAGGCAGCTTTTTTATCATTTTTGGCTTCTAAATATTCTAAAATGTCTACAATGTTTCTAGTATTGGCCGAGATTTGTCTTCCTGGGAGGAACCCAGACTGATTTGGGCGTATAATTTCATTGATGGCCTTTGTAAGTCTATTTGGCAAAAAGTTCGCAATTTAATAGCGATATTGGCCTGTAGTTAGATATTGACTCTGGGTCTCTCCTACTCCTACTCCTAATGATGGAAACTGTGATAATAATCAGGCACACATCAAAGACTAAGTCCTATTGAACTCAGTAGGACTTACTTTTGAGTAAAAGTGCTTAAGATTGCAGTATAAGACTGCAGAATCTTTACACAGTTACCTGGGAGTAAGCTCCATTGAATTCATTGGGACTTCTGAGTAGTAAAGGCTTGCAGTTTAAGGCTCTAAATAATAAAATAAAAGAATAAATACTCCACAAGTTTCCTTTAAAAAATTGCTTAATAATTTAAAGTGGATTGGCTAAATTTTCCTTCCAAATTACAGGAAGGGATAAATACAAAGTGCTTCGTATATCAGCATCACATTTCTTTCATTACAGGTACCTGTATTTTGTTTTCAGTATAAAGAGGACTCAGTTTTTGTAGCTGATCATATGCCCCAGTGCCCTCTTTATGTATTCTCATGGTGTAAACATGTACAGTGGTGCCTCGCAAGACGAAATTAATTCGTTCCGCAAGTCTCTTCGTCTTGCGGTTTTTTCATCTTGCGATGCACGGTTTCCCATAGGAATGCATTGAAAATCAATTAATGCGTTCCTAGGGAAACCGCCTTCAGACCAGGTCCGGGGACAGTCTGTCCCCGGACCTCTTCTGAAGGCTGGGGGGGGGGGGGACAAGGGCTTTTCTTCCCACCCCCAGCATTTTAAAAAACCCCGGGACAGCGGAGGACTTCTCCGCTGTCCGGGCGATCTTAAAATGCTGGCGGGCGGCATTTTAAAATCGCCCCGGACAGCGGAGGACTTCTCCGCTGTCCGGGGCGATTCAAAAGCCCCTGGGAAGGCAGGCAGGGGGGACAAAGACTTTTGCCCCCCGCCAGCCTTCAGAAGAGGTCCTGGACCTCTTCTGAAGGCGGGCGGGGGGCAAAAGTCTTTGCTCCCCCCCCCGCCTGCCTTCAAAAGGTGTCCCCGCGGCGGCGGGAGGTGTCCCCTGCCCCCCGCCCGGCTTTGGAGCACCGGGAGAAGCGATCTCCCCGCAGCCCCTTGCTGCAAAAGACGTCCGGGGGAAGCGGGGAAGAAGCGCTTCGCTTCCCGCTTCCCCCGGACCTCTTCTGAAGCAAGGGGCTGCAGGGAGATCGCTATCTCCCCCCAGCCCCTTGCTTCAAAAGAGGTCCAGGGGCAGCGGGAAGCGAAGCGCTTCTTCCCCGCTTCCCCCGGACGTCTTTTGCAGCAAGGGGCTGCAGGGAGATCGCTATCTCCCCGCCGCCCCTTGCTTCAAAAGAGAAGACCCGCTGTCCCCGGGGCAAGCTTCGTTTTGCGAAGCAAGCCCATAGGGAAATTCGTCTTGCGAGGCAACTCGAAAACGAAAAAACCTTTCGTTTTGCGAGTTTTTCGTCTCGCGAGGCGTTCGTCTTGCGGGGTACCACTGTATGTTGTCCTCTAGATCCAAACACACAGTGAGAGATAGAGATAGAGATAGAGAGAGAGAGAGAGAGAACACAAACACAAACACATAAGCAAGCAATACTCCAAAGTGCTTCTGTTCCCAAAGAGGGCAGGAGGTGGTGTTCTGATCTCTTCACTGCTTTTAATTGATCTCTGAGATGTTGAGGGAAACAAAAGAAGAAAGAAAGAAAGAAAGAAAGAAAGAAAGAAAGAAAGAAAGAAAGAAAGCTTCCCCTTTTCAACTTTGCTTGGAGAGCAACCTTCTCCAGGATTTCTCTTTTGCAAACGGTTCCAAAAACAGGCAGGGGGAAAGTGGATCTTTTTCCAGGTTGTTTTTTTTTAAAAAAAATGATATTTATTGAAATTTTACAGACAATAAAAGATTACAAAATTAAAAATAAGAAATAAAAAAGAATAACAATAATAAAAGAAAAAGAGATACAAAAATACAAAGACAAAATACATAAAAAGTAAAAAAAAGTTAAAAAGAAATCAATATTTTCATGTCTTATATTTCATTTACTTGTTTCCTGACCTCCTCACACACCCCTTTTTTGTATTCCAGTTCACATGGTTAATTCAGCAAATCCTTACCCTCTATCATTTATCTTTACTCAATATCTTAACCTATTATAACTATATATTTTCAACCATTGTCAATCCGTATTTACATATTCTTGTTAATCTTTTTACCAATACCGCTTATTTTCAATCCAACATCCCTTTAACATTCATCAATTTTACAGTATTTCTGCAAGTAGTCTTTAAATTTCTTCCAGTCTTCTTCCACCACCTCTTCTCCCTGATCTCGGATTCTGCCAGTCATTTCTGCCAGTTCCATGTAGTCCATCACCTTCATCTGCCATTCTTCCAGTGTGGGTAAATCTTGTGTCTTCCAATACTTTGCAATCAATATTCATGCTGCTGTTGTTGCATACATAAAAAAAGTTCTGTCCTTCTTTGGCACCAATTGGCCGACTATGCCCAAGAGGAAGGCCTCTGGTTTCTTCGGGAAGGTATATTTAAATACCTTTTTTCATTTCATTATATATCATCTCCCAGAATGTCTTAATCCTTGGGCACGTCCACCAAAGGTGAAAGAATGTACCTTCAGTTTCTTTACATTTCCAACATTTATTATCGGGCAAATGATAGATTTTTGCAAGCTTGACTGGTGTCATGTACCACCTGTATATCATTTTCATAATATTCTCTCTTAAGGCATTACATGCCGTAAATTTCATACCAGTGTTCCATAACTGTTCCCAGTCAGCAAACATAATGTTATGTCCAACATCTTGTGCCCATTTAATCATAGCAGATTTAACCGTTTCATCTTGAGTATTCCATTTTAACAGCAAGTTATACATTCTTGAAAGTATCTTAGTTTTGGGATATAACAATTCTGTTTCCAACTTTGATTTTTCCACCTGGAAGCCATTTTTTTTATCCAAATTATATACCTCTCTTATTTGGTAATAATGAAGCCAATCTTGCACTCTATCTTTTAGTTTCTCAAAGCTCTGCAATTTCAATTTGTCTCCTTCTTGCTCCAAAATCTCCCAATATTTTGGCCATTTGGCCTCCATATTGGGCCTTTTCTGGGCCTTTGCCTCCATTGGCGACAACCACCTTGGGGTTTTATTTTCAAGTAAGTCCTTTTTCCAGGGTGTTTTTTTTTTTTTTGCATCCCCTAGCAAATTAGAATCCCTCTGGTTCTCAGCAGCTCCGGATCCACTCTATGAAAGACTCTCCAGAGCCGCAAGGGGGGGCCGTGGTCAGAGGAAGCCCCTGCAAGCTGGGAGCCTCAGTGGTGTCCCTCTAGGCTTCATCCAGGGATGAGACTCTGGCTACCCCCCCATTAACTTTGGCTCTGGTTTCCAGGTTCAGTCCCCCCCCCCCGGGCATCTTCAGTTAAGAGGGCGGCTGATGGGAAAGACCCTTGCTGCCAAAGACCCCCTGGAGAGCTGCCACCAATCAGAATAGTATATGCTGTACTGGGCTAGATGGACAAACAGCCTCACCAGATATATGGCATTTCCTATCTTGCAATCTTAGTTGAGATCCCTGCATTACAGGGGGTTGGAATAAATGACCCTCAGGGTCTCTTCCAACTCTACAATTCTATAATTCTCTTGTTGAAGGTGGTGTTTCTTGCTTGTATAACAAAGTCACAAGTCTGTTGTCATGCTGCAGTTCACAGGCATGGCAACTCCAGTGGGGCTGGTGGCTCAAGTGAACTTGTTTAAAGGAGCAAGGTGCTTCAGAAAGCAGTTTGTCAAAAGTGAGGGAGCATTGGTCAGGTGTAGAGGGAGGATGAGGCGGCCAGGTGTGGGGAAAGGGGAGCCAGTGGGCAGGTGGGTGTTAGCCATTGAGGAAGCAGCCCCTACTTAAAAACATTTTTAATTACATGGTGAGAATTCAAAATTGGTAGCAGCCACTGTCTTCCCCTCGGTCCTCAAAAAAAGAGTGAGATGTACAAGGGAGATGGCAGAAACAAACAGAGCAAAAATGACTCTTGATTTTTTGCTATTTGACACCTGTGCCGCGTTCTCTGTGTTGTTGAATTGACCTTTCTGTGTTCTTTTCGTTTGGTTCCATTTCAGAAAATACGAGCTGTTTACGAATCGAATCCAACCAAGTTCAAAACGCTGCAGAACATCTTGGAGGTGGAGAAGGAGATGCATGGAGCGGCTTGGCCAAAAGTTGGGGCAACCTTGGCACTCATGTGGCTGAAAAGGTGCCTGCGGGTTGGAGGGTGGTGGCTTGGAGGCCTCCCTGGCGCCTGGGGGGCTGGCGGGATGATGTAATGTGGTCACCCAACACCCTCTGCCAAACGAATAATCCTCCGGAAGATTTCATCTCGCCACTGCTCTCCATCCCAGCAGGAGAGCCATGCTGGCCGGGGCAGATGGCAGTTCTGGTCCAAAAGACCCGAGAGGTACCAGCAAACCCTGAGCTATGAAAATGCAACAAGGAGTTGGGGTGAATGGCTGAGGCCCTTGTTCCCTCCCCACCTGGGTGTGGAGTGCCAAAGGGAAAGACAACACTTGGCATCATAGAGTTGTAGAGTTGGAAGGGACCCGCAAGAGTCATCTAGTCCAGCCCCCTGCAATGCAGGAATTGCAACTCAAGAACCCCTGGCAGGTGGCCATCCAAGTTCTGCTTTAAAACCTCCAGTGGAGGAGAGTCTTTATTTACTCTGCAAAATAATTTTATTTATTTCATGAAATTTATAGACTGCTTGATTGTAAGAAGAAAAACCTGAAAGCAGCTTACAAGAAGAATAAAACAATACAATTGTCAAAAAAGCAATTAAAAACCAGCCATTTAAAACTTTCAGAAATTACCACATTTTTTGCTCTATAAGATGCACTTTTTCCCTCCTAAAAAGTAAGGGAAAATGTGTGTGCGCCTTATGGAGCGGATGCTGATAGGGCTTCTCCCACCTTGTAGAAAAGCCCGCAAGAGCCACGCTCCCTTTAAAGAGCGCGTGGCTCTTGGCTGGCTTTTGCGGGCGGTGGGGGAAAGGATAGAGGGCAGTTTAGCCGTGCGCAGCCTCTTCCGGGCAGGGGGAGCCTTCATCCCGCTGCCCGGGAGAGGCTTTGGCGGCTATCCCAGAAGCCAGAACAGCAAGAGGCTATCCCAGAAGCAAGATCCCTCTTGCTGTTCTGGCTTCTGGGATTCAGAATATTTTTTTTCTTGTTTTCCTCCTCCAAAAACTAGGTGCGTCTCATCATCTGGTGCGTCTCATAGAGCGAAAAATACGGTAATTTAAACTGATGATAAAGCTAGGAACAGGTTGAAACACATGTCAACATTCTGCATCGCTAGATAGTCTTGCCTAAACAAAAATATTTTTAGCCAGTGCTGAAAAGAGCATGGCAAAGGCACCTGTTTTATGTCAATAGGCAGGGAGTTCCAAAATGTGTTTCCTGCCACAATATGATCCAAGGTTTAGGAGAGAGTGGAGGATGAGAATTGGCAGGAAAACATAGGAACAGAATTGTTGGTGTGAAGTCTTTAATCGGGACCAATCTCTGCACAAATACAAAAGAAAAATGGTCTGAATATACTATGTACTGCCTGTGGTGGGAAATGTTAGCATCAGTGATTAAAACCATTTCACTGATAACCTGTCCCCCACCCCCCATTTTGACAATTTTATTAGTATAGATGGGTGATCAGCTGGAGCGTAAAGAAGCACTAATAGTGACACAAGAGTGAAAAAAATACCGATAGTAAAAGGATGGTTTGTAAGAATCTGGAAGGCAGCTGTGATGCATCAGCTAGGAAGGGTTGGTTGGATAGATAGATATAAATGATAGTATGCACATAGAGGTATTTGTTATAAGTAAAATAAAACAAATTATTATTTTAATCCATTTCAACCTGCTGTTGAACACTGCTCAACGCTGTGCGCTTCTTCAAGGCTTAGTAGGCTTAGCTCACCTGTTCACTGTGTTTCTCTGCCCACCCCCAGCATGCAGCCAGTTTAATCTTTCTACCCCAGAGGACTCCTGCTTTGAATGGAAACAATCAAGTCTTCAGTCCTCGGTCCAATTTCACTTCTTTTGCGAGAGAGACCAGGGCGGGGGGGCCGGGCTTCAGTCCCACCAGGGTCTCCAGAGGATTCCAGCTGCTCCGTCTTCTCCACTATGAAGGAAGCTGTGCTGCTCTCGTTTTTTGGGAGGGGATGGTGGTCATTGGCTTCTTTTTGTTTTTGTCTTACGATGTATTTTGCATTCTCATTTTGTATTTTTCTGTTGTGAACCACCCTGGGATGGTCTGACGGAGGGCGGCATACAAATAACAGCCACTCCCATCAGCCTCAGCCAGTGGAGCCAGTGGAGCCAGTGGT
This sequence comes from Podarcis liolepis, assembly GCF_965112155.1. NCBI lineage: Eukaryota > Metazoa > Chordata > Lepidosauria > Squamata > Lacertidae > Podarcis > Podarcis liolepis. The sequence continues at coordinate 57,392,409 of NC_139573.1, forward strand.
CAGGGGCAGTGGGAGTTCTAGTTCACAACAGGCCTGTTTTAAGTGACAAAAGGTTCGGGTGCTGTGTTTCCTGGCGGTGCCTGGCAGGTGCCTCTTGCAGGGCAGGTGTCCTCCCCCCACCTCACCTGCCCCGTTTCTCCCGCAGGGGCCTGAAGTTCATCCAAGTTCTGCTGCAGAGCCTGTGCGATGGCGAGAGGGACGAGGAGAACCCAAACCTCATCCGGGTCAATGCCACCAAGGCCTATGAGTTGGCACTGAGGAAGTACCATGGCTGGATGCTGCAGAAGCTGTTCTTGGTGAGTGGAGCTCGCAAGAGCCGTACATGTGAAAAGGATCTAGGAGTCTTGGTTGACCACAAACTTGACATGAGCCAACAGTGTGACGCGGCAGCTAAAAAAGCCAATGCAATTCTGGGCTGCATCAATAGGAGTATAGCATCTAGATCAAGGGAAGTAATAGTGCCACTGTATTCTGCTCTGGTCAGACCTCACCTGGAGTACTGTGTCCAGTTCTGGGCACCACAATTCAAGAAGGACACTGACAAACTGGAACGTGTCCAGAGGAGGGCAACCAAAATGGTCAAAGGCCTGGAAACAATGCCTTATGAGGAACAGCTAAGGGAGCTGGGCATGTTTAGCCTGGAGAAGAGGAGGTTAAGGGGTGATATGATAGCCATGTTCAAATATATAAAAGGATGTCACATAGAGGAGGGAGAAAGGTTGTTTTCTGCTGCTCCAGAGAAGCGGACACGGAGCAATGGATCCAAACTACAAGAAAGAAGATTCCACCTAAACATTAGGAAGAACTTCCTGACAGTAAGAGCTGTTCGACAGTGGAATTTGCTGCCAAGGAGTGTGGTGGAGTCTCCTACTTTGGAGGTCTTTAAGCAGAGGTTTGACAACCATATGTCAGGAGTGCTCTGATGGTGTTTCCTGCTTGGCAGGGGGTTGGACTCGATGGCCCTTGGGGTCTCTTCCAACTCTATGATTCTATGATTCTATAAGAGCCACCCAGCTGAGCCAGCCTGATCCCAAGGGGCTCTGTGCCTAATTTTATAAGCTTCCTGTCGTGTCGCCTCTCACTCACCTCTTCTCTAAACTACAAAGCCCCAAACACGGCAGCCTTGTTTCATGGGGGGGGGCACTCCAGCCTCTTGACTGTTTGGGTGGCCCTTTCCTGAACCTTTCCCAGTTCTGCAGTCTCCTTTTTTGTGGTGAGGTGGCCAGAGCTGTGAGGTAACCAGAAATGATAGCTGAAGGAACCTCCTTATTCTGAAGCAGTCTCTCTTTGAATGCCAGCTACGGGGGCAGGGAGAGCTACAGGAGATGCCTCGGTTGTGATTTGCCCCAGAATGGTCTGGTTGGCCCCTGTTGGATGCTGACCTAGATGGGTCTTAAGGAGAATCCTGCTGGACATCCCATTGCTGACTGTGCTTCAGGCTAGGAAGGCTAATAGCCACTGACTAACCTGTTCTCAGTGTAGAAATCTAACCCAGAGTTATACCTGTTTTGCATTCTGAAGGAATTCTGCACTAAGGTAACCTGAATCTTGCACCCGGAAAACAAGGTGAATTCTGCCATGTGCATAATTTTTTTCCACCTGTGTGTGTGTATTTCTGCTAGTTACTAGGAGGGGTGAAGCAGCACAAGGCGCTGAGGAAATCCAGGAAATCATGGAAATCCAGCTCCCCTCCTCTCCTTCCCCACTTCTCTGGTTCCTGAGATTTTAGCTGTTGTTCTACACATGCTTTCAAGTCCGTCTTGCTGGTCATGAGGACTGAAATTCTCACAGCATTGGGCCTCCCACCCACCATCCATTTCTGTGCTTGCCAGTTGCAGAACGCAGACATGCCCAAACATCCAGGAGCAGAGAGTTCCCTAGATTTGCATTCAACTGATAAAGAAGTACTCCCCCCTCTTTTTTATCTTTTTTTTCTTAAACAAGACAAAACAGTAGATCATCCCTAAGAGTAGGTTGGTCTGCTCTCCATGTTGTACAATATTTATTTTCCACTGCAGTTCAGGTGGGGTGGGTCTTTAACTCCAGGCGGTTTTGCCACACCTCCCGTCGTCTGACTGGGTTGGCATGTTGGCACTTTTCCTTGGGGGGGGGGTGAGGGAGGGCAGCCCTGGGCACTGGTCTTCTGGGCGAGGAGGGCAGAGATAACTCGGGCTTCATTCACACCAGATGTTGAAAGCACAGTCACGGCTCCCTCCAAAGAATTCTGGGCACTCTAGTTAGTGAAGGATGCTGAGGGCTGTTGGGAGTCCCCTGTTCCCCTCAAAGAGATGCAATTCCCAGGGTGGTTCAACCATCACATGGAGCTCTGCGATTGTCGGCCTCTGAGGGGAATAGGAGTCTCCTAACACCTCTCCGCAACCGTACAGACCACAGCTCCCAGAATCCTTTGGGGGGGGAGCCATGGCTGTTGAAGTGGTCTGAGACTGCTTTAAATGTATGATGTGAATGAAGCCTCACTCTGAACATGACAAATGAGTGCAAAGCTAAAGAGAGGGATTCACATCCTCTCCAAGTGTCCTGATTTTCCAGGGGCAGTCCCGGAATTACTGAAGCCATCCCGGCTTCTGATTTGGTCCTGGAATGTCCTGCTTTTCCTTTCCCCTCCCCTCCACATCTCAGATAATAATTAAAAGTGGTGTGTGTTTATGTGTAGGTGCAAAAACAGAGTCCTGTTTAAACGGACAATAAAATTCCTGCACCCAGTGAAGGAAATGGTGAAGCTGGCATACGAAGCCCTGCCTATAATTTTGAAGGAAAAGGTCACCAGTCCACGTTAAATTCTTGACTGGCCATGCTTCAGCAGCTGCTTTAGGGAGGAAAGAGAGGGCTGGCTTGGGGGTGGGGGAGAGAGAAGCCTACTGGCTCCTCAAAGAGAGAACTTTTGCCTCCCTTTCCTCCCCCCCACTTAAACTCCGCCCTCCTGCATCCAGTTAGCCACCTCCTTCCACACACGCACCCCACGCACGCTCTTCGTCCCTCCAATGACAATGGGTAGACCACGGCCAGTTTTGGGGAGTAGATCGCAGCCTGTTTGAAGTTGGAGGTGCCTGATCTAGTTCAGCGTGTTGTGATGCGGGCATGTGCAGCTGTCCCATCTGGGGATCAAACCTGCAACCTTGGCGTTCTCAGCGCCCCGCTCTAATCAACTGCGCTAGCTGGAGTTTCTTGCTTCGTGTGACTTGGGTTTATTCTGTCTCTCTTTGTCCTCCCCCAGGGCTCTGTGTATGCTCTCCCTTACAAATCGGATTTGCTGAAAGCCCTGGAAAAAGGCAAAGAGGTGAAGGAAGAGGAGACCTTAGAGAAGATCCACCAGTTCCTCTCCAAGGCGACACCCATCCTGGATGCAATCTACGAAATGTACACAAAGATGAATGCTGAACTGAGCTACAAGGCTTGACCAAGCGCCTCCCTCTGCCCACCCGCTTCCTCCAGCAGATGGTCTCCTGGTCACTGTGAGCAGCCCCTCCGGCCGGTCTCAGCCTCCAGAGAAGCTCGACTTAGAAATGCGTTTCTACCAAAACTGAAGCAATACAACCTGGAGATCATCTCCAGGATCTTCCTGAACCTTTCGTCCTGCTCGTTCAAGAGCTTAAAAAGTATTTTATAATCTTTATCTAACAGATTTATTTATAACCAGTCTCGGGAAATGAGGGGCACCTGGCAATAAAGCTTAGCTAAGTGGTACTGTATTCCATATATATATATATATATATATATATGCAGGTTTTGGTGTCCTCGGGTGTCTTCCCGTGTAAAAGTTGGGGTGTCTAGGCGACGTTTCGACGAGGTCTCACTCGTCATCTTCAGGCTGGTGCTTTCGGCTTCTTGTTACTGGAACAGAGCGGGATCTCAGTGTTTGAGTTCCTATAAATACTGTAGAGGGGTGTGGTGTATTGCCTCAAAAGGGGCAATACACCACACCCCTCTACAGTATTTATATGTTTTCCCTTTTGAGGCAATACACCACACCCCTCTACAGTATTTATAGGAACTCAAACACTGAGATCCCGCTCTGTTCCAGTAACAAGAAGCCGAAAGCACCAGCCTGAAGATGACGAGTGAGACCTCGTCGAAACGTCGCCTAGACACCCCAACTTTTACACGGGAAGACACCCGAGGACACCAAAACCTGCATTCCTGTACCCGTGAAAATCTACGAAAACATATATATATATATATATATGTTTTCGTAGATTTTCACGGGTACAGGAATGCAGGTTTTGGTGTCCTCGGGTGTCTTCCCGTGTGGGAGTTGGGGTGTCTGGGCGACGTTTCGACGAGGTCTCACTCGTCATCTTCAGACTACCACCTAAGTGGTACTCAGAATATCACTCAAGAAATCACTCAAGATATCCCTCAAGTAATTAAGGAACAAAAGAAGAAAAGGCACACTAACCTGGGAACTTCCTCTCTGCCCAGAACGTTGGAGGCTATACACCACACCCCCTCAACAGTATTTATAGGAACTCAAACACTGAGATCCTGCTCTGTTCCAGTAACAAGAAGCCGAAAGCACCAGCCTGAAGATGACGAGTGAGACCTCGTCGAAACGTCGCCTAGACACCCCAACTTTTACACGGGAAGACACCCGAGGACACCAAAACCTGCATATATATATATATATATATATATATTCCTAATATTTTATAATCTCTGTATATTTTGGGATTCCTGTATAGTTAGATGCTTCGATGGTGCAGCAGGTATGGCTGTTTGTACCTGGTTTTTTGATGTGCTGAATTAGGTGTTTCTCCACAACAGATGCCAGCGAAGTGTGTGTGTGTGTGTGTGTGTGTGTGTGTGTGTGTGTGTGTGATTTGCACAAAGAAGTAATAATGAAAACCAGCCTTCAGTTACCTTTCTTGAGTGACATTTTTAATCTCACCGGAGTCGAAATATTTTCTCACTCCTTTTTGCAACTGTTTACTTCAGGGATAACTTCTCACCCTTTGAACTACCTGCAACCTTCCTCCTTTCCCCACTTTCCCCATTGTTGCCTTTTCAGATATCTTGGTTTCTGAGGCACGAGAACCATTTTAGGCCTTAAGTGGATCACTGCTCATCCAAGCCTTATATTTTCTTCAAGTAGCAACAGAGAAGACAAAAAAATAAAATAAAGTCTGATGTGGGGAGATGTGTGTCTGTGAATTTATTTGTAGAGTTGAGCCATGCTCACACATTTAAGGGGCTAGGATGCCATTATAAACAGTCCTGGCTTCCCCCAAAGGATTGTGGGAGCTGTAGTCTCTTAAGGGCGCTGAGAGTTCGGAGGAGGCCCCTGTTCTCCTCCCGGAGCTTCCGTTCTCAGACTTCTCTGTGAAGAGGGATTGACTAGGGAGAAGCCATGACTATTTAAAGTAGTATCATAGTGCTTTCAGTGTAGGGTGTGATTGGGGCCTGTGTGTCTTTTGCAGACTGCTGCACAATTGGGCTTTCCTTGGTGCAGAATCCAGCCATTCTCCTTTGTTCTCTGCATGCTACCTGCAGGCTGCAAACCTGGCTGGTGGCGGCGCCTGGCACGACAGGCACAGTATGCCAGTCACTGACAGCTCTAGGTGTTGGATAAGCAGGAGAAATGAGTCTACCCTGAAATATATCAAATGCACTGCAATAAGATATAATAGATTGGTTTCAGGCCAGCCAAGGATTATCAAGGATAACCAGTGTCAGAGCTGCTCCCAGATCCTAGCTCACAGAGGATCACGCTAGCCAGCGTTCACTTTATAAAAGTCTTTATTGAGTTACAGTTTCCATTTCCAAGCTGCTGCGTGCAACTCTGCGTCTTATAAGCTAGACCGGCGAAGCTCCGTCTGAGTCTCCGCCCCTTGTACACCAACTTAATACCCTAGCCTTACTCCACCTTTTCCGCCTGACCGTTCTTCTCTGGGTCCCTCTGCCCCCCGTGGTCTCTTCCTTCCTGGACTCTTCTGACGCTGACCCCCCGGACCCTCCTGTCTCCTTGCGTCGGGCCTTAGGACCTGGCTCCCTTTCCGGGCTGCTTACTGCGCCGCCTTCCGGTGCATTTGAACTTGGCGCGCGCGCCCAACCTTCCACTTTCCGCTTGACCGTTTCTTCGCTCTCCGATGGAGGTGTGGCCACTCCTGACTCATGCCCTCCCCCCTGCTGCGAGCTGCCGGAGCTCGATACCTGGCGCCTTTCCTCCCCACTGCGCTCTGTTGGTGACGCTGGCCCCGATTTCCAACTGCTGCCCTCTGAACCCTCTCTGGACCTTTCTTCCTGGGGTGTCCCCCTAAGCTCCCCCCTTGCTCTGGCTACTGGCGCTCCTTTCTGTGAATCTTCTGATTCACTGGACAGGCTCGGAGATCTCGGGTCGTCGTCGTCACTCATCTTTTCTTCGGACTCCTCCCCCTCACTCTCTGTTTCCTCCCTTGCCCTCGCCTCTGCTCCTGAACCCCTGACAACCAGCCATTATGGTTATTGAGAGCATTTGGTTTTTGGCCAAAATGGCTCTGGAAATGATTTACGTACATTTACAACAGGACGCTCCCTGCCCCCAGGCTTACAATGTAAAAAAGCCACAGCACACAAGGGGAAGGGGATTGGGAGGGAAGAGGAAAAGAAAAACCAAGCTCAGGCATCAGTTTCTAAAGAGCCTTTTGTTCCTCTAATGAGCAGCGGCCCCAGTTCAGGGGCAGGAGGCGCCTGATGGAGCTGGACTTTCAGCAAAGCTGATGGCATGAATCTCGCTTCCTATCTCTCCATCCGATGGAATGGCTGCCCCAGGTGACAGCCGAGGGAGAGTATTGTGTTAATTTGTGATGTACAGTTTTGCCTTTGCTGGGTCAGCTTAGCTCAATACAGTATTCAGTCTGCTGGCAACAAACAGCCTCATGTTTTGTGGAGATTCCCACCTGTGAGCCCCAGCCATGGAAGCCTGCTGTCCCTGAATGTGGAGGGTGGCCCTGTGACTGCTGAAGGGACCAGTCCTCTTTGCAGTTCTCCAAGCATTCTTTGAAGCCTTGCCTATTGCCACCCATTGTAGCATCTCGGTGCTTCTAGATCCATAGCTGGTCTCTCCATGGAAATAATTCCATTCATTGACCTGCTGCCTGTTTCCTTAGGCAAGGCAAAAAAGTTTAATTATGCAGACCTGAAGATCTGGGTGCCCTCCAGATGTTTCTGACTGGCTAGCACAGATGTGTGAGCTGGAGCTATTGGGGATTTCGGTCCAAAACATCTGGAAGGAGCCTGGTTGCCACAAACTGCTTTCAAGAGCCCTGTGGCCTCTCCAAGGCAGGCGGACGTCTCTCCGTTCCTGAAGCCTGAACTTCCTTATTGCATCAGCACATTTTGTTATCTGTCACTTGTTCCACAAATTCTATCATTCCCTTCTGCGCTGGGTGTAGACCCTTACTATTTATTTCATAAAATCTATACACTGCTTGATTGTGGGGGGGAAACAACCCTCAGAAAAGTTTTACAAAGGATAAAACAAATGATCAATAAGAAGGATTAACAATGATTAAAGACTTTTGGAAAATTAAAATAATAATAGACTGAAAACAGCTTAAAACTTGTGTTGCTTTTCTAAACATCTGGGTAGGCTTGTATAAACAAAAAATGTTTTTAGCCAGTGCCATAAAAAGTCCAGGGAAGACGCCTGTCTGATATCAAGAGGCGGGGAGTTCCAGAGTTTGGGTGCTGCAACTCTCAAAGCTCAAGTTCTTACAACTGTGGCCAGGGCTGTCTTAAGCATATGCGGTGCCAAGGTGAAAAGATCTGCCCAGTGCCCCCCCCCCAGCTTGCCCAGTCCCAGGCGCACAGGAGTGCGGAGCCAGCTGGCCGCCTCAGCGTCTTGCTGGCTCGGTCGCCCCCGAACTCGCATCACAGAGCTGCCCGCAGAAGAAGAGTCTGCCACGGAGCTCTGACCAACGGGCAGGCTCTTCCCTGGACTCAACTCTCGGGCCTCGCACTCTCGGCCTGGTGCCCCTGAGAGCCTGGCACCCAGGTGCCCCACACCCCTAGCGCCTATGGGTAAGACGGCCCTGACTGTGGCATCTGCCACAGTGCCAGTTCTGCTGATCAAACCAGTCAGGTGGGTGTATACGGGGAGATGCCATCCTGCAGGCAAACTGGTCTCAAGGCATTCAGGCCCTTCTATATGACAGCCATGCCAGTGTAGATCTCTTGAGCACAGGGGTTGGGTGCTGGCAAGGCGTCACACCTGTCAGCATCATGCTGCAGCATCCTGCCCTAAACTGTAGCTTCCGGATCAAGTGCAAGGGAAGCCCCACACAGAGTAATCCAGCCTTGAAGGAACCAGTGCACAACCAGTGCCTGTGGCCAGGCTCTCCCAGTCCAGGACTTGGTTGTAGTTGTCAAACCAGCTGCAGTTTGAAAATGGCACTTTTACCCACAGAGGCCACCTGAGCCTTCCATGACTGAGCTGGATCCAGAAGCACCCCAGCCGGTGAAGCTGCCCCTTTGGGCAGCTAGCTGCTAGTGAGCTTGGGGGAACCCCGGGTCTGCAGAAGTAAGGGGGGCAGGAATGCCACACTCCCTAACACTTGGGGGAGGGAAGAACCCAGTGAGCCTGCTCAGAATGCTGGATGGCTGTGGGAGTGGAGAGGAAATGGAATTGAGTAACCTAGAAAGATCCCTCCCTCCCTCCCTCCCTCCCTGGAATCCTGAACTGGAGCAGCCCACTGCGCTGCAAAATTTTGTTGCAGGCTCCACTTCTCCGTTGCTCAGGTACCTTTTCAAGCTGTGTTTATTTTTAAACACCACATCATTTCGTTTTGCATTCTTTGCCAGAGATTAGAAACTAATGTAATGGGGCTGTGAGCCAGCTTAATCACATCATCTATGTAGCTTTGTCCTACTTCAGTGGGCGGCATCACCAATGTCTTCCATGGGCTGACTAAGAAAGCCTTCCCTTGAGAGTTCTAGCCCATTGCATGCTAAGTGCAGGGCCGTCCCCAACCCCATCCTGCCTCAGAAAGTACCATCAAGGGATACTCTGTGTGTGTGCCCACAAGAGCATTTCATTGGAGCCAAGCCTTTTCCTGGCTCAATGGAGATGTCGGTTGCCAACCGGGTGCCCAGAAATCTCCGCATAGTTGCAGTTGGACCCGTGACAATAGCAAAATGCGGGGAATTTCAAACACTGACCACCAATGCACATAAATATATTACAATAGTGGCTGCCTTATTTCCAACCTCTTTCCAAATAATATTGGCTGGAAATCTGCCTTTTACAATGCTACCTCAGTCCATGTTTTCACTAAGGTATCTCCCACAACCCTAAGATCTCTGAGCAGCTGGGAGGGGCAGCAGGTTGGGGGCCTGAAGAGGGGGCTGCCTGCTGCCTCCCTCGCTTTCACCCACCGCCTGCTCCTCTCCAGTCTCCTCTTGTCTCCCCCGCAGCCTTCAGGGCACTGACTTCAGGGAGAGAAGCCAGCAGCCCCCCCCCCTCCAGCAAGCAGACCAGGTGTCGCCCTTCCAAAGGGGTTTGGATCCTTCTCTCCAGCTGCAGGGTTGGAAAGAAGCTCAAGGACGGATGGGGGAAGGCAGACTCAGCCAGGGGGGCAGCAGGCTCTGGGGCCTCTCTCCTGCCAAGGCTCCCAGCCTGTCTGCCCTAATCCTTGTGCTCTTGCTGCATTCCGGTGGGGATTAACTCCCTGCCTTTTGCTCTCTGGAAACAGGGCTGGGGTGGCCGCAGAGGGGACTTTGGGAGCAGCCTGGTGGACTGAAGGAGCCAGAGATGGAAAGCCCAGGCAGGTGCCTTCTGCCAAGCAACGCAGGCCCTGGGTCCACTGACAGCTCAGCAGTGCCAGCACTGACTGGCAGCAGCTGTCCAGGGTCTCAGGCCCAGAGTGACCTAATAATGCCAGTTATGCAGCTACCAGTTGTGCTGGTTATTGAGAGGTGAGGGAAAACACACTCTGCATGTCCTCAGAGACACTCCCCTCACTTCCTATTACTCCAGCTGATGGTGGGTTGCTTGCCCAAGACATAGGCCTGGAAGGAGGAGCCTGTGGTGACTCCACCCCAAACATGGCTGGAATAGAGCTCTGCTCACCCCTGACCACGCCGGGCAATGGACAGGATGGGGATCGGACCCCAACTAGAGCTGGGGGACACACGAGGGTGGAGGAAGGGGGGCGGGCTGCCCCAGGTGTCACCACTGAGGGGAGGTGACAAAAGGCCGGGCGGCACTCACCGTAGGGCCTGGGAGTGACGCGGTGGCTTGGGTGCCCGCAGGCTCCGCGCTGCCCAAATGGTCCGCCCACTGCCTCCCCCTCAGCTGTAGGGCGACTGAGTGGGAGGAGGCAGGCAGACTCCTTGGAGGCCCCAGGGAGCATCCTGCCCCAGCTTGCCCCACCCCCACCCCTGGGTGCAGGGCACTTGCACTACCCCAGGCGCCCAATCGGCTTGCTCCGCCACTGGGGACACCCAGGCCCGCATCCTGAGCAAAGGCCATTTTGTTTGTTTAATTCATGTCTCCACTCTCCTCCAAGGAACTCCAGGTGGTGTACATGGTTGTCTCCAACTGCTCATTTAATCCCCACAACAACCCTGTGAGGTAGGGGAGGCTGAGAGGTAGTGACTGGCCAAGGTCACCCTTGAGCCTCATGACTGAGTGCGGATTTGCACCCTGGTCTCTCCCAGGTCCCGGTCCGACACTCTAAGCCTTGCACCACCACACTGACCACAGAAGGAGAAGGAGAACTGATAGGACTGGGCAAGGCAGGGCTGAGCTTCCCAGCACCTGCCACCACCCAGAAGAGTGCAAAGGGGGGCAGGGGGAGCTGGAAGCAGAACCGCAGTTGCTGTCCCCTTAAGGTGCCCTGATTCACCCACCGCCCCACCGCTCAGTGGCAGAGCAGCCTGGGCTGCAGAAGTCCCCGTGTTCAGTCCCCAACTGGGCTGGGAAAGATTCGTCCCTGAAGCCCTAGAGAGCTGCTGCCAGTCTGTGCACGTGGAGCAGAGGTCTGACTGGGCATAAGGCGGCTTCACATGTTCCTGAGCCTAGGGGTAGAGCAGCTGCTGGGGCTGCAGAAGACCTCAGGATCTGTCTCCGGTTAGGGGTTGGAAAAGACTCCATGCCTAAAACCCTGAAAAGCCACAGCTGGCCAGTGTCCACAACTCTGAGCCAGATGGACCACCAAGGCAGCTTCCTATGTTTCTTTTCCACTCCTGACAAAGAATCCTATGAAACTGACAAGCTTGCAAATTCAAGCAGAATCAAGCCTCTCTTAAAACAACAACAAAAAATGGAGGCCAGGTCCCATTTTTAACATTGGCAAGAGGCAATAAAGTGCTGTGGGTGAGGCTGTGATCCCACACAGGCTTACCTGAGAGTAAGCTGCCAGAACTGAGTGGGTCTTCCTTCCAGGGAAGAAGTGCGGAGAACTGGGCTGACACTCCCAGTGTGAGAAGAGAAGAGGAGCCCGGCCGGATCAAGCCAACGGCCCTGCGGATTCAGCCTTCTGTTCTCGCAGTGGCCCGCCAGGCGCGTAGAAGGACCGGAGCCCGAGCCCCGCTCTGCCCTCCGGCAGCTTCTGGCAACTGGGATCCCAGCCGCGGAGCCAGAGGAGAGCCATCCTGGCCAGCAGCCCCCGAGACCCGCTCCTCCAGGAAGGTGTCCATCGCTGCCTCCTGCGGGAGCGAGTTCCACAGATTAGCTAGTACTTTCTTTTCTGCGTCGTCCTGAATGGTTCGCGAGTTCGAGAGGGAGGAGAGCTTTCCTCTTCTCCACGCCAGGCAGAATTTGAGAGACTTCTCTCGTGCCGCCTTGCTCTCGCCTTTCCTAAACTGCCGCCTCGCGTCCTAGGGAAGCCCCGTCGCGGATCGGATCTTGCTTCCTTCCGCGCAAACGCTCCGACGGCGGAGGACGGGACCCAGGCGTCCGGCGCCCCCCTGCGCGCCCGGCTCACGTGGGATGCAGAGAGGAGGAGGAGGCGCTGCCCGGAGGAGGAGGAGGATGGCCCGCCCGTCCGGGGGGCGGAAGGTCAGGCAGGCCGGCCGGCTGCCTGCGCGGTGGGCAGACCTGGCGACGGCTCCTCCGGCGCGGCTCCAGGTAGGGGATCGGGGCCACCGCCCTTCCCCGGGGGGGGGGGCGGGCGGGGGGCTGGTCCCTCTTGCTTTAGCCAAGGCGGGGTGGGGGGTGGGGTGGGTCATTCCCGGGCTGGGCGCCCCCGACCCTCTCCAAGCCCTGAAGGCGCGTGAATGGGAGCCCTGGAGGAGGAGATAGGGCCCGATCCCCGGACGCAAAACTTTACTTTCGAGCCTTGGCCACGTGCCAGCCTGGGGACCTGAGCTGATGGCGAGCCAAGTGCCCTCTGCACGCGCTCAGAGGCAGCGTCTCCAAGGGAAGCCCTCTACCCGCTCTTGAAAGGGGAGGAGAGCCGATCCATGGAGCCCCGCGGTTGGGAAGGACTAGGAGGACCCCTGCTCTGACCCAGCCCCCCCTGCTCCTCTTAGAGTCTTCCTGTTCACACGTGCTGCCCTTCTGACCAAGCTAACCCTGCTGGCTCATTTAAGCCACACCACAACCCTGCCAGGTAGGCCAGGCTCACTCAGGGAGCTTCAGGGTTGAGGGAGGATTTGAATCCGGGTCTCTCCCAGGTCCATCCCTCTGACTGACACAATACACAGCTATGGAAGACTAGCGGGTGGTTTGTGTAGAGAAATGGTGCCTGGGATCTGGGTGTCCAGATTGTGCCTCTGTCTTTTAAAGATCCCACCCCCCTGGGAGGGGATGAAGCCTTTGCAAGCCAAGCATGGCTTTACTTCTTCATGCAGTGCATAGTGGAACTACGGAACTCCCTCCCACAGGAGGCAGTGACGGCTGCTTCAAAAGAGGCTCAGGCAAATTCATGGAGGAGGAGACGGTGCCGGTGGTGCCTAGTGGCCAGGATGGCTCTGCTCTGCCTGCGCAGCTGGAGGCAGCCATGCTTCTGAATCCCAGTGTCTGGCAAGCCCAGGAGGGGAGGCGGCTCCTGTGACATTTCACACCCCACCTTGCAATCTTCGCCTCTCTTATTCAGCCCTGTCTACACTGCGTGGCAGTGGCTGTCCAGGGTTTCAGGCAGGAACCTGAGACCTTCTGCACACAAAGCAGATGTTCTGCCACTGAGCCACAGACCTCCCTTATTCATGTTCATTCAGGAATAAACTCAAATGGGAATTTACTTCCAAATAAGTTTGCATAGTATTGTGGTGGTGTTTTTTCTGTATGTTTTTTTAAAAAAACACACACACATATTTTAAAACAACAACAATCCTGTGTGCTTTTGATCCAGAAGCTTTGATATTTCAGTTTTGCTTTCTGTTAAAATCATAAAAAATTATTTCAGAATATGTGGGGGGTTTTCTCCAATTTTTATTTTTGCCATGAAGTATAGAATTATAGATTTGTGGAGTTGGAAGGTACCCTGAGGGTCATTTAGTCCAACCCCCTGCAATGCAGAAATATCGACTAAAGTATCCGTGACAGATGGCCACCCAACCTCTGCTTAAAAACCTCCAAGGAAGGAGAGTCCACCACCTCCTGAGGGAGTCCATTCTATGCCAGCTTATAATGAAACCCAAGAGGACATGGTCACTTCCTCTCAAGTTTCTGAGTACTTCCACTTCATCCATCAGTCCCTCCTTGTTGGTGAGGACCAGGTCCAAGATAGATGATCCCCTTGTTGCTTCTTCGACCTTCTGGGAAATGAAATTGTCAGTGAGGCAATGGAGGAATTTGTTGGAATCTTGGCAGAGTATGTGTTCCAAAAGATATCGGGATAGTTGCAAGTCTCCCATGCTTACTACATCATTCCTTTTTGAAAAAAAGCTAACGCTACTCTAGGCTGCATTTGTACAGTAGACAAATGAAGAGAAGTCATCATCCCACTCTATTCTCCCTTGGCAGTACTGTGTCTAGTTCTGGGTACCACAATTTAAGAAGGATGTTGACAAGCTGGAATGTGTGCAGACGAGGGCAACTAAGATGATCAAGGGTCTGGAAACCAAGTCTTATGAGGAATGGTTGAAGGAGGTGGGTTTGTTTAGTCTGCGAAAGAGGAGGCTGAGAGGAGACATGATAGCTATCTTCAAATATTTTAAGGGCTGTCATATGGAGAATTGTTTTCTCCTGCTCTGGAGGATAAGACTCAAACCAGTGGTTTCAAATTACAAAAAAGGAGATTCCGACTAAACATTCAGAAAAACTTTCTGATAGTAAGAGCTGTTCTATTATCCATTATTATCTCTTGAAAGGCATTCTGCCGGCGTCGTGGTGTTTCCTGACAGCAATTCATTACGTTGATTATTTCTTGTTTATGGATTTATACATACATTATATAATGATGTTTATGATTTGTAAATTTTGGATTATATTCTAACTTCTACTAATAATACATTTACCATACTTATTAGCCATGTGTTGCGGCTGTATTTGAGCAGTAAGAGCTGCTCAGCAGTGGAAGAGACTCCCACGAGAGGTTGTGGCCTCTCCTTCCTTGGTGGTTTTTAAGCAGAGGTTGGATGGCCCTCTGTCACGGATGCTTTAGCTGAGATTCCTGCATTGCTGGGGTTGGACTAGATGACCCTTGGGTCCCTTCCAACTCTATGATTCTATGAATGTTTGGTAATCTCTGCTCTCTCTGCTCCACTGAAAAATTCCTCATCTAAGCCAGTAGGTCAAAGTGTGGATTGACAGGCCTCCAGTTTCTGGAAACTGCACCTTCTCTTCCAGCAAGGCAGCCAGCTTGGGTTTGCTGCAGGTGTTGCTTGGCACATTCTCCGGCAGGAAGAGAAATGGCACGGGCGATCGCTGTGGTTGTTTCCTCGCCGTCCTTGTCTCCTGGTCCTATGTGCTCCGTGAGGTTGCTTCATTTCAGTTCAGGCAGTATGAAGGAAGTGAGGCTTGCTGGGGGAGCCGGCAGGAGTCAGGGTCAGGTGTGGGGCTTTTGCTACAGGGTAGGCTTTGTGGGGAAAGCAGCTCCTTTCCTGTGGGGACATACCAGGAAGTAGGTGGTGCCGCCCTCGGTGTGTTCCTACATGCCCCCATAGAAGCAAGGAGTGGTCTAGAGTTCTCTGAGTTGCCACAGATGATTCCATTTGCAGGTGGAGTCAACATTCCTTAGGACTGGAGCTGAATGCTGATCTCCTCTGAGAGACTTTGGCAAATCTTCTCTCCCCCCCCCCCACACACTTTGGACGCATTCCTGGTTCCTTGGAATGACGCTTGCAGGAGTCACATTTATTCAGCAACAGCAGAGCAACTAGCAAGAAGCCGGCTTTGGTGGTCCTGTGTGGCACTTGGGAATGAGATTTTGGCCGCAGGGAAACTGAGGCAAGGAAGACATCTCTGTTTGGTGTGTGGGGCCAGCCTCCTAACATTTAGGTAAGCACAAGTGGGGCAGATTTGGGAAGGGGAGAGGGACTCTGTTGAATCCTGGATGGGATGGGGGTGGGCCAGCTATAACGGTTATCAAACAGTGGAATCTCAAGTGGCAAAGTCATCTTGCATGCCAGGAGTCTTGGATGCTATCCAGCATCCTGCTTCTGTAAGGAATCTCGAGAACAGAAGTGTAGAGTCCAGATCAAGGGAAGTCATAGTCTCACTCTTTTCTGCCTTGCTCGGACCACACCTGGAGTGCTGTGTTCCATTCTGGGTGCCACAATTTAAGAAGGTTGTTGACAAACTGAAACATGTTCAGAAGAGGGAGACCAAGATGATTAAGGCTCTGGAAACCAAGCCTTATGAGGAACAGTTGAAGGAGCTGGGGATATTTAGCCAGGAGAAGAGGAAACAGAGAGGAGATATGATGGCTATCTTCAAGTATCTTAAGGGCTGTCACATGGAGGATGGCGCAAGCATGTTTTCTCCTGCTCTGGAGGATAGGACTCAAACCAATGGCTTCAAATTACAAGCAAGGAGATTCCGACTAAACATTCGGATAAACTTTCTGACAGTAAGAGCTGTTTGGCAGTGGAACAGACTCCCATGGGAGGTGGTGGACTCTCCTACCTTGAAGGTCTTTAAGCAGAGGTTGGATGGCCCTGTGTCCTGGATGCTTTAGCTGAGATTCCTGCATTGCAGGGGGTTGGACTAGATGACCCTAGGGGTCCCTTCCAACTCTATGATTCTATGAATGTTTGCTGTAGGAAGGTATCATCCAGGCATCAATGCAGTCTTGGAGGTCTATAGCAGACACCCACAGTAAGGTCAGCGTTGTTCCTCCCCTACAATTTTTACCCATATACTCTGAGTCTGCCTTCCATGCTTCAGGTCATAGAAGTATTCACAAGTGTACACCAGTGTGTTCTGAGGTCTGCAACCACTGTCCTTGCTCATCTGGCCCAGAAGCGGTGTCTGAGGTGAGCTCCAGTGACACAGCATGGCTCCTGGCAGTCCTGCTTCTGTGCGCCACGTTCCTCCAGGGGTTCATCTCCTGCACTGCGCAATCTTCCTTCTCCCTAGCAGCACCCCCTCCTGCGCTGCTGTTCCAGGACAGCCCTCTCTGCTCTATTGAGAAATTCCTCATCTAAGCCAGTAGGTCAAAGTGTGGATTGACAGGCCTCAAGTTTCTGGAAGCTGCACCTTCTCTTCCAGCAAGGCAGCCAGCTTGGGTTTACTGCAGGTGTCGTTTGGCACATTCTCCGGCAGGAAGAGAAACGGCACGGGCAATCGCTGTGGTTGTTTCCTCGCCATCCTTGTCTCCTGGTCCTACGTGCTCCATGAGGTTGTTTAATGTTTTAGTTGAGACTCATTCTTTGCAGGGGGTTGGACTAGATGACCCTCGGTGTCCATTCCAACTCCACAATTCTATGATTCTAGGAGAGCTCGGCTTGGCCTCCTACAGCTGGTGTAGCAAAGATCACAAGCTGTGAATTGGGAGACCTCCAGTTCAATTCTCACCTCTGCCAAAACTCCTAGGAACCTGCCTTGCACTGAGTGAGACACTGGTCCCTCCAGCTCAGCACTTCCTGCACTGGCTGGCAGCAGCTCTCCAGGGTGACCAGCAGGGTTCTCTCTGGAGATGCTGGGGCTTCCTGCAGGCAAACAGAGGCTCTAACAAGGAGCAAAGTCCTTCCCCAACTCATGAGGTGACCCTGCAGAAGCTTTGCACCTCCCTCAGCCCCCACCCCCAATATCTTATTTAAATCATAAGAAATTTGTGGAAATGCTTCAAACACACACAAACGGATAAGTGGTTGTTAATAATTAATGTTTGTTTATATCCATGAGAGAATAACCTGCCTGTGCAATATTTGGGGGATAGGACACCCCTGCCCCATACTTGTCAAGCTTTTCCACAGAGGTTTGAGTGTCTGAACTTGTAAAATGGTGGATTCTACCTTTTGCCATTGATGGTTGTGAATGAGTTATACAGAATGAACTTATTCAAAAAAAACAGAGCACACCAGCCTAGGGGATGTGGGGGGGGGGGGAGGACATTCCGTTCTCTCTGGATGAGGGGAGGGGGATTCGAATCAGTTCACATTTAGCGGTGAACCTACCTAATTCACAATTTCTGAAATGATCACAATGATTGCAGTGCAGTTCTCCAGCAAAGCAGTGTGTGCCAAAATGTCTATATCGGTAAAATATGCATGTATGTATATTGGTGAAAATAGCATGCAAAAATTGTATTATTTGAGGGGAAATTGCTTCAGAAATGTGTATATTAGATAGAAGTGCATACAAAAATGAGTTTATTAGGATAAATTTGCAGTAAAATGCTGAATTTTCATGAGGACTTAAAAAATAATAATATGCAACTGAATTTCAGATGGGCAAAATGAGGAACAGAGGAAGTGGACAGATCTGCTCATCTGTACTTTTGACACCCCTTCCCATATGTCAAATCATGACCTTAAGTGCTTAAAACTAGATTTAATGTCACACCCATCACCACAGCCCCACAGGCAGGTTACAGCTATAACCATTTTACAGATGGGGAAGTGTGCACTGTGAATTCCAAAAAGTCAGGACCTGAACCCAGGTCCCCTCAGTTCCAAGTTTGGTGTATACAAGCAGGCAGGCAGCACTTTCAGTGAGGAGTTTGAAAGAGCGCTCACAGAAGGGTCACAGAGCACCTGGAATCTGCGCACACATTTTGTTGCATTCCTCAGGGTTTGAAGAAGGATTAAGGGTGGCTGGCGCCATAATAAGTAAACTCTAGTTCATTGGGCTGGGCATGCACTATTGCAGTAAGTTCAATATGAGGTTGGTTGGTATTCCTCTCAATGTTTCCCATGTTAAGTTGCCTCTTTTCCATCTAACTCCACTTCTGACACTTGATTTAGGCAGCTGCACAAAAGTTACGTTTTTCCTCTGCAGAAATGACCTCTGTGTAGGAAACATTGTGGAGCATCTGTGGCCAGCTTAGTGCCCTCCAGACATTTCAAGCTACACCCAGAGTTGCAGCCCAAAACATCTGGAGGGGCCCAAGCTGGCGAAGACGAGTGAGGGCTGCAGCTTGGGGGCTGAGCACCAGCTTGGGACGGCAAATGAAAGAGGTGGCAGGATAGACGCTGATAAAATGATTTCTGGCAGGAAGGAAGTGGATAGAGAGTTTTCTCCTTCTCTCATAACGCTAGAAATCGGTTCAAAAACCTCCAAGGAGGAGAGTCTGCCACATTCCACTGTGGAACAGCTCTTACTCTCAGAAAGGTCTCCCTAAGGTTTAGTCTGAATCTCCTTTCTTGTAACTTGAATCCACTGGTTCAGGTCCACCTTCCAGAGCAGGAGAAAACACACTTGCTCCTTCCTCCATGAGACATCGCTTCAGTTATGTGAAGGTGGCTATCCATCCTGCCACCTCTCAGTCTTCTCTTCTTTGGCGTAGCCATCCAGGCCAGGCCCAGTGGAAGCAGCCTTCCAGGCTGGCCGGCCAGGGACTCCTGCAGGGGTGCATTAGGACCCCTCCTTCTCTGATGAAGAGATTTCTGCTGCTTCTCCCATCCTGTGCTGCCAGACGTTCAGCCCCGATGAAGTCACTGCCTATGGTGACTCCCTGGTGAAGCTCAGAACCTCCCTGTTTGCTCTGGGCCGTTGCCTCCCTCCCTCCCTCCCTCCAGGCTGCTGTCCTGGAGCTGGAGAACAGAGCCTGGCTCTGTGCAGCTGGACATGAGGCCTGAATCCCCAGACCTGTGAAATTCTACAAACGGCTTAAGCAAACAGGACGGTCAGGAGGAGGGGAGAGGGGGACGGGGAGGCCAAACTGAATCAGTCCCTTGTGCTGCCGTCCCCTCAGCAGGCCGGCCCTCCTGTCTATGGGGCTGAGCAGGCAAACTCCGCCTGGGGCAGCGCTCCAATCACTGCCTCCCTCTGGAGCAGGCCACTTCTCTGGGACTTTGACCACTCCACTGGGATGCTGCCTGCCCCACCTCAGCCCTCCCCGTCCCTCGCACTGGAGGGTGTGGCCTCAGATACACACCCGCCTTCCCCACACCTGGTGCCCTCAAGCTGCTTTGGGAGTCGGCTCCTAGCAGTAGCACCCCAGCACCCAGATGACGCTGGGGCTGGGGGCAACATAGTCAGGGAGTTGGGTGGGACCCCCAGGGTCATTCAGTCCAACCCCCTGCAATGTAGGGATCTGGAGGCTGCCAGGTTGGGGGCGGCCGATATAGACAGGCTGCCTGCCTTTAAGTGCCCAGGGTGCTTGGTTTTGAGTTTTGTAGTCTGTTTCCGCTTTTATAAAAAGAAAGAAAGAAAGAAAGAAAGAAAGAGAAGATAAGGGCAGAAGGTCATGTCTGAATTGACACTGGGATAGGATTCCGTTTTCAGGGCATCTGAAAGCCCCTACGTCTTATTGGTTTATTCAGCTGTGATTCCTGCACTGCTGGGGGTTGGATTAGATGACCCCTGAGGTCCCCCTTCCAACTACAGTTCTGTGATTCTGCTTTAATGATTGTATTTGTATCCTGCCTATTTTGTCCAAGGAGCACAAGGTAGAGTACCTGGTTCTCCCTGATCCTGTGGGGCAGGTGAGGCGAAGGGGGGCAGTGGCTGGCCTGAGCTTCAGGTTCAAGGGGCTTTCGAACCCTGGTCTCTCCCAGGCCCTAGTCTGACATGCTGAATACTGCGCCACTTTTTGGAAGCGTTGGTCCAGCAGCCCCACCCTCCATCTTTCCACGCCCTCCATTCTCAAAGAGAAACTCTCTAGGGAAGATGATCCCCAGGCAGAGACTGAAGGGCTGCGAGTTGCAGCCTGCTTTCAGGATCCATCATGAACCTTACTATTTCTTTTGATTTGATTAAATATTTGGATTCCGCTTTTCCAACAACAAATGCTGAGTTCAAAGCTTTTTAATGTTTTTAATGTTTGATGTTTTATCGTGTTTTTAATATTCTGTTGGGAGCTGCCCAGAGTGGCTGGGGAAACCCAGTCAGATGGGCGGCATACAAATAATAAAATTATTATTATTATTATTATGGCTCCCAATAGTCACAACAGCAGCAGCAGCAGCAGCAGCAGCAAAAAGCAGCAAACATTGCAAGCAGGGTAGCAGAAAAACAAAGCAGACAACAACAGCACATTCATTGGAACAGTTAATGCAATTCAATAAAGTCATGGTAATTCAAAATATCGGAAAGAGCTGCTGAGCACCAGCCCCGAGGCAGGGGACACCCTCTCTCTCCTGATATGTGGCTTTGCCTCCTACAAAAGCCGTGCCCTCCCACCATGGGGACGCCAACTTCTTCCAGCCGAGGGGCAGCCAGTCCAGAACGTTGTTAGCTGTACCACGCTATTAGGCTGCGCCACGGCCCAGCCCCAGAGCCCCGCGGGAGGCGAGCCAGGCTGGAAATAAGCAGCAACGCTCCTCCTGGCCCATGTCCCTCTGATGTGGTCTCCCGCCCCTTGTGGTTCTGTGGGCTGAATGGAGGGAGTCGCCTCCCATCTGACCATTGGCAACCCTCTCTGTTTTCTGGATTGCTTTCTATAGTAACACGGGTGGAGGCCCAGCTGCAGGCTGCCGTTAACCAAACCCCCATGTGTGCTTCTAGGCTATCACCAGCAGGAAAAATAGCACAGAAATCTCTGTCCCGCAATAAAGCCTGTGTGGTGTAGTGGTTTGAGTGGCAGACTAAGGGCTGGGAGGCCAGGGTTCGAATCCCCACCCAGCCACGAAGCTCACGGAGTGTCCTTGGGCTGGCCATTGCCTCTCAGCCTGGCAGACCTCACAGGGCTGTGGTGAGGATAAACCAGGGAGGAGTGGGGCATCCACCAGAGTCACATCTAGCAATATGGGGTGGCACCTTTCCTAAATTCCCTGTCCTGAAGGGGAAGGGGAGGGGGCATTTATTGGAATTAATATACCTTCTTAAAATCAATGAAACACGTTTTGTAGACCAAGTGGAGAGGAGGAGAACTATGCATTCCACCTTGATAGTTTATAAAATGATGCCCTGGAGAGATTTGAGAGAGAGAGAGAAGCCCCCCCCCCTAACCCTAGAACTTGTGGGCATCCCATGAAGTCGAATATTGAAAGATTCAGGGCAGATTAAATAAAGTGTATAGTTTAACCAGGGAACTCACAGCCGCGATGGGCCACCAGACTGGACAGCTTCATGGAGTCGGGGCGCCAGTGGCGTCTGGCCACAATGGCTGCGGTCTGCCTCCAGCAGTGCTTCTGGGGGGGGTGTGCTCTTGTGCTTGAGTCCTGCTTATGGGCTTTCCATCGGGGCATCTGCCTGGCCCTATGAGAACAGAGTGCCAAACTGGCCTGATCCAGAAGGCTCTTCTTACTTTCTTACGATTTCTATGCACCCCTGTTTCTAAGTGGTGAGGTTTCTGAGCGGTGGCGGCCTGTGCCTTGACTTTGGTGTCCTTGGAAGGAAGGTGACTGGAGGCTGATGTTGTTTCTGTGATATTAGGCATTATTTGCATATCTGTCCAGGCTGTGCTTGAGATGGAAGGTTCAATAGCATCAACACTCCTAACTGATCCTGCTCTACACTCAACACCATGACTTGTTGCAGAGAGCAAGTTTCAGAGGGCAAGTCAGGCCACTGCCTGGTTTGGGACTGTTTTTCCACAATTGCCAGCCATTCTGCTCCAGACATGCCTGCTTCTGGAAGGATCTCCAGCCATTTAGTATCTGTGGCAACACATTAGCTGTCCGTGGCCATCTCTTGAGTTATCCAGAAGCTCATTCTCCAAAATACTGTGTGTCTGTGCAAGGCTAAAGTGGTCCACCTGGTATGACCTCTTCAGTGGACTTTTTTTTGCAACAAAAGTCACAAAATTGGGGTAGGTAGAAGGCCCCCAAATCCATTTAATGTAAACTCAATATCATTACTGTATTTAGTTTTTTTGGACAACAGTAAAATGTGAAAAAACAGAGCAGGTTCTTGCCAAGTGGAATGTATAGTTGCAAATGAGGAATTATTAGATTGAACCTGGGAGGAAGGCAGCTTAGTCTGAGAACCCAGGTGAGGAACTACGCAGTCACAGGGATAAAGTGTGTTCTTGGACAAACAGGACAAAGCCTCTTCTCAAATTCTGAGCAAGAATATATAACAGATTCCCAGAAACACTCCAACTGAAAGCAGAACAACCCGGCATCAAACTTATGTGACTATTTGTCACCAGATCAGAACTGACACTGGAACAATGGTCACTGACCCCTGGCCCCAGAGGTGGCGTGGGGAGGCTCCATGCCTCTTTTCACCAGACAAATATGGGGTGGGGCCTGTGTGCGGTCAGGACCCCGTGTCAGGCAGGTTGGGAAGCAGTCCTGGAAAAGGCTGGTGGCGAAAAACTCTCCAAGTGATCGTCCAATGAGACTGAATCGCTCAGCTTCCATCAATTTCCGATATTTGGCTTCAACTGCTAATTTCAAGTTAAGGATATGTAAAAATAGCAGCAAGACTGAGATAAAGAGAGAGAACTCTGTGGTTATATGCACTGTTGCACTTATTCCATTCTCAAGCAGCAGAATTTTTTAAAAATCTGACGGGGGGAAAACAGGCAGCCCATAAATATAGTAGGGATTTCTGCATGCTGTGGGAGTGTCTAGGCATATATTGGTTCCTAAATATATATTTTAAACCCCTAAAACTGCCCAGCAAAGACCCATGTTCAGTGACTTCTAAGATCTGTGGAATATTAAGGATGGAGCGCAGGGGAAAGCAAAAATAAAATACTATTGCAGCACGCCAGTCTCCGAGTGCTGGGAGACTCCAGGAGTTCCTGCACTTTCCCCAGGGTTGGGTTTCCTTGGAAAGAAGGTGAACATGGTTTTATTTACTCAGATACAATCTGAGGACAGGGTGGAGGAGTATAGCAGATCCCACCTCTGTATACCATAGAATCATAGAATCCTAGAGTTGGAATAGACCACAAGGGCCATCGAGTCCAACCCCCTGCCAAGCAGGAAACACCATCAGAGCACTCCTGACATATGGTTGTCAAGCCTCTGCTTAAAGACCTCCAAAGAAGGAGACTCCACCACACTCCTTGGCAGCAAATTCCACTGTCGAACAGCTCTTACTGTCAGGAAGTTCTTCCTAATGTTTAGGTGGAATCTTCCACCTAAATAATTTGGGTCAAAATTAAGGGAGAGAAGAATAACAGAGACCTCATTGTGGGAGTTTACTATAGATCCCCAAGCCAAACGGAGGACATAGATGATGCCTTCCTGGAACAGATGGCCAAGCATGCAAAAGGAAGGGAGATAGTAGTAATGGGGGACTTCAATTACCCGGATATTTGTTGGATGTCAAATGCAGCCAAGAGCATAAGGTCAAACAGATTCCTCACTGGCCTTGCAGACAACTTCATTGTCCAGAAAGTGGGAGAAGCAACAAGAGGAACAGCCATTTTAGATCTGGTCCTAACCAATGTTGATGACCTGGTTAGTGGGGTAGAAGTGGAAGGATCATTAGGCCCGGGTGATCATGCTCTTCTGAAGTTTACTATACAGCGGAAAGGAGCAGCCAAGCATACTAGGACTCAATTTCTTGACTTTAAGAAAGCCGACTTCATAAAACTTAGGGAAGTGCTGGGTGAGATCCCTTGGACAGTAATACTAAAAGGAAAGGGAGTTCATGATGGCTGGGAGTTTGTTAAGAGGGAGATAGTAAAAGCACAACGTCAGGCAATACCAATGAGACGGAAACATGGAAGGTGCCTAAAGAAGCCAGGGTGGCTATCTAAAGAACTTTTAACTGAGTTAAGATTATAAAAGGATGTGTACAAAAAATGGAAAAGGGGGGAAACCACCACTATTCAAACAAATAGCCAGCACATGTAGACACAAAGTCAGAAAAGCTAAAGCACAGAATGAACTCAGGCTTGCTAGAGAGGTTAAAAGCAACAAAAAAGGCTTTTATGGGTATGTTCATAGCAAAAGGGAGAACAAAGAAACAGTGGGGTCACTCAGAGGAGAAGATGGTGAAATGCAAACAGGGGACACAGAAAGGGCTGAACTCCTCAATGCCTTCTTTGCCTCAGTCTTCTCCGATAAAGAAAACAATGCCCGACCTGAAGAATTTGGAGCAAATGATTCAGCAAAGGAAACACAGCCCAGAATAACTAAGGAGATAGTACAAGAATACTTGGCTAGTTTAGATGTATTCAAGTCTCCAGGGCCAGATGAACTGCATCCAAGAGTATTAAAAGAACTGGCAGATGTGATCTCAGAACCACTGGCAGTCATCTTTGAGAATTCCTGGAGAACAGGCGAAGTCCCGGCAGACTGGAGGAGGGCAAATGTTGTCCCTATTTTCAAAAGGGGGAAAAGAGAGGACCCAAATAATTACCGCCCAGTCAGTCTGACATCAATACCAGGGAAGATTCTGGAGCAGATCATTAAGCAAACAGTCTGTGAGCACCTAGAAAGGAATGCTGTGATCACCAATAGTCAGCATGGATTTCTGAAAAATAAGTCATGTCAGACTAACCTGATCTCGTTTTTTGACAGAATTACAAGCCTGGTAGATGAAGGGAACGCAGTGGATGCAGCCTACCTTGATTTCAGCAAGGCATTTGACAAGGTGCCCCATGATATTCTTGTAAAGAAGCTGGTAAAATGCGGTCTTGACTATGCTACCACTCAGTGGATTTGTAACTGGCTGACTGACCGAACCCAAAGGGTGCTCATCAATGGTTCCTCTTCATCCTGGAGAAGAGTGACTAGTGGGGTGCCACAGGGTTCTGTCTTGGGCCCGGTCTTATTCAACATCTTTACCAACGACTTGGATGATGGACTCAAGGGCATCCTGATCAAATTTGCAGATGACACCAAACTGGGAGGGGTGGCTAACACCCCAGAGGACAGGATCACACTTCAAAACGACCTTGACAGATTAGAGAACTGGGCCAAAACAAACAAGATGAACTTTAACAGGGAGAAATGTAAAGTATTGCACTTGGGCAAAAAAAATGAGAGGCACAAATACAAGATGGGTGACACCTGGCTTGAGAGCAGTACATGTGAAAAGGATCTAGGAGTCTTGGTTGACCACAAACTTGACATGAGCCAACAGTGTGACGCGGCAGCTAAAAAAGCCAATGCAATTCTGGGCTGCATCAATAGGAGTATAGCATCTAGATCAAGGGAAGTAATAGTGCCACTGTATTCTGCTCTGGTCAGACCTCACCTGGAGTACTGTGTCCAGTTCTGGGCACCACAGTTCAAGAAGGACACTGACAAACTGGAACGTGTCCAGAGGAGGGCAACCAAAATGGTCAAAGGCCTGGAAACGATGCCTTATGAGGAACGGCTAAGGGAGCTGGGCATGTTTAGCCTGGAGAAGAGGAGGTTAAGGGGTGATATGATAGCCATGTCAAGGTCGTTTTGAAGTGTGATCCTGTCCTCTGGGGTGTTAGCCACCCCTCCCAGTTTGGTGTCATCTGCAAATTTGATCAGGATGCCCTTGAGTCCATCATCCAAGTCGTTGATAAAGATGTTGAATAAGACCGGGCCCAAGACAGAACCCTGTGGGCCCATCTGCGTATACAAATTGTGGCAGATCCCAACTGCATACACACTCTAATAAGCACTGCAAGTTATCTTTTTGGATTTTGTGTGAAGAAAAACTTTGGTCTTTGGAGACTGAGACAGAGGTTGAACTAATAAGAAAGATTTTATAGAACAAAGTTGATAAAACAGCATGCATCAGGAGGCAATGTTCTTTCAGGAAACAGTTAACCTATTAATAATTATACTAAATCAAAAGGAGGTGACAGGCTTCTAATCAAACACAGCTTCTTTTAAACTTCAGTTGCTGTTCAGTTATTTCACTTCAGGTAAATTTTAGAGGTTTTTAGGTTTTAGATGGTAAATTCTTAGCTTATTTCCAATTTTGTTACTTCAGTTTCTTAAACTTAATTGCGTAGGTCAGGGGTCGGCAACCTAAGGCCCATGGGCCACAAGTGGCCCATGGGGGTCATTTAACTGGCCCATGGACCCCCACCCGTTCGGGGACCCCTGCCACCCACCTGGCACTAAACTGGCGCTCCTGCAGCCAATGGGAAGCTGCGCACGCCTCCTCCGTGCCGGAAGGAGCGCCGGAAATAGCGTTTGCACATTCATGTGCGTGCGCACTGTGGCCCACCGTGGCGTCTGCAGGACCATGAACCGGCCCAAGCCACAAAAACTTTGCCAACCCCTGGCATAGGCGTTTCAGCTTAATACTTTGGTTCTTAAACAAGGCACTACATTCTCTCAGTTTCCCCACCATATATCAATCACACACCTGGGGTACTTCTGGCAGTATAACAGACCCAGGGGGTCCCCTCATCCCTCTTCACTGGCTTGGGATTCTTCTCTCCCCTCATGACTGACAGGAGACCCAAGGAGATGCTATCCTCACAGCTCTACTTCTCCTGGCTCAAACTCAGCCCTCCAGTTCACTCCTGTCTGAATACTTTCCCTAGACATTACACTGTCTTCCAGTCTAAGCTCAGAGGCTCCTTCTTCTAGCTGTAGATATTTTCCTGAGCGTGGTTGTTCCACACAGACCAGACCCAGCTCTCCTTCTCTCCCTCCAGCTCTCTCTTCAACTATCTCACCATCTGAGCTCTTTCTCAGAAATGAGTCCTTTTATACTCCCTCCCAAAGTGCTGGCTCCACCCCCTCTGACTAGCTGTCTTCGTAGCCAATCAGAGAGAGGCTCCAGCCCTCTGGTGGAGTTCTGAGGAACTGCAGCCCCAGCCCCTTCTCTGGCTCAGCTGTCCTTCACGAGGGGCTCACAGCATCCACAGTCCAGCAGCTCTTGCTTCCTCAGTGGACAGCTTTGAGGTCAAGCGCAGAGCAAGTCATGCCTGTGTCTCCTCAGCCCAAATGCGCAGGCCTCTCCCATGCATGCCCCGCTGGGCCTCAGATTCTCCGTCCTAGGAGGATGTGGCATCTAGCCAGGTGAGGGGGGAACAGGTCCACAGCTGTTCACTTCAGACCCGCAAAGGCCTTCTGAATGGAAACACGACCGGAAGCCTGGAAGTTTCTGGCAGGACATTAATCTTGTAAGTCACAATAGGCGGCTGCTTTGTGCCTGGCGTCCGCAGGGGACTCCGCCCGCCCCCAGGGCACAGGGTACAAAGGGCATCCCAGCTTTAGGGACAGAGGTGGGGGGAGCCGTGACGCAGTGCAGGAAGGCAGCATGTTTTGCACCCCACCCGCTCCGGTCTTTGTGTCGGAGAGAAAGGGGGTCCCCCTGGGACTGAGCTCAGAGCTGGGAGGAGCCCCCAAAGTCATCCAGTGCAGGGAGAGAGGGCTGCTTGCCCAACCTGACAGGCCCCTGCGCTTTTGGCTGGGTGGTGAAGAATGGCCAGGGGTTTCAGTGAGAATGACTTGGTGGATTGGGCCCCTCTGAAGCCCTGTGTGTTCCACTCTGAGCACCAAAACACCTTGAGCTGGGAAAGGGCTTGTGGAGGAGAGGTCCCCACAGTGACTAGCCATGGGGGGGGGCAGCACAGGTGTGGGGAGGGTAGCTGCTCTTGCACTCCTGCCCTGTTTGGGGGCTTCCCATCAGGGCACCTGGAGGGCCACAGGATGCTGGACTCGAAGGGCCGTCTTACGTTAAATATGCATAATAGGTTTTTTAAATAATGATGATGATGATGTGGCATCAGAACTACTAGGAAGAAAACATAATCAAAGTTGTATGATGTAAGAGCTGCACAAAAGCTGTGTTTTCCAAATAAATAGAGGGAAGATCGTGTAGAAAAATAAATGCAGCAAATCACATTGTGAAAGCCAAATTTCTCCATTTCATTGGAGGAAAGAACATTTTGTGTTTCTGAACCTCATCGAATCATAGAATTGTAGAGTTAGAAGGGATCCTGAGGGTCATCTAGACCAACCCCCTGCAATGCAGGAATTTCAGCTAAAACTGGATGCATAAGAAATGAAATTCCAACAAACAGCCTTCCTTACCCCCAGAGACACGTAATTTGTGTGTTCATTTCTCTGCCATAGCCAGTGTCCACATATTCTGGTACCACAATGAGAGGTTTAATCCCTTTAGTGTCTTCCATTTCTGGCCCATGGAAGGTCTTAGGGATGGAGAGCTTTGTTTCGTCTCCAGGCAGTCTTTTGCAGACAGCTGTGGCCTCCACCACCTTTGAATTACTCCATGTTGCTTATATTCCATTGTAATTTGGCCTGTTTGGACCAGGCCTCTGATGCCTTCTGAACAGCACCTCGTTTTCTCAGCCCTCGACAAAGAACTAACATTTTTATTCTTAATAAGACTGGGCAGCTGGAGAGGCCTTGGCGTTTGCTGCTGCCCTCGAAATCACAAACCCTCTGCCATCCAGAGGCACCATCCTTGCGGCCTCTTCCAGCCAGGCAGGGCCAACCGACAACAGGAAGGGAAATGAATCATCGGTGCTTCAGGTGTGTCTGAAAAGCAAACGGGAGCATGGCCAGTGGGTGGCCCCAAATTTCAGTGGCCAGCAAAGCAACGGAACGGGAACAAACGGGCCTCTGTGTGCCTTCAGGCTGAGCTCACGGCCTGGCATCTCCCTCGAGGCCGGGGCTGCCTCCATTTCCCACCCTTTCTAGCTGATAAACCTTTGTGCATTTGGTGGCTAAATTTGGACAGCCAGGGTGGTGTATCAGACTGGGACCTGGGAGATCAGGGTTCAAATGTGCACTTGGCAATGGAGCTCATGGAGCGACCCAGAAGCCTGTCCCTGCCTCTCAGGGCTGTTATGGGGATTCCGTGGGGAGAGAGAGGGCCAGGTGTGCTACATTGAGCTCCATGGATGAAAAGGTGGCATAGGAATGGAATGAAAACATCATCATAATAACTATTAATAAATAATTTTGCATTCTTGCCATATCAAGAATTATAATAAGGTTTTAATTCAGGGTTTTGTTATCCCTGGAGGGCAGCAGACATAGCAGGAAGTCCTGTCTCTTTCCACAACAAATTTCTCCCCTAGTTTAGAGCATCAGAAGAGGCTGCTGGATCAGGCCAGGGGCCCGTCTAGTCCAGCATCCGGTTCTCACAGGGGCCAACCAGACCAATTCACATATTGCTTTGAAAATATTATATTTTATATATTGTAAAGGATCTTGGCTGCATGCGATAAACTTGTCTTAACTTGACTATTTCCTTCCCCCCAAGCCAGCGTGGCCAGAGGTTGCTGGTGATGGAGCTGTGTGGCCCCACAGCCTCCGGAAGGGGGGTACAGGTTCCCCATTGCTGCCCTGGAGTTTTCCCAGGTTGCCCCCTAAGAAGAGAACTGCTTTTCCAAAACCTGCCAGACTCTGCAGAGAACTGCTTCTCACTCTCATTTCTTTGCTGCATCAAGTCACTGGAGGATTTTAAGCAGAGGTCGCGTGTCCACCTGTCAGGGATTCTTCAGCTGTGACTCCTGCTTTGCAGCTGTGATGGACTAAGTGACCCTTGGTAGTCCCTTCCAACTCTACAATTCTGTGATTCCAAGTCCCTCTTTCCCCTCTCTAGGTCCCCCCCCCAAGCTTGAGGGCTTCCCAAGAGGTCCTCGGCTGTCCATGGCAGGAGATGCCCCTTTGGTCGGATTCAGGGCTTATTCTCAGGTTGTTTGCTCCTATGACAACCTTGCATGGTGGGCTGCTTCTGACCTCTAGAATTTGCCCCCTGCCCCCTCATTGTTGGAAAGCTTGTGAAGGTGTATCGAATAAGATCACACCTGCCAAAAGGAAAAGGTGCTTTGTTTTGCAGAACTGCTTCATGGCACACTCAGATGTGCATTTTTTTTCAAGAAAAACTGGAGGGCTTTGTGAGAGAAGCCTTTTTGCTAAACTGGTGCTCCCCAGCTGATTGGGGTGATGGAAGTTGAAAAAGGCTGCTGTGGGGGGCTGCAGCTTCTCCTCCTGTTACAACAGCCCTAAACAACACCCTGTGAAAAGGAGGGGGGATCCCAGGCTGCCCCCACCCCAGATGAGCAGAGCCCTTGGGCAAGTGGACTGGATGGGACTTGGCAGCCACCAAGTGTAATGACAGGCTGCGTAATGAGAAGTATGCAAAGCCAGCGCGGTGCCTCTCCCAGGGGAGAGCGTGTCAGACAAGGCTGCCGCCAAGTAGAAAATCACAGGGGGACGGTGGCTTTTGCAGGTCTCCCCCCGCCCCCCTCCATGTCCTGCCAGAACTTGGAGGAAAGGCTGCACAGAACTGCCTTTGCCTTGATTACACGCGGAAGAGAAGAGGCAGAAGGCTTGGCCCTTTGGCAGACACCTTCACCTTTTATTGTGACTGTCAGACATGCGGCACCAACTGTTGGAGGGCAAAATTCCTTCTCTCTCCTACCCCCCCCGGGGGGGGAGAGATTTCTAGTTTCAGCCCTGAAGTTTGTTTACAATCCTGGTGCTTAGTTACTAGACCAGAAGCATGTGCAGAGGGCCTTCCCATCACCGCTACATCACTGCAACAGGTTTCAACTTCTTAGCAAGGATTCAGACCTCATTACCATAGCAATGGTTGAAATTAAAAGCACCACCTTGGATTTACTCCAGAGTGAAGTGTTTTGAATGCTCTGAAAGTGCTTTATTAATTCATTGGAGGTTTTTAAGAAGAGGTTGGATGGCCACCTGTCAGGGATTCTTCAGTTGAGATTCCTGCATTGCAGGGGGTGGACTAGATGACCCCTTGGGGTCCCTTCTTACTATTCTGTGATTCTAATTATTTAGCCTGCTTCCTTTGCAGAAGTCTGGACCCAAAGCATCATCTAGTCCAATCCCCTGCAATGCAGGAATCACAACTATTTCTATCATTAGTAGTAGTAGTATCATTGGTCACATGTTGCCGACTGGGGAGGCTTTCTGAGCTGGGGAGGCTGCCCGGGGGTGTTTGTGACGGCGGCTGCAATACCTGGGCGTTGGCCTCTTTCAGCTCTGTGGGAGTGGGCCCTGAGCAGAGATGTGTAGAGCTGCTCACTCAGTCTCAGAGCATCCACCAGAGAACACAGGTTAGCAGCAGGTGGACTGAGAAGTAATGGTAGATCTCTGGGCAACTTGCAGGAAGGATTTAGCAGCATCAGCCTCAAAATGACTTGCTCCGGATTAGGCTGGTGAAATGAAGAGGGCTAAGCCAGAAGTTGACTCTGGTGGGAAAGGATGGTAGGATCAGTTCCTTTCTGGTCCTGAAAACAAATCCCTGGGCTCACAACCAGAGCTGGACTTTGGGCCTCAGAGGTGCCGCCCGCTGCCTCTCACACTTCATTCTAAATAGTGGTTGTGGTGCCTCCAATACTTGTGCCCAGGGCAACTGAGCTGGCCATGCTCCCCTAAATCTGCCTCTGTCAGAATGTGCTCAGAGGCAGCCTTTTCTTCCTTAGCACACAATTTGCTGTTCCAGAAATCTTTGCCTTGGTGACGGAGCAGCTCAGGGCCCCCTGAAACTTCAAATCCTCCTGCCTCTCTACATCCCGAGGAAGCTGGACTTTGGGTGGGGTTGGGCTGGTGAAAGCTGCCCTTGTTTCCTTGCCCTGCTGGCGTCTGTGCCGTAGAGCAACCACATCTGGGCGTGGGTGGGCTGGTGGCCAGCCCCACCGTCCTCCCCACAGCGCTCTTTGAAGCAGGCCCTGGTGGGGCGGCTGGCAGATGGGACAGAGCAGCAGCAGCAGCAGCAGCAGCATAGAACTCCTCCAGCCTCCCTCCTTTCCCGAGTTCCGCCCCACATCTCCTGTGTGCCTGCGAAGCACATCTGGCACATGGAAATTGTTGCCGTTTCAGCCCAGGAGGACGAGCGCCAGGCAAATCCAGCTTCTTTGCACTAGAGAGCCCAAGGTGGGTGCTATTTGGAGCACAATTACAGTTTCAGGTGGGATGGGGATTCAGAGCCAGGTCTGAAGTTAGGCTGGGGTGGTGGGGTCCTTGCCTTTGCAGGCATCTTCCAGACCCTTTCTTGGCACAGGAACACAGGAGCTGACTTTTCCTGAGTCAGACCCCTGGTGTCTACACTGACTGGTAGCAGCCCTCGGGGGTTTCAGGCAGCCAGTGGTCTTTGCCATCGCTTCCTGATCCCTTTCAGTGGCAATGCCTGGGATTGAACCCAGGCTCTTCTGCAGGCAAGGCAGATGCTGCGCCACTGAGCTATGGCCTTCGGCACGTTCAGCTTTCATTTAAAACAGCCAAAGGAACCCAACACAGCAAGTTTCTAGTCCTCTTCGTTCTGGAGGCACAAACAGGTGTTGTTTTGCCCTAATGGCTTGGTAAGAGTTAAAACTGCTCCCGCCACAGAGTTCCAAGGTGATTGACAAGCCCTTGGTGCTGGGGGGGGGGGGAGTTCACTGAAAGTTTTAAAAGTGAAATCAATTTAATTTAAGCAGATTAGTGTACCTGCAGTTGGCACTGCAGTTCCATACAGATTTACAGGCTCTCGCCCACCCCCCAGTGTACACTTTTAGTAGAAATGATTTCAAGACATTTTGGTGACTGTGGCAGAAATCCCATGGGGATTCCGTAGGGACTACAGGAACTGACCCTTTGGTTCTTTTTTGATGTATCCAAATTTTGCCATTTGGGGCATAGGCAGGAATATGTTTGTCTGGAATATGTCTTCAAAAAATGAAGACAAGGGATTCCCTGAGCTTACAGAGTCCTTCCTAGGACCACGCCCCGCCCCCAACTGCCATTATTAAATATGTGAGCACACAACATGAAAGCTTGGATGCGCTAAAGGTCTTTGGACACGGATGTGAGGATGCAGCTAGGATTTCAGCAGCTTAGCAATGGGACATAAGAAGAGGCAGAGGCCATCTTGCCCAGCCTCCTGTTCTGACAGGATTTGCCAAGGGCTCCCTGTGCTCCTGTGGTTTCCAGAGACTGTGGAGGCAGAGCAGAGCCATGGTGGCTAACAGCCCTCGATAGCCCTCTCTTCTTCTAAAGTCATCCAAGCTGGTGTCCCTCGCAGCCTCCTCCCCAGTTCAGCTCTGTGCTGCATGAAGAAGGACTTTCTTTTCTCTGTCCTGGCTGAATCCTCCAACATGCAGCTTCGTGGGATGTCCAGGAGTTGTTGGGGGGGGGGGAGCTTCTCACTCACTTTGTCTCTAAAATAAAAAGTCCCAAATGCTGCAACCTTTCTTCATAGGATCCTTTTAGTGGCCCTTTTCTGAACCCTGAAAAGCTTGAGAAATCTGCATTTGGCTGTGTAATACATATATAACTTATGGACTTTGGCTAATTTGGGGGGAAATGCACACAAGCCGCACATTTCCAGGGGGGTGGAGAACCCACAAGACTTTGGACTTAGATGCTCCACACTCTACGTACATCCGGATGTCTCGATTTATATTGACATGCCACCTTTTCTTTCTCTTATTGTTTATTGCTTGCTTGCTTTGTATATACCGTATGATATAATCTCCTGCTACTGCCCTTTTGGGTTGTTAACAATGTTAAGAAAGATTTGCAAAAATTGTGGCATGCTCCCTTCTGTTCTGTATTTTATTCCATTCCTTTTCCCTCTCCCAGACCAGGTGTGACCCTCTCTGCCCCTCGCCACAGCCCTCATGGCAAATCTGGAAGACGCGGCCCACGCCAGCCCCAGTGAGTCTGCCGAGAGTCCCAGTGAGGAGCTTTCCCCACAGAACGACTCCTTCCCACTCTCCTCACTGGCCAACCTGTTTGAGAATGAGGAGGGAGCCCCCTCGGCCGAGGCTGCGCGAAGCCCCCCAGGAGCCGGGGATGGAAAGCAGAACCTCCGGATGAAATTCCACGGGGCTTTCCGCAAGGGTGTTCCAAACCCCATGGACCTGCTGGAGTCCACCATCTATGAGTCTTCGGTCGTGCCAGGACCCAAGAAAGCCCCCATGGACTCCCTCTTTGACTACGGCACTTACCGCCATCACCCGAGTGACAACAAGCGGAGGCGCAAGAAGGCCCTGGAGTGAGTATGGCGGCCGGTCCGGCTGCATTGTGGCGTCTTCTTGGGCTGCGAAGGGGCTGGGAGCTGAACTCCCTTGGCTGGTGCTGGGTCGGGGCAAGCCGTTCAGCCTCAGAATATAGAATGTAGGGTGCAGCACTGCAGGGGTGGAAGGGAGCCGAAGGGCCATCTAGTCCAGGACTCCTGCAATACAGGGGTCACAGCTAAAGAGTCCGTGACCGGTGGACAGCCAAGCTCTGCTTAGAAACCTCCAAGGAAGGAGTCTCCACAGCCTCCTGAGGGAGCCCATTCCATTGTCAAACGGCTCTTACTGTCAGAATGTTCTGCATAATGTTTAGCTTTAGTTCTTCCTAATATTTAGTCAGAATCTCCTTTCATCTGCAGAATATATCCCAAAGTACATTTTTTTAAAACCCAGAAAAGGGGAGCAGTCAGAAAAAAGCGGGTCTCAGGGCGAGTTAAAAAGAGGGTCTGTAGGGAAGGAGCTGGGCTGACCTGAGTCCTTTACAGCTTTAAACACGAACACCTTGATTTGGGCCCAGAAACAAACTGGGGTTGTACAAAATCTAAAGGGAACCCCGGCCAGTAATCTGGCTGCTGAGCCACAACTATATGCTGCCCCTGGGAGCTTACACTGAAGGGTGGCTCTTAAATTATTATTATTGTTCTTCTATTCTTATTAAATTTTTATACCCCCCTCCTTCTGAAGATCACAGGCTGGTTCACAACATAAAAATACAAACAGAGTATCTGTAATGTCTGAAAAGTCTGTCCTGGGTATGAGATGCATAATTTCTAAGGAAGATCCCTGGAGTTCTGTGTTTCCGTCTGGACCTTCCCACTTTTTGCGGTTAATTTCCTAAACAAGTTGAAAATTGGGGGTGGGAGGAAGGGAGTGAGGAACGACCGCTAACACAGTTTTGAAACACCATTAGAAAACAAGCATTTTGCAGGATTCACCACGAAAGGGCATTTTTGCAAGACCGTTTCTCCAAATGAATGTCTTGGGTGGTGGGATACATTCCCATGAGGGGCCATTTATCACCTAAGCAAACAATTGGCAGAGTGTATTGCAAAAGGCAGTGTGTGCACTGACTTGGCAGGACATCAAATTCAGGATGAAAAAGGGTGTTTCGTTCCCCTCTCCTTCAAATTCTGACACTAAAAATGTACCCTGTTGGTACATTTTTGTAACAGAGGAAAAAAAGCAAGAGGGAGAATTGGTTTTAGGAAGCGATACTGGAGCCCAGAAGAGCTGGTCCCTGTAATTGGTGATGTGATGATAAAGAGAGGATCCTTGAGCATGTGAAGAATGCCTCTCTCTCTCTCTCTCTCTCTCTCTCTCTCTCTCTCTCTCTCACCTCACCTGGATTGGATAGCCCAACTTGAGCCCTCCCTGTTGAAACCCAGCAAGGGCTCCTTCCCCTCCCCAGCTAGGGAGAGCATCTTGTTCCCACATGGTTCTTTGGGGCAGGTGTGGCAGGAGTGGCGCCTGGTCAAAGAGTCCTCTGTCGAGCCCTCCTGCCTTGGCTGTGGATGGGCCTGGGGGGCGGGGGAGAGGCAGGGTTGCACCAGCTAGATGAAAGGGCTGCTTGAGGAAGAGGGGCACGCGGGTGCCAAGAACCCCACAAGGTGCCAGGAGGCCTGGGGTGGGCACACTGCACCTCTCTCTCTCTCTCTGAGGCCCAGCCCCATCCCTCCTCCAGGCTGCTTTGGAGACAGAAGATGGATGAGGTGGAGAAAGGGGGCATTCATTGTGGGAGGCGATAGATACACCTTTTGCTCCTCTGTGCCAAGAAACTCCAAGGGTTCCTGTGCTTGCCCAGGTTTGGTTTCCTGGGAATGAAGGCCGATGGAGAGACGGGGGTGTTTTATTTGCACCTCTATACAACCTTAACAGAGGAAGGAGGGTCTCAAGAGCATCAAGACCCCAGCAGATCTTGCCTCTCCTTCAGGGTTTCAGGGAAGCCCCAAGGCACAGCTTTGGGGTCTAGCACAGAGTACGTCCAGCCTCTGTGTCTCCAGCTTCAAGCATCAGCCAAAAACTCTCTCACACAAACTCCTTGGCCTGCTATTCCCCATCCTAGGATGAGGAGGCATCCATCTCAGTGAGGTGGGGAAAAGGCCTGCCCATTTGTCTCTAGGGCAACCCCTTCAAATATGTAAATGACGATACTATCCTGACCAGCCAAGGCCATTACCTTGCAACAAAAATTGTGTGGCTGATTTAGAGGCTTGTTCTGCTAGACTGTAAACCTTACTGGATACAGAATCATGGATTTGGAAGGAACCTACAGGTATCATCCAGACTGACCCTCCCAATCTATAACTACAGGGTGTATAGAAACAAACACAGAGGCCAGAGATCAGTCCCAAAACCTATTTGCAAGGCCTGGAATATGGGTTACAGTGCCCTTTTGCAGCCCCAAACAACCAAAGCTGCCCCTCCCACATCTAGGACTGGAAGCTGAGGCGTCAACTCTGCAGGGTGTGATAAATCCTGGCAACTTTGTAGTGGACTTCAGTTCCTCCAGGCGGCTCTGTTGCCTGCCACCTCTGAGGCTTGTTTGGCCCAGAGCACACGGAGATTTGCTCACCAGCTTGCTCCATCCCCAGGAAGAAACCCCCCAGCACCAAGGGGCCTGCCCCCCACCCGCCCCCCATCCTCAAGGTGTTCAACCGGCCCATCCTCTTCGACATCGTCTCCCGGGGCTCCACCGCTGACCTGGACGGGCTCCTGCCCTTCCTGCTGACCCACAAGAAGCGCCTGACAGACGAGGAGTTTCGAGGTGAGGGGGGCGAGAGGCAGGGGCACCCATGGGTGAAGGAGGGTGTTGAGCAGCCAGTGGCTGAGGTGTGCTGCCAGGGGAGCTGGGTGCTCCCTGGGCAGGGGACCTGGAGCTGGCATGAATTCTGCAAATGCAGACTTACTTCTTTAGCCTGACGAGGGCTGAATCGACACTGACCTGTTTAATGTTATTAGCACAAAATTAGATATATCATTCTAAAATGTCACAGGGCATACGGGTAAATTAAAAGCATTTCATTAAAAGCATTTAATTCATACACACTTTTCCCACTGTCTGTTCTTGGTTCCTCTGCAGCGCCCTCTGGTGTCTCATTTTAATAATGCATTATGAATGTTACAAGCAGAATGTAATGTGTCCATCTGTGATACGAAAACCAATCCTTAACCCTTCCTTAACATGATAAACCATGAGCGTAGGTCAGCCCCAGGCAAGGGAAGGGAAAGGGGGGCAGCAGGGTATCCCTGTCCTTGAGGTACACGTGGCAGGATTGTTTATTTTATTGCATTTCATAGAATCCCAGGATTGTAGTGTTGAAAGGCACCCAAAGGGTCCCTTGTGGAATTGCCCGCAAGGCAGGGACTTGTACCCCCCTGCTTTCTCCACGGAGCTCAGGGTGGCGTGTGTGCGGTGTGTCTGGGCGAGAGGCAGTGACTGGCCCCCAAGGCCACCCAGGGAGCTTCATGGCCAAGCGGAGGTTTTGAACCCGGGTCTCCTGGGTCTTCGACTGACATGACGGCACACTGGCTCTTTCCCACCCACTGGATGCTGGGAGTCTTGCTCAGTTCTCCTCCTCTGCTTGAGATGGGCAGGAGCTTTTCCAGAGCATGGCCGGCGTTTCAAATATCAATTGTGGGTTGTGTTGTGGAGGCTCCTTGTGCTTTTGTCTCTGTAGCCCAACAGGTTGGCCAGGGTTTTGTTTTGTTTTTTTAATTGTTTCAAAATCTGCTTGGCCACAGACTACAGTGGGGCAGAAGACGTCTGTGTCTGTGCCTGCCTTTAGAAGCGAAGACACTTCCCCTGTTTATGCAGGTTTTTCGTTTTGTTTTAAAAGACCTTTCTCCAGCAGCGGGGGGGGGGGGGGGAGAGAAAGAGACCCAGCCTCCTGGATCATGGCTCCTAGCCCCCTGGCAGTCCGAGGCAGTGGACGCTATGAGCGCCACTTGCAGAAGGCGCAGGAGGGCAGAGATGCTGCTGCTGCTTGGGGGCTTCCCATTGGGGGCATCCTGGTGGCCACTGTGCAAACAGGACGAGATGGGCCCCCACTGGCCGCACCAGCCAGGGCTTCCATTCTGTTCTTAGAGCATTCCAATGAGATTTCCTCAGGTGGATCAGAATTCTTAAAAAGCAAAACAATTGACAAATACCTTGTTGTGCTGTTCAATCCCTTGCTCTCATTCAGCTCACTTCACAGCCACAGTCCGTCTTGAGCCCAAGATTCTGTCCAGCTTTAGGTTTCTCTCTTTAAATATAAGCTGTAGAAAGCAGCTTTAAAACACAAAAATATGGCTCAGAATGCACTTAATTGCTTGTGCCCAGCAATATTGATGATGTGCAGCCAGGGCACTGGAACATCATGCTTTGCACATGCTCAGTGCATAGGGGAGCATGCAGAAGAGAGGGGGAATGGACCTCAGTTTGTCAGCATAGGGTGATGCAAATGCACATATAGAACCATAGAATTGTAGAGCTGGAATTGTAGAGTCCGACCCTCTGCAATGCAGAAATCACAGCTAAAGAATCCCTGATGGATAGCTATCCCACCTCTGTTTGAAAACTTCCTAGGGAAACCATTCCATTGTCAAATGGCTCTTACTGCTAGAAAGCGACTGGAGAGTGTCTACAGTTCCTGATGAGGGTTGGAGAGACCTGGGTTCAAAACCCCCACTCACTCAAAGGTTGCAAGGTGAACTTGGGCCAGCCACTGTCTCTCAGACTACCTCACAGGTCTGCTGTGAAGTTAAAAATAGAAGGTGGGAGGTAACAACATACACTGCCCTGAGCTCCTTGGTGAAACGTTGAGAGGTGAACATTGTAAAGTAGTAATTGCTGAGCTCCTTGTCTGTGATGCCACATCCTGTTCTGTCCATCCCTCCCTGCTCCCACCCCAGAACCCTCCACTGGCAAGACCTGCCTCCCAAAGGCCCTGCTGAACCTCAACAATGGCAAGAACGACACCATCCCATTCCTGCTGGACATCGCGGAGAAGACAGGCAGCACGCGGGAGTTCATCAACTCGCCCTTCCGGGATGTCTACTACCGAGGTGGGAGGGGGACTCTGGCAGGAGCAGTTGGGGGGGGAAGGCAGCTGCTCCAAGGTGGGCACTGGGGACTGTGCCTGGCGACTGCGGTGAGCTTGGCCTCAATCCCACCTTGAAATGATTGTCCAAGGGGCCTCAGTCCCATGCTTGAGTCCTGGTCAAGCCAGTTCTCTACAGGCTCCTTTTCCCCATCTTTGGTTCTGCTATCCAAGGAGAGTGAGAAAGAGCTGAACGCCCAGCCCTGAGATTCCGCCAGGCACTTCTTTCTGGGCTTCTCAGTCCTGAGGGCCAGAAACTTGTTTGTTTGTTTTTAAATGAACACCATTATTATTACAGTGGTATCTCGGGTTACAGACGCTTCAGGTTACAGACGCTTCAGGTTACAGACTCCGGTAACCCAGAAATAGTACCTCGGGTTAAGAACTTTGCTTCAGGATAAGAACAAAAATCGGGCTCCGGCTGTGCGGAAGCAGCGGGAAGACCCATTGGCTAAAGTGGTGCTTCAAGTTAAGAACAGTTTCAGGTTAAGAACGGCCCTCCAGAACGAATAAAGTACTTAACCTGAGGTACCACTGTATTTATTAAATTTGTCAATCACTTTTCTTGCCACAGAAACTCAAACCGACTTATAATATTTTAAGCAAAAAACAAGCACATATATACATTAAAGCCAGCATCAAAAAACAAACTCCAGTCTACGCTAAAACATCCCACCCACGCAGGAAGGCCTGATGAAAGAGGAATGCCTTGGCCTGGCACTTAAAGATTTGTAATGATGGTGCCAGGCAAGCCTCCCCAGGGAGAGCATTCTGCAAGGAGGGAGCAACCACTGAAAAGACCCCGTTCTTGTCTTGCCACACGGAGCAGGGCCGCAGGTGATGAGCACAGGCTCTGGGCTGGTTTGCATGAGCTGAGCTGGTCCTTGAGGTACTGGGGTACTGAGCCATATAAACAAAGGCAGGGGGGGGGTCACACCTCATGCTCCACCCACTTTCCCCTCTGGCCACACCTACCGCTGGCAGGCGAGATTCCAAGTGAGCTGAATTGAACAGGCGGTGGCACTCGGGTCTGATTTGTGGCAGAATCGCAAGGAAACATGTTAGAGGGGCCACAGGCTTGGCAGCGACTAGATGGGAGATTGGCTGGCAAGCCTAGTGGTGAAGCCTAGTGGCTTATGCCTGAATGGTGGTTCGGGTTGTGTGTCCCCTCCAGGCCAGACTGCACTGCACATTGCGATTGAGCGGCGCTGCAAGCACTACGTGGAGCTGCTGGTGGAGAAGGGGGCAGACGTCCACGCACAAGCCCGGGGGCGCTTCTTCCAACCCAAGGATGAGGGCGGCTACTTCTACTTCGGTGAGGGAGGCCTCGAGATCCCTCCGTGGGGTCTGTCCTGATTCTCTGCTGCTGCTGCTCATGAATGTTGTTCTTTTTGCGAAAGCATATAAAAGAGGAGCTTGCAATCTGATTTTTTTTCCAGCAGAGAACACAACAGAGGTGGAGAGAAAGGCATGGCAGAATGAGGAGAACAAACCACACCTACAGATGTTGTAGGTCGGGTTAACTGGAGATGGAGGTCCATTTAGGTGCCTGGAGACAGGAGATCTGGAGGCAGACAGGGGCACCGAGGAGGACAAGTTTTGCCAGGGGCACATTTGGATTTTAAGCAAGTGCCATTGGATCCGTCAACTAGGGAACTCCCTGCCATCGGAGTCGGTGATGGCCACCAACTTGGATGGCTGTGAAAGGGGATTAGACACATTCTTGGAGGAGGTGATGGCTCTTGATGGCTCCTAGCCCCAGTGGCTCTGCTCTGCCTCTGCTCTGGAGCCAGCGCCAGCCATGCTTCTCCACAGCAGTGGGCAGGGGGCTCTTGTCCTCGGGTCCAGAAGAGGCATCTGGTCGGCCACTGTGAGGACAGGTGCTGGCCCAGATGAGCCTCCTTTGACTGGTCCAGCAGACTCTGCTGATGCTCTTGTGTTTAGGAGAGGGAAGATCACCCTCTCACCACCAAGGGAGCAAAGGGAATGATTTCAGAATCATAGAATCATAGAGTTGGAAAAGACCACAAGGGCCATCGAGTCCAACCCCCTGCCAAGCAGGAAACACCATCAGAGCACTCCTGACATATGGTTGTCAAGCCTCTGCTTAAAGACCTCCAAAGTAGGAGACTCCACCACACTCCTTGGCAGCAAATTCCACTGTCAAACAGCTCTTACTGTCAGGAAGTTCTTCCTAATGTTTAGGTGGAATCTTCTTTCTTGTAGTTTGGCTCCATTGCTCCGTGTCCGCTTCTCTGGAGCAGCAGAAAACAACCTTTCTCCTCTATATGACATCCTTTTATATATTTGAACATGGCTATCATATCACCCCTTAACCTCCTCTTCTCCAGGCTAAACATGCCCAGCTCCCTTAGCCGTTCCTCATAAGGCATCGTTTCCAGGCCTTTGACCATTTTGGTTGCCCTCCTCTTGAACTGTGGTGCCCAGAACTGGACACAGTACTCCAGGTGAGGTCTGACCAGAGCAGAATACAGTGGCACTATTACTTCCCTTGATCTAGATGCTATACTCCTATTGATGCAGCCCAGAATTGCATTGGCTTTTTTAGCTGCCGCGTCACACTGTTGGCTCATGTCAAGTTTGTGGTCAACCAAGACTCCTAGATCCTTTTCACATGTACTGCTCTCAAGCCAGGTGTCACCCATCTTGTATTTGTGCCTCTCATTTTTTTTGCCCAAGTGCAATACTTTACATTTCTCCCTGTTAAAATTCATCTTGTTTGTTTTTGCCCAGTTCTCTAATCCAGTGTTTTCCAACCACTGTTCCGCGGCACACTAGTGTGCCGCGAGATGTTGCCTGGTGTGCCGCGGGAAAAATTAAAAAATTTGAAAGATTTTTTTTTAAAGTCAAATTTTCGATTGGGGCGCCGTCACTAGATGACCCCTGGGGTTCCCTCCCTCCCTCCCGCTCTGCGCCTCCCTCCTCCTCCTCCTCCTCCTCCTCCAGGGAGG
This sequence comes from Podarcis liolepis, assembly GCF_965112155.1. Taxonomy (NCBI): domain Eukaryota; kingdom Metazoa; phylum Chordata; class Lepidosauria; order Squamata; family Lacertidae; genus Podarcis; species Podarcis liolepis. Next base: position 57,434,793 of record NC_139573.1, read on the forward strand.
CCCTTCCTGGCTCTCGGCCAAGGCTTGGCGGCTGCCACTCACTCACTCGCTTGCCCACCCGTCCCTCCATCCCTGCACCCGGCCTCTCCCCCTCCGTCCCCGGCGCGGGGGCTGCCGGGATCCGTAGTCCCCTCGCCCTTGGGCTCCGCGCCCGCGCGGGGTGCGCGAACTATGTTTCCCAGCGTGGCCTGGTGGGCCGGGCGTTTTGTTTGAAGCGCTCTTCTCCCGGCCATGGAATGAGCGCAGCGGCGGCGGCCGGGGCTCTTCCGCGCAGACCCCGCGCAGCCTGCCTGCGCCCCCGCGGAGATCGGGCGGCAGGATGGAGCCCGGGGATCCCCGCGGAGGTGGAGCGGCGGAGGCGGAGGCTGCCCCCCAGGTAGGGCTGCGTCGGGGGGGGTTTATTTTTGCAATGCTGCATCCGCGCCGGAGGGGACGCATCGGACCGCGGGGAGACCCCTTGGCGGGCGTGCAAGGCAATGCATGCGTGCAGGCGTTGCATGGAGTGCAGTGCAATGCAATGGCAACGCGGCGCCCTGCATGCATGCATGCAACTTCCACCGGCGCTCCGGACTTGGCAGGTGAGGGGGGTCCCCAGTGGGCGGCAGAGAGAGCCGGGAGGGCGAAGGGGAGCCGGGGGGGAGCAGCGCTGCTCCCCGAGCCGAGCCCGGGGGGAAACTTCGGCGTCGTTGCGCCAGGTGTTGGAAGCGGAGGCTGGCGGGGGCCCCTCACCTGCAAAACCTGGTCGCCTCTCATATATTTCGTGCATTGCATTCATCGCCCGCTTTCTCCTCCAAGGAGCTCCCGGGGGCGCGCGTGGTTCTCCCCGTGTTATCCTCGCAACAACAGCCCTGCGAGGTGGGTCAGGCGAGTGGCCCAAGGGAGCACCCAGGGATTGTCCTGGCCAGGTGGGGTGATTTGAACCCTGCTCTCTGCCCGGTCTTCGTCCTCATTTAGCCCCCACATGTGCATGACTGTGCATGGCTGAGGTTGGCTATGGTGTGAGTCTGTGCTGTTAATTAATGGGGTTCTGCCTTCGGAGAAGATGAGCCAGCCCTCAAGGAGGTGATTATGTAATTTGCTAGCAATTCATGTCCCTCCCGGCGTGACGCTGCGCGCTGATGTCACGGGGCTGTAATGGTGGTGTGCCTCGAGATTTTTTTCATGAAACAAGTGTGCCTTTGCCCAAAAAAGGTTGGGAAACACTGCTCTAATCTGTCAAGGTCGTTTTGAAGTGTGATCCTGTCCTCTGGGGTGTTAGCCACCCCTCCCAGTTTGGTGTCATCTGCAAATTTGATCAGGATGCCCTTGAGTCCATCATCCAAGTCGTTGATAAAGATGTTGAATAAGACCGGGCCCAAGACAGAACCCTGTGGCACCCCACTAGTCACTCTTCTCCAGGATGAAGAGGAACCATTGATGAGCACCCTTTGGGTTCGGTCAGTCAGCCAGTTACAAATCCACTGAGTGGTAGCATAGTCAAGACCACATTTTACCAGCTTCTTTACAAGAATATCATGGGGCACCTTGTCAAATGCCTTACTAAAATCAAGGTAGGCTATATCCACTGAGTTCCCTTCATCTACCAGGCTTGTAATTCTGTCAAAAAACGAGATCAGGTTAGTCTGACATGACTTATTTTTCAGAAATCCATGCTGACTATTGGTGATCACAGCATTCCTTTCTAGGTGCTCACAGACTGTTTTCTTAATGATCTGCTCCAGAATCTTCCCTGGTATTGATGTCAGACTGACTGGGCGGTAATTATTTGGGTCCTCTCTTTTCCCCTTTTTGAAAATAGGGACAACATTTGCCCTCCTCCAGTCTGCCGGGACTTCGCCTGTTCTCCAGGAATTCTCAAAGATGACTGCCAGTGGTTCTGAGATCACATCTGCCAGTTCTTTTAATACTCTTGGATGCAGTTCATCTGGCCCTGGAGACTTGAATACATCTAAACTAGCCAAGTATTCTTGTACTATCTCCTTAGTTATTCTGGGCTGTGTTTCCTTTGCTGAATCATTTGCTCCAAATTCTTCAGGTCGGGCATTGTTTTCTTTATCGGAGAAGACTGAGGCAAAGAAGGCATTGAGGAGTTCAGCCCTTTCTGTGTCCCCTGTTTGCATTTCACCATCTTCTCCTCTGTGTGACCCCACTGTTTCTTTGTTCTTCCTTTTGCTACGAACATACCCATAAAAGCCTTTTTTGTTGCTTTTAACCTCTCTAGCAAGCCTCAGTTCATTCTGTGCTTTAGCTTTTCTGACTTTGTGTCTACACGTACTGGCTATTTGTTTGAATTCCTCTTTGGTTGTTTCCCCCCTTTTCCATTTTTTGTACACATCCTTTTTTAATCTTAATTCAGTTAAAAGTTCTTTAGATAGCCACCCTGGCTTCTTTAGGCACCTTCCATGTTTCCGTCTCATTGGTATTGCCTGACGTTGTGCTTTTACTATCTCCCTCTTAACAAACTCCCAGCCATCATGAACTCCCTTTCCTTTTAGTATTGCTGTCCATGGGATCTCGCCCAGCACTTCCCTAAGTTTTATGAAGTCGGCTTTCTTAAAGTCAAGAAATTGAGTCCTAGTATGCTTGGCTGCTCCTTTCCGCTGTATAGTAAACTTCAGAAGAGCATGATCACTCGCGCCTAATGATCCTTCCACATCTACCCCACTAACCAGGTCATCAACATTGGTTAGGACCAGATCTAAAATGGCTGTTCCTCTTGTTGCTTCTCCCACTTTCTGGACAATGAAGTTGTCTGCAAGGCCAGTGAGGAATCTGTTTGACCTTATGCTCTTGGCTGAGTTTGACGTCCAACAAATATCTGGGTAATTGAAGTCCCCCATTACTACTATCTCCCTTCCTTTTGCATGCTTGGCCATCTGTTCCAGGAAGGCATCATCTATGTCCTCCGTTTGGCTTGGGGATCTATAGTAAACTCCCACAATGAGGTCTCTGTTATTCTTCTCTCCCTTAATTTTGACCCAAATGCTCTCACTTTGGCTTTGAGGTTCTAAATCTTGGATCTCTTCACAGGTATACACATCCCTGACATATAACGCCACTCCTCCTCCTTTCTTGTCTGGTCTGTTTCTCTGAAATAGATTGTATCCCCCCATTATTACATTCCAATCGTGGGACTTATCCCACCAGGTTTCAGTGATGCCTATTATGTCATATTTAGTTTGCTGTACCAAGAGCTCAAGCTCATCTTGTTTATTTCCCATGCTTTGCGCATTAGTGTACAGACATTGAAGTCCATTAATCATAGAATCATAGAATCATAGAATCATAGAGTTGGAAGAGACCACAAGGGCCATCGAGTCCAACCCCCTGCCAAGCAGGAAACACCATCAGAGCACTCCTGACATATGGTTGTCAAGCCTCTGCTTAAAGACCTCCAAAGTAGGAGACTCCACCACACTCCTTGGCAGCAAATTCCACTGTCGAACAGCTCTTACTGTCAGGAAGTTCTTCCTAATGTTTAGGTGGAATCTTCTTTCTTGTAGTTTGGATCCATTGCTCCGTGTACGCTTGTCTGGAGCAGCAGAAAACAACCTTTCTCCCTCCTCTATGTGACATCCTTTTATATATTTGAACATGGCTATCATATCACCCCTTAACCTCCTCTTCTCCAGGCTATACATGCCCAGCTCCCTTAGCCGTTCCTCATAAGGCATCGTTTCCAGGCCTTTGACCATTTTGGTTGCCCTCCTCTGGACACGTTCCAGTTTGTCAGTGTCCTTCTTGAATTGTGGTGCCCAGAACTGGACACAGTACTCCAGGTGAGGTCTGACCAGAGCAGAATACAGTGGCACTATTACTTCCCTTGATCTAGATGCTATGCTCCTATTGATGCAGCCCAGAATTGCATTGGCTTTTTTAGCTGCTGCGTCACACTGTTGGCTCATGTCAAGTTTGTGGTCAATCAAGACTCCTAGATCCTTTTCACATGTACTGCTCTCAAGCCAGGTGTCACCCATCTTGTATTTGTGCCTCTCATTTTTTTTGCCCAAGTGCAATACTTTACATTTCTCCCTGTTAAAATTCATCTTGTTTGCTTTTGCCCAGTTCTCTAATCTGTCAAGGTCATTTTGAAGTGTGATCCTGTCCTCTGGGGTGTTAGCCACCCCTCCCAATTTGGTGTCATCTGCAAATTTGATCAGGATGCCCTTGAGTCCATCATCCAAGTCGTTGATAAAGATGTTGAATAAGACCGGGCCCAAGACAGAACCCTGTGGCACCCCACTAGTCACTCTTCTCCAGGATGAAGAGGAACCATTGATGAGCACCCTTTGGGTTCGGTCAGTCAGCCAGTTACAAATCCACTGAGTGGTAGCATAGTCAAGACCGCATTTTACCAGCTTCTTTACAAGAATATCATGGGGCACCTTGTCAAATGCCTTGCTGAAATCAAGGTAGGCTACATCCACTGCGTTCCCTTCATCTACCAGGCTTGTAATTCTGTCAAAAAACGAGATCAGGTTAGTCTGACATGACTTATTTTTCAGAAATCCATGCTGACTGTTGGTGATCACAGCATTCCTTTCTAGGTGCTCACAGACTGTTTGCTTAATGATCTGCTCCAGAATCTTCCCTGGTATTGATGTCAGACTGACTGGGCGGTAATTATTTGGGTCCTCTCTTTTCCCCTTTTTGAAAATAGGGACAACATTTGCCCTCCTCCAGTCTGCTGGGACTTCGCCTGTTCTCCAGGAATTCTCAAAGATGACTGCCAGTGGTTCTGAGATCACATCTGCCAGTTCTTTTAATACTCTTGGATGCAGTTCATCTGGCCCTGGAGACTTGAATACATCTAAACTAGCCAAGTATTCTTGTACTATCTCCTTAGTTATTCTGGGCTGTGTTTCCTTTGCTGGATCATTTGCTCCAAATTCTTCAGGTCGGGCATTGTTTTCTTTATCGGAGAAGACTGAGGCAAAGAAGGCATTGAGGAGTTCAGCCCTTTCTGTGTCCCCTGTTTGCATTTCACCATCTTCTCCTCTGAGTGACCCCACTGTTTCTTTGTTCTTCCTTTTGCTACGAACATACCCATAAAAGCCTTTTTTGTTGCTTTTAACCTCTCTAGCAAGCCTGAGTTCATTCTGTGCTTTAGCTTTTCTGACTTTGTGTCTACACATGCTGGCTATTTGTTTGAATTCCTCTTTGGTGGTTTTCCCCCTTTTCCATTTTTTGTACACATCCTTTTTTAATCTTAACTCAGTTAAAAGTTCTTTAGATAGCCACCCTGGCTTCTTTAGGCACCTTCCATGTTTCCGTCTCATTGGTATTGCCTGATGTTGTGCTTTTACTATCTCCCTCTTAACAAACTCCCAGCCATCATGAACTCCCTTTCCTTTTAGTATTACTGTCCATGGGATCTCACCCAGCACTTCCCTAAGTTTTATGAAGTCGGCTTTCTTAAAGTCAAGAAATTGAGTCCTAGTATGCTTGGCTGCTCCTTTCCGCTGTATAGTAAACTTCAGAAGAGCATGATCACTCGCGCCTAATGATCCTTCCACTTCTACCCCACTAACCAGGTCATCCACATTGGTTAGGACCAGATCTAAAATGGCTGTTCCTCTTGTTGCTTCTCCCACTTTCTGGACAATGAAGTTGTCTGCAAGGCCAGTGAGGAATCTGTTTGACCTTATGCTCTTGGCTGAGTTTGACCTCCAACAAATATCCGGGTAATTGAAGTCCCCCATTACTACTATCTCCCTTCCTTTTGCATGCTTGGCCATCTGTTCCAGGAAGGCATCATCTATGTCCTCCGTTTGGCTTGGGGATCTATAGTAAACTCCCACAATGAGGTCTCTGTTACTCTTCTCTCCCTTAATTTTGACCCAAATGCTCTCACTTTGGCTTTGAGGTTCTAAATCTTGGATTTCTTCACAGGTATACACATCCCTGACATATAACGCCACTCCTCCTCCTTTCTTGTCTGGTCTGTTTCTCTGAAATAGATTGTATCCCCCCATTATTACATTCCAATCGTGGGACTTATCCCACCAGGTTTCAGTGATGCCTATTATGTCATATTTAGTTTGCTGTACCAAGAGCTCAAGCTCATCTTGTTTATTTCCCATGCTTTGCGCATTAGTGTACAGACATTGAAGTCCATTAATCATTCCCCCATGTCTCTTATTTAAGGATTTTTTCCTCCCACCACTTGGTCTGCGTGCTGTTTGCTCCATTTGGTCTATGACATTTGGATGATCATCTTCATCAATTGATAGACTCCTACCTTCAGGAGCACTGTCTCCCTCCCCCACATTAGTCAGTTTAAAGCCCTCCTGATGAGGTTTCTGAGATTTTTGGCAAAAACATTTCTCCCAACCGTTGTGAGGTGCAGCCCATCGCTTGCCAGAAGTCCATCTTCAAGAAACTGCAGTCCGTGATCTAAGAATCCAAACCGTTCCTGTTTACACCATTTGCGAAGCCAGCTGTTCACTTCCACTATTTTTCCCTCTCTCCCTGGGCCACGTCGTTCAACTGGGAGGACAGATGAGATGACAATTTGTGCATTTAGTTGCTTCAATTTCCTGCCGGGAGCCTCGTAGTCTCTTTTGATCTTCTGGAGGCTATTGCTTGCAGTGTCATTGGTTCCCACATGAACCAAGAGGAAGGGGTATTTGTCAGTGGGTTTTATGATTCCTTGCAGTCGTTCAGTTACATCTTGGATCTTAGCCCCGGGGAGACAGCACACTTCCCGAGACATCTTGTCAGGCCCACAGATCACTCCTTCTGTTCCCCTCAGTAGGGAATCCCCTATCACCACTACACGCCTCCTCTTAGGTTTGGTCGGGGTTCTTCCGTGAGCTGTCCGTTCCAAGATCGCCTGCACATTCCCTGAGGACTGACTTTGCTGCTCGTCTTCATATACCTGATCGACTGTAATGAGGGAGAGATCCTCAAATGGAGTCTGCTCTTCGTCTTCCATGTTAGGGGAGAGGACCTCAAAGCGATTGTGTATTTCTAAACAATCAGAGCGAACCCTGGGCCTCCTACTTCTTTGAGTCACGTTTCTCCATATATCTGGCTCCTGTGTTGGGGAACTAGCCTCCTTCTCAGGGGAGTCCCCTGTCTCCTCCTTGGTGGAGACGGTGTGCTCTGTTGCTTCCAAGAAGAGCTCCAGCTCTCTAATTCTTTGGAGCGTAGCTACACGTTCCTCCAGTTGCTGGACTTTGTCTTTTAAGAGGGCAATCAACATGCAATTGCTGCAGGTAAAGCTGCCTGCAACCTTTGGCAAGATGGCAAACATTGCGCAGGAACCGCAGGCGACTGCAGCTGTTCCCTCCCCCTCCATCTTGAGAACGTGTCGTTGGGGGTGGCTACAGCGGTCCTCCATCATAAAAAGCGTGAAGACTGGACAAATAACTCCCCCCACAAGAAAAACACCTAGGTCTCCCCCAACAAACGTTTGAGACTAGCTCCCCTAAATCTAAAAGATGGATCAAACCCTGCCCCCTCTGACCTTTGCACAGGGAAAACAGCTAATCAGCCACAAAGAAACACACAAGAAAACCCTTTTTGCTCCTTCTTCAACTGCTGCCCTTCTAGGTCATTCCCCCGTGTCTCTTATTTAAGGATTTTTTCCTCCCACCACTAGGTCCGCGTGCTGTTTGCTCCATTTGGTCTATGACATTTGGATGATCATCTTCATCAATTGATAGACTCCTACCTTCAGGAGCACTGTCTCCCTCCCCCACATTAGTCAGTTTAAAGCCCTCCTGATGAGGTTTCTGAGATTTTTGGCAAAAACATTTCTCCCAACCGTTGTGAGGTGCAGCCCATCACTTGCCAGAAGTCCATCTTCAAGAAACTGCAGTCCGTGATCTAAGAATCCAAACCGTTCCTGTTTACACCATTTGCGAAGCCAGCTGTTCACTTCCACTATTTTCCCCTCTCTCCCTGGGCCACGTCGTTCAACTGGGAGGACAGACGAGATGACAATTTGTGCATTTAGTTGCTTCAATTTCCTGCCGAGAGCCTCGTAGTCTCTTTTGATCTTCTGGAGGCTATTGCTTGCAGTGTCATTGGTTCCCACATGAACCAAGAAGAAGGGGTATTTGTCAGTGGGTTTTATGATTCCTTGCAGTCGTTCAGTTACATCTTGGATCTTAGCCCCGGGGAGACAGCACACCTCCCGAGACATTTTGTCAGGCCCACAGATCTCTGCTTCTGTTCCCCTCAGTAGGGAATCCCCTATCACCACTACACGCCTCCTCTTGGGTTTGGTCGGGGTTCTTCCGTGAGCTGTCCATTCCAAGGTCGCCTGCACATTCCCTGAGGACTGACTTTGCTGCTCGTCTTCATATACCTGATCGACTGTAATGAGGGAGAGATCCTCAAATGGAGTCTGCTCTTCGTCTTCCATGCTAGGGGAGAGGACCTCAAAGCGATTGTGTATTTCTAAACAATCAGAGTGAACCCTGGGCCTCCTACTTCTTTGAGTCACGTTTCTCCATATATCTGGCTCCTGTGTTGGTGAACTATCCTCCTTCTCAGGGGAGTCCCCTGTCTCCTCGGTGGGGACGGTGTGCTCTGTTGCTTCCAAGAAGAGCTCCAGCTCTCTAATTCTTTGGAGCGTAGCTACACGTTCCTCCAGTTGCTGGACTTTGTCTTTTAAAAGGGCAATCAACATACAATTGCTGCAGGTAAAGCTGCCTGCAACCTTTGGCAAGATGGCAAACATTGCGCAGGAATCGCAGGCGACTGCAGCTGTTTCCTCCCCTTCCATCTTGAGATCGTGTCGTTGGGGGTGGCTACAGAGGTCCTCCATCATAAAAAGCTTGAAGACAGGACAAATAACTTCCCACACAAAAAAAAACCTAGGTCTCCCCCAACAAACATTTGAGACTAGCTCCCCTAAATTTAAAAGATGGGTATAACTGCGCGCGCCGCTAATCAGCCACAAAGAAACCCACACACACAAGAAAACCTTTTTTGCTCCTTCTCCAACTGCTGCCCTGCAAACTCTGATAAGCTCCTCCCACAGCTAATCCCCTGCCTCAACAGAAACCCTGCCTCCTCTGACCTTTGCACAGGGAAAACAGCTAATCAGCCACAAAGAAACACACACACACAAGAAAACCTTTTTTGCTCCTTCTTCAACTGCTGCCCTGCAAACTCAGGGATTTGTGGGTGTCAGGGATTTGTGGGTGTCAGGGAAAGACCTCAAGTGCGCCCTTGTAAGCATTCAAGGAGGGGGTGCATTCAGTGAGTGAGAATTTTAAGAAACAGGCATCCCCCCCCCATAAAAGTCAGTTGGCTCTTGCAAGAGTAGCGGAGCCTCTGTGCATTGCAACACCCAAAGGCCAGGGGCCCCTTTTCCACCCAGGCTTTGTGGAGACACATCCATCCAGCAGCCCTGGAAGCAGAGTGCTCTGTGACTGAGATGGTTGTCTTTCTCTTTTCCATAGAATCATACAATTGTAGAGTTGGGAGGGGGACCCTAAGGGTCATCTAGCCCAACCCCTGCAGTGCGGGAGTCACAGCTAAAGAATTGCTGACCAACAGTCACCCAACCTCTGTTAAAAAGCTTCCAAGGAAGGAGAGCCCACCCTTTCGGGGGGGGGGGTCTGTTCCACTGTGCAACAGTCTGACGACCAGAAAGTTATTCCTAACGGCTTGTCGGAATCTCCTTTCTTGTCATCGGATTCTGTTGGCTCCGGTCCCCTGCTCTGGAGCAGCAGGAAGCCAGCTTGCTCCATCTTCCGTCTTCCATCTTCCCTCTTTCCTTCCGCCCTCCTGCCCAGGTGAGCTGCCCCTCTCCTTGGCGGCTTGCACCAACCAGCCGCACATCGTCCACTACCTGACGGAGAACGCCCACAAGCAGGCTGACCTGCGGCGCCAGGACTCTCGTGGCAACACGGTGCTCCACGCCCTGGTGGCCATCGCAGACAACACTCGTGAGAACACCAGGTTTGTCACCAAGATGTATGACCTGCTGCTCATCAAATGCGCCAAGCTCTTCCCAGACACCAACCTGGAGGCTCTGCTGAACAACGACGGTCTGTCGCCGCTGATGATGGCTGCCAAGACGGGCAAGATTGGGGTGAGATCCCTCCCCGGAGGGGGGGAGGGAGCTGCTTGGGAAAAAGCCAGCCCTGTTGGCCCAAGGCCCGGGGGCAAACCTCACAGGGTTGTTGTGAGGATAGGAATGTAAGAAGTGGCAGCTTTGGAACTGCCCGACTCTGGATTCCAGCAGGCATCTTCACGCCACTCTTTTCAGTTCCTGACAAAAATATTTTTGTTTAGACAAGTCTCCCTGGATATGGGGAATGTTGACATCTGGTTGTTTTTTTTTTAGCTTATCACTGATTTGAATTACTTTTTGAATATTTAAATCTGCTGTATTTAAATCCTTTTCCTGCTAATTTTTTTGTTTCATTCTTTTTGTAAACCACTTTGAGGGTTTGCTCTGACAGTCATGGGGTATATAACTTTTATGAAATAAATAAATTAAATTAAAATAATCATGGGGGGAGCCGTGCCTAAAGTCCTGAGCGACTTAGAGGGTGTAGGGAGGCTCCACACGAGAGCAGGTGGGCTGCCCAGGCAGCATCTCTAGGGAAGAGAAGCTTCTGAGCGGGCGGGTGACAGAAAGGGGCCTCTTTCGGCCAGAGACCCTGGGGAGACTCTGCCTTCCACCCCAGGCACCCTTCAAACACAATTCCCATCAGCCCTAGCCGTCATGGGGGCAGGACTTGTAGTGTGGCTGGTCTAGAACGGCATCCCTGTTGAGGCAGGACAGGCCCCCACTTTCTGGAAACAGCTGAAGACATTTTTCTTCCAGCTGGCTTTCCCAGCTGATTGCCATCCATAGCTTTCTCTCCCATGGATTTTTCCACTCCCCGTCCAAAGCCATCGTGGTCTCCTGCAGAAGCAAGCTCCAGAGCTTATCTATGTAAGGTGAAGGAGCCCTTTCTTTCACTGTCCTGAATCTTCCGTTTCAGGTCCCAGAGGATGTCCTGCAATTGGGGTGCCTTTCCACGTTGGTGGACATGGCTGCCTCCTGTAGGAGGGAGTTCCGCAGTTCAGCTCTGCGCTGCGAGGGGAGGGCCTTCCCGTCATCTGCCTGACCCGGCTCCCCCCTTGTCTTGCAGACCTTCCAGCACATCATCCGGCGGGAGATCAAGGACGAAGACGCTCGGCACCTCTCCCGCAAGTTCAAGGACTGGGCCTATGGCCCTGTCTACTCCTCCCTCTATGACCTCTCCTCGCTGGACACGTGTGGGGAGGAGGTCTCGGTGCTGGAGATCCTGGTGTACAACAGCAAGATGGAGGTGGGCAGAGAAGGAAGCTGCAGATCAAGGCAGCTTGGGTTGACAGTGCTGGGCCTTTGATGGGGCAAGCGGGGGCTGCGGCCATCTTTGTTCACCGGGCCCCTCTCCCCGCAGAACCGCCACGAGATGTTGGCCGTGGAGCCCATCAACGAGCTGCTTCGGGACAAGTGGCGGAAGTTTGGGGCCGTTTCATTCTACATCAGCGTGGTCTCCTACCTCTGTGCCATGATCATCTTCACCATGGTGGCCTACTACCGCCCCCTGGAGGGCACTGTGAGTACTGCACCCACTCCACCATGGAGCTCACGAAGGCTGCCGAGCGGGGCAGAGTGGCTGTGATTTAAATTGGGGTTCTGAGGTTTGGGGCGCAGCCTCCCATTTTCAGTTCCCATGATGCCCTAGCAAAAAACTTATGTGCTGTGCTGGGGCTGGTAAGAGATTGGTAAACGTGCAGTGATTTGCTTTGATCGGGCATTTGAACATGGTAAATAATGAGGAACCCGTGACTTATCAGCTTGCTTTATTTATACCCAGAACTTCAGTCTGGCAATTCCGCAAGAAAAGTAGTGATGGGGAGTGAAAAAGCTGTTCAGCCCTGCATTTCAGGGGGATGGACTAGGGGACCTTTGGGTTTCCTTCGAAGTCTACAATTCCATCATGCTATGAGTCTATAATCTCTAAATGCTTCTTTAACTTGGAGCAGGGAAGTATTGGAGTTGAGTGAAATGGAGGAAGCCCCTCAGGCTTAAGGGAGGCAAGCAATGGGCTCCTAATTGGCCTTGCTAATTAAACACCCTAGTTTAGTGCAGCAGCTCCAGCACAGAGATACATGGGTTCAAAGGGACGGGGAGGGTGTGTATGTGTGTGACTTACCTCACAAGTTTGTAAGTTCCCTGGAGAGGGTCAAGCTCAGGATAGATAAATAAATCACCAATGAATAAACTCTGACTTATAAAACAAGTCTGTATTAGACATTGTATCTATGGATAGGGTAAGAATGGCACCTCCGGGTTCAAAGACAATCCACCTCCATTGATTTGACACTTGGGATTGAGAGTGAGGCAGGGGGAGCTGTTTCCATCACATGAGCATCACGAAAGCCGTCTTCCGATATCTCAAGGGCTGTCCCAGGGAAGAGGGAGGGAGATCACTTTCTCCTGCTCTGGAGCGGGGTGCTCAAACCAATGCCTTCAAGTTACAAGAAAGCATTAAGGCGGTTAAGAGCTGTTCAAGAGTGGAACAGACTCCCTTGGAAGGTGGAGGACTCTACTTCCTTGGAGGTTTCTAAGGAAAGGTTGGGTGGTCAGAGATTCTTCAGCTGAGATTCCTGCATTGCAGGGGGTTGGACTAGATGACCCCATGAGTCCCTTCCATCACCTTGTGACCTTCCCAGAGGTGCTCTTTACCCAGCTGCTGTTGGGAAGGCAACATGCTGAAGCTGGCCATCCCGTTGGAGCGTGGCCATTGCTGCGTGCTTAGCAGGTGTCTTTCGGCACAGCCTCTCAGCACTGTCTATTCCCCTCTGTAGCCCCCGTACCCGTACACCACCACCACCGACTATCTGCGTCTCGCCGGGGAGATTGTCACACTCTTCACAGGCGTCCTCTTCTTCTTCACCAACGTAAGTATGAGCTGTGCATTACTTGGCAAAGGGGTCTCCTCCTTCTCCTCCTTTCCCCCACCGTTGCCCCCTTCTTCCTCGCCAATTTAGCAGATGTGTTTTTCTTTTTCCCTTTTGTGGGCTCCTCCTGCCATTCTGTGGCCTGATCACAGAGCTTGCAGGCCACATTCTCACCATACTTTTAAAGTGCTTTGATACTGCTTTAAACAGTCATGGCTTCTCCTAGAGAATTCTGGGAGCTGTAGTTGCTGAGTGGTGAGCAAGTCCCTGTTCCCCCTCAAAGGCCTACAATTCCCAGAGATCCCTGGGAAGAAGGATTGACAGTTAAGCCTCTGTGGAAATGGTAGCTCTGGGGGCGGGAAGTAGGGCTCCCTCTTTAGCCATGACTGTTTGCAGGGCTGCCAGTGTGCTTTACTTTCATGGTGTGCATAAAAGGTAAAGGTAAAGGGACCCCTGACCGTTACGTCCAGTCCAGTTGCGGCACTCATCTCGCTTTATTGGCTGAGGGAGCCGGTGTACAGCTTCCGGGTCATGTGGCCAGCATGACTGAAATATACTCAGAGTCGCAAAGTGATTTCATGCTCTTTATTCCGCTCATAGTGGTGAGGAGGAAGAATGAAAGTCCCCTCAAAGTATCTGCTTATATACATTATTTACACAATGGGCTGCACGTGATTGGCTAATTCCGGAATTCTCCTGTAGGCCAATCAGGTTGTGGATTCACTTCTATCTGCAGCATGATTGGGTGGTTCCTGTCGACCAATCATACTGCTGCATTGTTCTAGGACCAATCAGACTGCTGCAGTTTGGATCCTATTCAACTCAGTACATAACAATGACTAAACCGTTTCTGGCGAACCAGAGCAGCGCACGGAAACGCCGTTTACCTTCCCGCTGGAGCGGTACCTATTTATCTACTTGCACTTTGACGTGCTTTCTAACTGCTAGGTGGGCAGGAGCAGGGACCGAGCAACGGGAGCTCACCCCGTCACGGGGATTCAAACCGACGACCTTCTGATCGGCAAGTCCTAAGCTCTGTGGTTTAATCCACAGTGCCACACGCGTCCCTTGTCATGGTGTGCATAGGATTTATCAAATCACACTCAGTCTTGCGCACCATGCATGCTTCCACTGGGACACCTGGTTGGCCACTGCAAAGGGGCCTCTCTTGGATCTGAGGATGATAATGTAGCTTTGGTTCTTAACAAAGTTGCAGGACTGAAGGAACAAAGGTTACATCCACACCATGCGTTTAAAGCTCTGTGGTACTACTTCAAACAGTCCTGGTTTACCTGGCGCACCCTTTTTTAAAAAAGGAAAAACAAAGTTAACCTCTTTTGTCTCACTTTGGTGTGATTTTATTGAATACATAAAAAGAAAATTTGCATTTGTCTCTTCCACAAATCTGGAATAAGTAACTTGCTTGGTTGAGACATTTCTTGATGTGATAGCGAGCCTTTTATTCTTTCAGTCCTACGTTCATGTTTCTGTGTCTCTGGCGTCTCCTGTGGGCCACATTGCTTGAGCTCTTGTTTCTTAGGATGTTTCTTTCCACTTACCTGTCTGTATCTCATCGCAAACATCCAGATAACCAGCTTTATCTTTTCTTCTTGTGAATATAACATCCCCTGCCAACCTTGGTTTGGGCTGGTTTAACTTTTATGCTTTTGACTCATGAAGTTCCAATTTGGTTTTTGGGTTATATGGTAAAAGTCAACAAAGACACTCCGCCCCCCCAAGCCACCCATTCATGGCTTCCCCCAAAGAATTCTGGGAGCTGTAGTCTGTTAAGGGAGTTGTGAGGAGATCCCAGTTCCCTTCCTAGAGCTACAAATCCCAGAGTTCCCTGGGAAGGGAGCTGGGTGGCTAAGCTCAGATGGGTGGAAGTTGCTGTGCAAAATGGCCAGAGGGTCATCAGGTGGACGAAGGCTGGACTAAAAATGCCAAGTTCTTTGAGTAGCTTCTGCCTCTTCTCCATTGTGGACATTTTCTCTTCTCTTCCTCCCCAGATAAAAGACCTCTTCATGAAGAAGTGCCCCGGGGTGAATTCTTTCTTCATTGATGGCTCCTTTCAGTTGCTCTAGTAAGTAAAAGAAAGAAACCAGAGTGCAGCAGAATCAAATTTGCGGCCTGTGTGTGGCCCCCGACAGGTCAACCAGGGGCAAATGTGGCCCTCAGGCCAAAAGGCTAGCCACCCCTGCATTTAAGAGTGTGGGGGCCCCTTTGCCACACATTCCAGGGCATCTGCTGGGGTGCTTTCTGGCTCCCCCCTCAATTCATTTGGGGGAGGGAGCCAGAAAAGACGTCCAATGCACATTTAAAGCACATGACTTTCCCCAAGGAATCCTGGGGGGGGGGGTGCTAAGGGGACTGGCAGATTACAGCTCTGCCAGGGGTTAAACGACTTCCCACAATTCTTGCGTGGGAGGGGTAGCATGTGCTTTAAATGTACATTAGATGTGCTTGAAAACTATGGTGTGAATCTGCCCATAGATTTTGGAAGCCCTCCTGGGTGAGGCTACCTGGTGGTTGCAGTGTTGCCCAGCTGCTCCCCACCTGTCCGCCCCTGACTGGGCTTTGATGCTTCTTGCCTCCAGCTTCATCTACTCGGTCCTGGTGTTAGTGGCAGCTGCCCTGTACCTGGCGGGCATCGAGGCCTACCTGGCTGTCATGGTCTTTGCCCTGGTCTTGGGCTGGATGAATGCCCTCTACTTCACCCGCGGCCTCAAGCTGACTGGCACATACAGCATCATGATCCAGAAGGTGAGCCAAAGCAGAGCGCAGTGTCCGGGGCCTGTGAGGACCTTGGGCTGGAGGAGGTCTGGCCGGTCATTTGAAGGTAGGTGAAAAGCTGAAGGGACTATGGGATGCTTGAGGGTTTTGACCAGCAAGGCTGCATTCCTGTGTGCTTATCCTTGCAAAACCAGTTTCTCATGGTTTCTTAGGAACCAGGTTGTGCTAACTTTGTCATCCCTCTAAAAGCTTCAGCAGAGCCCCTGTCAATCTGCTCAGAAGAGTGTGCGGCTGATGGGGTCTTATCTGGGGCAACCGTCTTGCCTTAGTAAACAGAGTCTCAAACAAACTTTATCCTAAGGGCACTGTGAAGCCTTGGTCCCCCCCCCTCACTCTGGGCAGTGCTAAACTCTGCAGCGCAGGGGCTGGCATGATCCCAGCGTTGCTGGAGAACAAGAGTGGAGCGCCCCCCACCCTGCGCTTGCTTGGCAGGGGGGGGGACCAAAGAAACCTCTGCACATGCCCTGTGTTCAGATATATAACTGCTGATTCCTGGAGTTTAAGGACTTGAGGGTCACTCCCTGGTTCGACTGATGGTGTCAAGCAGCTGTTTTGGTCCCCAAGTTGTGGAACACTTGTGGAATGTGGGGTGTTGCCACCACCCCTCCAATCGTTCAAGATTCGCTCTGGCTCCTTGCTGCAAACATTCCTTCAGATCAGGAGCGGGAACCCTCTTTAGCCCAGGGGCCACTTTCCCTTCTGGACAGCCTCCCAAGGGCCGCTTGGCAGTGATGGGTGGGGCTGGAGGCGGAAGTGGGCAGAGCAACAAATGCAATTTTTACCTTCCATTTCTACACATGCTCCCATGCCCCTCTCCCTCCTGGCAAGCAAGAGGCTTGACCAGAGGTCAAAGACACATTCCAGGCAGGCATTTGGGGCCAGTGAAAGGTGTGCCCTGGGGAGGGTTCTGAGGGCCAGACAGAGAAGCACAGAGGGCCAGATTTTGGCCCCCCAGGGCCTGCCAACATCTCTGGCCATAGCCAAGAGGCAGTTTCCAGGTGTGCTTTACTGCCTCTGCAACAGGTGAGCACATCCCAGTCAGGCAGGAACATGGGGGTGTGAATCAGGGCCGAAGGGAGTGGCACTGAAGGACACATTTGTCCTTGAATTTCCTCACTCTGGCTTCAGACTGTTAGACGACTAATGTGGGGCTCACCCCAGAAGCAGCTGCCTTGAGCCTTTGCCTGCAAACGTTCAGCCTGGTGTGTTGAGTGGCCGCCTTCCCTCTCTGGTTGCAGATCCTGTTCAAGGACCTTTTCCGCTTCCTGCTGGTCTATGTGCTTTTCATGATTGGCTACGCGTCTGGTAAGATGGCTGCCCTTTTCGGAGTGCTGGTTTCTGGGCTCCTTGGTTTTCCTATATTTGAAAATCTGTGTCCTGCTGCTCAGCTGAGCAAGCTCCTCACATACCTGCAAAGTTTGAAAGGGGCATCGCCAAGGCTTTTCTTGGGCAGCAACATTCCTTGACACAAATACTGTTGGATTTTGAAGTTTTCAAAAACAGCCTCCAAGGTGTAAAAGACGCTGACTCTGACAAGCTGCTGTATGGCGCTTCCAAATGTTTATTAGTGAGACTTGGACATCAAGCAATCAATTAGCACATAAATTAAAACAAATCAATTACAATTTGGAAACCACAAAACTCAAAACAGCAAATCTAACAAGTCTGGTTAGCAGCAAAACAGAAAGAACATTTCAGTCACCCAACCACATTCCTGAACAGCCAAGTTGTGACTGCTTTTCCTGAATGAACTTACTCACCCAGGCAGATGCTGGTTTGTTTTAAAAATATTTATTTATCGAATAGTTATGAAATACAAATTAAAAATGAACTGAAAAGAGACAGATGCAAAGGGTGAGTTACCAATGTTGGAGGTTTGAGACAGCTCAATAACTAGACAACCTTATAACTTCCTTCCTCTGTATTTTATGGAGTTTTGAAATGGAGAGATAACTCAGAATGGCCATCGTCTCGTCCAGTGGTTCCCAAAGAGGGGTCTCCTGCCCACTGGGGGGCCGTGGGATTTCCTAGGGGTGCTAAGATGTCAGTCGTGGAGTATCCTCCCCTCCCCCGGCAGCCTCAGAGGCAAGAAGAACACACAGTTTGTATTTTATGGTTTTTTATTCAGTCATCTGGTTGCAAGACAGAGGATCCATGTCTCCATGCATAGGAGACGTTGGCTTCTCTGAGTCCCTCTTCTTCCGTCTCCCACAACATCCTGGAAACCTACAGGAAGTCGCAGGAGTCACATCCCCGCATTTTCTGTTCTTGAATGTGGAGGGACTGGCGAGCCCTTGGACCAGGAGGGTCTCCCAGACTCTCCAGGGAGGTCTCTGCTGTCTGCTCTCTAAACTCTCCCCCCCCCATCTTGCAACTAGGGATTTTCTCATTCATCTGTACATCAACCTGTCTCCCTCTCCTCCTGAAACTGCTGGAGACACAGGGTCAAAACGCCCCCCCCTCCTCCTCTTCTGAGAGGAGCCGATCAGACGAGGCCTCACTTCCCATTCCTCCTGTTCAGTCCGGTCCCTGGCATAAGGGGCAAGCAGGCAGCAGGGGGCGCTGGAGGCGTAAGCTGCCATCACTGCAGCAAGTCCATCAATTTATTGACGTAATTAAACAAAATAGTTTTTAATGGATTTTGAATAAAGGCGCAACTAATTGTTGTGGTTTGGGGTTTTATTTTGTTAATACCTTCCTTGGTGAGTCATACAACCCGCTATACTGAATAATGCTTTCTATAGGGTAAGGTAGGGGTGCTGGGGGCGAGTTTATGGAATTAAGGGGGGGCCACTGGGATAGAGTATATCGGGGTGGGGGGCAGACTTAGCCTTTACAATTGTATAGTAAACAAACACTTTCCATATTTTCCCAAATGAGTCCTTTTTCTTCTGCACTCTGGTCACCCTCAGGATTGTGTTGCACTGCCACATTTTGGTCAATATTTAAAATCATTTTGGAGAAGCATTTTTAAAAATGGTCCTGTTAAATAGAAGCTATTTTCTGCCCACCTAAAGCTGAGATTTGAATTTTGCATGCTCAATAAAGTGTATTTTCATGCTCAAATTGGTTGAAATTTTTCTGGCACTCAGTTGGCAGGCAGGTTTAATTCCTATAGATGACAGGCTTGGTATTTTTAAACCTTGTTTCTCTCCCCTCCCAGCTTCTAAATCCAACAATATTTAAAAGTAGAAGCACTGCTGTAAAAAAATATTCAAAGAAGGGACAACACCACTTTGGGTGCCTTCAGACATTGTGAATATTGTGCGAATTTTCCTGAGGTTAGAACTCCTGCCCTGTTTTCTGATGAGCCTTCTGCGCGGCACGCCTGTGGCTGTGAACTATGGCTTGGTGACCAATATGTGCTAAATTTCATTCATGCTGGGGGGGGGGGGCCCAACAATCGGCACCATTTTTGTTTTTTGCTGGAATCAAATAACACATTAGTTTTCTGGAAGTGGCTTTTACATCATGTGAAAGCCCAAATATGAGGCAGAAATTGAGCAGTTAGGAAAACTTCAGGAAAATGGGAGGTGGTGTGGCACAGTGGTTAGAGTGTTGGGATCGGACCTGGGAGACCAGAGTTTGAATCCCCACTTGGCCATGAAGCTCCCTGGGTGACTCTCATCCTCACCTGCCTCACAGGGTTGTTGAGGGAGTTAAAGGAGGAGGAGGAGGAGGAGGAGACCCGTGCACCTTGAGCTCCTTGGAGAAAAAAAGGTGGAATATAAATTCAGTGATGAAATGACAATAAGAATAAAATGGACTAAACTGTCCTATGAATGCAGCTTTTGAAGGGTGACTGTATTTGGGACTGTTTAGCCTTGACACCACGTTCTCATCCAGAGGAAGGCGACGTGGTGCCCTCCAGATCATTTAGACTCCAGCTCCCATCAGCCCCAGTCAGCCAATGGCCAGTGCTCAGTGTGCAGCACCCAGAGGGCCCTGGATGGTAACTCCTGGCCTAGCAGCTCTCCCAGGGAGACTCCCTTGGCTAGTGCAACTGCTCAGTGCCTCCTTGGCTTTCCTGCAGCGCTGGTCTCCCTGCTGAACCCCTGCCCCAGCAGCGAGGCCTGCAACGAGGAGCGCTCCAACTGCACAGCCCCTGCCTACCCTTCCTGCCGGGACAGCAAGACCTTCAGCAATTTCCTCCTGGACCTCTTCAAGCTGACCATCGGAATGGGGGACCTGGAGATGATCGAGAACGCCAAGTACCCTGGGGTCTTTGTCATCCTCCTTGTCACCTACATCATCCTCACCTTCGTCCTTTTGCTGAACATGCTGATCGCCCTCATGGGGGAGACCGTGGGGCAGGTGTCCAAGGAGAGCAAGCAGATCTGGAAGCTGCAGGTAGGCGAGTCGCAGCGGTGGAGTCAGCCGGTGGGCTTGCAAAGGGCCCAGAACACACCTTGATGATCTGGAATGCAATGTGCTTGTGAATGCGATGCAATTTAACTGTCTTGAGTTCTGAATTCTAAGCTGCTGTAACCCACCCTGGAATCTGCTAGTGAAGAGCAGGTAACAAATGTAATAAATGATAATAATAGGTTGAAGTTTAATAGCACGGGAATGGGAGGCTTGCATCTCTTCCATTGCTTCTAGACTGAACTCCCGTCCTGCTTGATTGGGGCAGAGAGGACTCCCGCAAGAGGGCCGCCGGTTTCCCATTCAGATCTCAATTAAAGCCTGGACAAAACCCAGTTGTAAGGGAGTGGCTTAGTAAAATGCAGTGCACTGTCAAAATAATACAAGAAATCACAGGTTTGCAATGCGGGATTCCTTTATCATTTCTTGGAAAAAATTAGTATGATTTGAGAAATTTGGAGGTTTATAGTGTAGGCAAAAGTTGTAGAAGACATTATGGTGGGGATTTGTTGCTGATGTTTGTTTTTTGCTCTTTTCATGAATAGTATGAAATTGAGTTTGAGTAAGGTTGATTCCAACAAATGGACTTTCTCGTGTGGTTTGGCGCCATGCTAAGATGACCTCAGCATTGGTAGCATCCAAAAAGGCTGCAGAGGCAATAGATCACTTCCGACAGCATAGTTTTGACTTGCTATAATTCAAATACTCAAAAAAATAATTTAAAAAGTTCTTTGCATCAAGTGGGTTGCCTGAATTGCCCTTGGATTAGCCTGAGGGTGTCATCCTGAGATTGACATCTGGATCAGTAGAGCCACTGAAACCCGGTCAGGAGTGGACTCTCATACTTCTCCTGACTTCTCTGCTTGCAGTGGGCGACCACCATTCTGGATATTGAGAGGTTCTTCCCCGTGTTTGTCAGGAAAGCCTTCCGCTCAGGAGAGATGGTCACCGTTGGGAAGTCCTTGGATGGGACGCCGGACCGGAGGTGGTGTTTCAGGTAAGGGCGAGAGTCCCCATGGGAGAGGGAGACGTTGACTAAATGCTTTCCATTTCTGGATTAGGCCCTTGAGCCAGAGTTGTCTGTTGGAAATTCTGCGCCAGTCTGGGTGACAAACCAAATTTTGCCCCAAGGAAAACCTCCCCCCACCTGGGGTGTCAGCAGGCATTGCCCATGCCCTTCCAACCATCCATCTCTTCACACCCATGAGGACTAGGTACTTGAGATACTCAGGGAACTGCATCCTGGATTAGGGTTACATCTTCTGCACTCCTACAGGCACCTAGTGCTATTTTTCTAGAAAAAGAGGCACCAGAACTTGTTCTCTTAGAATGGCAATGGTGCCCCCTTGAGAGGTGCCAGAACTGAGTTCTGGTCAGTTCCGGCTGAAACAAGCCTCGGGTGCAGCCATTCTGACACGCACAGCCTTCCTTTTTGCCTCAGCAAATGCTGCGGGTTCTGGACGCTTTGCAGAAAGCCTTACATCAGCAGAGAGAGATCTTTCCAACATTTAGAAGGTGCTCTCCAAAATGGAATCTTTTTTCTTTTTTGTAGTCTGCCCTATCATTTTAAGACCAGGGCAGGCAATGCCTGTTTTAAATTAGACAGCGCTCCCAAACCAGCTGTTTTTTGTCAGTACCCTTCATGGTGCGGAGAGAGCAACGTAGGGATATAGGAGAGCCAGAAGTGGGGTGTGTGTGTTTGGGATGGCGTTTGAGTGGTGGGGTGAGGATTTAGACCCTGAACCAGGTCTGAATCCTTGAGGGAAGATGGGTCCCAGGCCCTTTCTTGGCACAGGAGTGCAGGGCATTGCCTTCTGCAGAGTCAGATCTCACTGACTGGCTCCCCAGAGTTTCAGAGCCCTCCCTGGAGATGCTGCTGGAGACTGAACATTCAAGGATGATGTTCTGCCCTGGAGCGACATGCCTTGCCTGCCCGCCCTTATCACATTGATGCCCCACCATTTTCTCCAAGATGCTCAAGGTGGCAGATGCGTCTCTCTTCCTCCCCATTTTATCCTCACAGCAACCCTGTGAGGTAGGTGAGGCCAAGAGACTGTGACAGTCCCAAGGTCACACTGTGAGTTTTACAGTTGCGCAGGGAGTCCTAGTCCAGCACTCTAACCACTCTATAGCACTGTCCAGGTCTGCTAAACATTTCAGACCGCCCAGGATGACCTCTCTCTCTCCGCTCCCCCTGCCAATACCTCAAATGCCACAATGCTTCCTTCCTAGAGTGGACGAGGTGAACTGGTCTCACTGGAACCAGAACTTGGGCATCATCAATGAGGACCCCGGCAAGAGCGACACCTACCAGTACTATGGCTTTTCCCACACAGTGGGCCGCCTCCGCAGAGGTAGGTGGGGGCTGGAAGGGGTCACGGGTGGGGGGCATTCTGGAAGCAGGCGCTGTCAGTTTGCTCACAGGAGAGTGGGGTGCTTCTAGAGTCTGCACGGAGGAACCTGCATCCGCAAGAGGCAGCCATGGCCCCCCACTTGGGTGACTTCAAAAGAGGACAGGACAAACTCATGGAAGAGGATGAGGCTTCCAGCGGCTGCACTGACTCTGCCGTTGGAGGCAGGAAGGATTCCCGACGCCAGTTGCTGGAGATGAGGGTTAAAGAGGCCCTGGCAGCTGGATGGGGGGTGTGACCCACTGCTTTGCCATCCTGGAGCCCTGCAGCAGATCTGGGTGGTTGGGAGTTGCAGTTCTAAACACCTGGAAGGCACCAGGTTGGTAGAAACAGCAAAAGTGTTGCTGGGGGGATGAAGAGGTCCAGAGGTGCAGGTGTCCTGCCCCAAATCAGAGGCACTTGGTGCTGGAGGCTGTGCAGAACCCAGGGAGGGGGCTGGGCAGGCGTCTCTTCTCTGCCCAAGTGGAATGGTGGAGGCCAAGCCTCCTTTGTGGGGAACGGCTGAGGGGTTTGGGAAGGTTTTGCCTGGAGAAGAGGAGACTGAAAGAAGGACAGCATAGGATAGCTGCCTTCAATCATCTGAAGAGCCGTCACCTGGAAGATGGAGCCCACTTGTCTTCTCCTGCTCCAGAGGATGGGATCCAAACCAATGCACTCAAATGGCAAAGTGGGAGATCCCAACGAAACATTAGGGAGAACTTTCTGACAGTGAGAGCTGTTGGACAGTGGAAGGGACAACCTCGGAGGGGGGAGGACTCTCCTTCCCTGGAGGTCTTTAAGCAGAGGTCGGATGGGGCCACCTGTCATGTATGATCTAGTTGAGATTCCTGCATTGAGGGGATTGGACTAACCCTACAGTGTTATGATTCTGTGATTCTTTTTCTCTCCCTGTAGATCGGTGGTCCACCGTGGTGCCGCGGGTGGTGGAGCTGAACAAGAACTCGCAGCCAGATGAGGTGGTGGTTCCCCTGGACAGCATGCGCTCCCCTGCGGCAAATGAGCACAAGCCCAGCTACCCCCAGAGCTGGAGGAAGGAGGACTCCCACATCTAATGGATGTGCAAGGAGCAGGGGCAGAGGGAGCTGGTCTCTGGACTGGGAGCAAGAAGCTGCCCGGCCTCTTTGCCACTGCAAGCGCTTGGCGGGCACAGCACCGCTTGGACCCCGTGTGGAGGGAGCTTCCTCTTGCTCCTGCACCTTCACGCGAGGGTCCCGCTTGTAGTCTGCAGAATGTGGCCCACCTGCCTCCTCCAGAGCAGCCCGCAGGGGGAGGAGCCTTCCCCAGGTTATCAACTTGAGGTGGACAGCAGAGGCACATCTTTCTGGGCTTGCTTTTGAACACAAAAAACAGAGTTGTCACAATACAAAATTATGCGCCAGTGGGTGGAAGCTGCAGAGGCTGGTGACTGGGAACATCGTCCTGTGCGGTCAGGCTACGAGCTCCATGGCGCTGACGTTACAGGAGGCCGGGTGGCGACAGTGACTCTTGCGGGGGCTGTTTGAAGTGGCCAGTGACTCCTGGAGTGGCTCCTTGCGTCCAAGCGGGCTCTAAATTCAGGGTTAACTTCTGTGATGCTGAGCCGGGGCAAATGGCTGCTGCATTTCTTACTCCAAATAGTTTTATTTTGCACAAGGTTTTATCTGATTATTTATTTAGTAATAAAAGCCAAAGTATGTCAGCTGCCCCTCCTTGTCTTGCCTGGTGGAGAGAGAGGGGTGCAAGGGTGCAACAGGCAGGGAGTCTGCCGGGTCACTGTGAGCAAGTCACACGGCTGCATCTCACCCCATGTTGGGCCCCCTCAGCCCCTTCCCAAGGAGGCCTCTTTCTCCCTCTCAGCTGCTCAGTTTGCACAGAAAACCCAAAGTTTCTTTGTGCCATTTTTTATCCAGAGACACTGTTCTTCCAAATAGATCTGCTTAGTCTGCCCCACGGCTGCTGAGTTTGTGAGCAGCACAACCATGTGGGCCTATGCTTAGAAATAGTGCAGGGGTTGTGTGTGCCAGGGGTGGGGAGCCTGCGGCCCTCCAGATGTTGTTGGACTCCCAACTCCAATGGTCAGGGATGGTGGACGTCGCAGTCCATCAACATCAGGAGGCCTACAGGCTTCCTCCTCCGCATCCTGGACTTTGGGAGCCTGCCTGGTCAAAAGCTTCTGCTAAAACAATGCAGTTCTGAGGTGGTTGATTCTAGCAAGACCTGCAGCACCTGCTCCAGCGAATGGGGCTGTGGGGCTCAGCTGCCTGCTGCCATTCCCAGAATCAGAATACTAGAAGCAGATAATGGTGGAGTTAGAAGGGCCCCAGGGGTCATCTAGTCCAACTCCCTGCAATACAGGACATCACAGCTAAAGAATCCCTGACAGACGGCCATCAAACATCTGCTTAAAAACCTCCAAGGAGGGAGAGTCCTCCACCTTCCCAGGGAGTCTGTTCCACTCTTGAACAGCTCTTACTCTCCTTAATGCTTAGTCAGAATCTCCTTTCTTGTAAGTGGATTCCATTGGTTTGGATCCTCCCCTCCAGAGCAGGGGAAAACAAGCTTGCACCCCCTTCCACGTGGCAGCCAGGCAGATGGCTGAAGGTGGCCCCCTTCTCCAGGCGGAACATGCCCACCTCCCTGGCAAATTTATTTGGCAAAACTGTAGTTTTAGTTTTGTCACAGGATTTGCAGGCGGAGGTGCCTCTCCTAGTTCAGCCTGCATAGCAGCTTTAGTTAAAGGGTAGGAAAAAATAACCCCACATCCAAGGGGGGGGGCAGTCTGGCATCCGTGGTGTACAGTGAAGTTTTAAAACCACATCTAGGGCAGAAGAAGACATTACCCTTGGCAGCTCACACCAAAGCCTCTGCATTGCTATGGAGCAGGGGGGCTTTGCTGCCTATTAGAATGGTTAATAAATGTTGCTTAATATAATATATTAACCATTGAAATAAATACTTGAGTGATAGCTCACAGCCTTGGACAGGAGCACAGTGTCAGCCTGCAACTGCAACTCTGAGCCACAAGGGGGCAGTGCAGCCCCGGGTACAGTCTCTGCTGGGATCCATTTAAAGAGAGAGGAGTTCTGCTGGCACTTCCTCAGCTTGTGGCAGGCAGGCATCCAACAGGTATGGCATTCCCGTGACTGCTTGGAGCTGACACCTGTTAAAGCAGGGCTAGGGAGTCAAGCCGTGGGCTTTGGACTGCCTCTCCCATTGCCCCCCCTGTCTGGGGCTTCAGTCCCAACGACATTTGGAGGGACCACGGGTTCCCCACCCCTGCCAGGGAAGAGAGATGGTCCCTCTGAGCATGTGCAGAGTGCCTTTCCCAACCAGCAAGCAGCTTTCTTTGAGAGGTGCTGTAGGGCAGCACTGGGTGCATTTCCATCACAAGCACAGAAGTGCCATTCTGCAGAAAGGAATCCCACCACAGTGCTTCACCTGTCAGCTCCCCCATAAGCCCCCCCTGCCCCCCCATGGTTTGTGTCCTGATGGTTTGGCAATGGGGGAGGAAGAGGAGTGAGACGGACGTGGGGATCCAAGGGCTGAGGAGGCAGCATCTTAAGCCAACGAAAGTCAATTACTGCTGGGGGTCACAATGGCGCTTTGTCACGTTGAAGCATGACAGGCGCCTGGGCGATGATGGAGCGCAGCATAAATCGCCCGCGTCAGGGGAGTCTGCCGGCAATGGACTAAGCAAGTGATGTGAAATTGCAGAGTAAATATTCCAAGGAAGGCTCCCTCCCTCCCTCCCTCCCTCTCTCTCTCCTCGGTAAGCACTTGACTAGCCCAAAGCGCAGTAGAGGAAAACTCCGAATTGCATCTTTACAGCTCCAGCGTTAATCTCGTTTTTGACACTGATGAGGATTTTCTCAGTTGCTCTCTTAAAGGAGACCTGGGAAGAGGCTGACAGTCTGCTTCTAACAAGGCTTGATGTGTGGGAACACGTGTTGATTTCTGAAGGGAGTGCTGGCTCTTGGAAGAGTTCTAAAGCAGAGAGCTATCTGGGGCTGAACAGCTTGGCCTGCTGAACAATGCAGTGAGACGCAAAAGGTTGCACATTATTCCACCAGCCAAACTGCTGCAATAAAGATAAAGACATAGGTGATGCATTAGTACAGTATTGGACAAATTTGAGCAACACCCCCCACCCCAGCAGCTGAGCAGCCCCTTTTACCACCCTGCACTCAGAATCCTGAAAATGTAAAATAAAACTGCCTCAGGGGCACCTGAGATTAGAATCCTAGAATTGGAAGGGAGCTCAGATTCCATTGGTTTGGATCCTCTCCTCCAGAGCAGGGGAAAACGAGCTTGCACCCCCTTCCACGTGGCAGCCATGCAGATGGTTGAAGGTGGCCCCCTTCTCCAGGCGGAACATGCCCAACTCCCTCAACCGTTGGCAAATTTATTTGGCAAAACTGTAGTTTTAGTTTTTAGTTTCAGTCCATTCTGCTGCAACGCAGGAACAGATTGCAGGGGATTCATTAACAAGCCTGATTGCCTCTCCTGGAATTTGATGGCCTCTGCAGCTACTGCTTCTTTTGCCCAAACAAGTTGCCTCCAGTTTGGTCATGCGTGGCCTAATTGCCCGGTAACGGAGAACACTGAGGCTTCCAGGGGACACGAAGCAGGTCTTCCTTCGTCCCCAACCCAGGCAGGGCTCAAGCATCTGTCCCAAGCAGGCCTCAGCCCAACAATCACTTGGGGAAAGAGCAAGGCATGGGGAAATGATGTCTTTGATTTCTAGGATAGAGAGAAAGATGCCAGGGAGATTTATTGCCCGCAGTCACAAGTGCCCAGAGCGCCAATGCAACAGGTCCCTCCTGCTAATGAAGGCCACGGACCAGATTGTCTTGCCAAGAGAAGCTTTTCTCCCTCGTCACCCTGGACCTTGAGGACGTCCAACGAAAGCGAATGTTGGAAGGCTGAGGACAGAGGAAAGAAAGGGCTTCGTCATGTTCCCCATAGAGAAGGGCACTCGCTGCCGCAGCGGAAGAGGACTGGACCAGTTCCCAGAGGAGAGGGCTATCGATGACTCCGAGCCAGGAAGCAGGAGGCACCTGGGGGGCCACTGCGGGGACCGGAGGCAGGACGACATGCCCCCCCCGCCTCATCCAGCAGCCTCTTCTTGTAAGGGGTGGGGACGGCGGTGAAGAGCGCAGGGAGCAGCTTGGTTTCTGAAGCTGCTTTTCATTTTTCAAGAAATGGATTCTCCAGCATTCATTGCAAGACAATAAAAACAGCTGACAATAAGCGCTGCAGTAATGAACGCTTCAGGAGCGGAGGTAATTGTTCAATTAAGATTAACACATTACCAAAGTCCCATATTCTCTCCCCGCCCCCCAGCTCTTTATTCTCCTATTGTAATTTAAGAACGTCAAGAAGGGATTTAAAAGCCCCTCCTGTCAATGCAACACACAATCGTTTTTATTATCATCGGATCCCCCCCCATTTCCCCTCCCCTGGCATAACAAAGCGAGGCAGGCTGATGGGGGGAGGCAGGAACATCAGAGGGAAGAAAGGGGGTGCTTAATGCAGGAGCCAAAGACAGAGGGAGAGAAGGGGGGGGGGCAGAGAAGTTGCTGCCGTCCACATTCTCACTTCTGCAAAACTCTGAAGGGGAAGGGTGGGGGTCCTCCCCTGATTTTGCTTCCCCAACTTAAATTGGGGCTGCCGTGTTAAATTGATTCATTGGCTCCACTGATGCACACAACTTTTTGACAAAAAGCCCCCCCCCTTAAAATGGTCAGATTTGTTTCTTTGTTTTTAAGTGTTTTTTTTATAAGAACCATCTCTCTCTTAGGCTTAAAACCAGCTTAAAACACAACTAGGTCGTTCTTTTTCTCAATCGAAGCCAGTTTTGGGGAAAAGGCATTGAAATGCAGCCATTTCATAGGCAACAAAAGGATGGACACCAGATAGATATGAATCGGGGCCAACATTGTGTGTCCACCCCTTTCCAAGCCAACGGATGCAGAGTAAACGGGAGTGTGTACATAGCCTTAGAGTAAAATCCAAAAAAGTACTTTTTTGCTTCAGAACTGTTGGCTTACTCATGCGTAGATTTACGCAGATGTAGATTAGTCAGTCAACTGAAATTCCTAATTAAGGGACTTGGGCCCCAGCTGCAACCTCTGTTTAACGCAGTATCATACCACTTTAATCAGAAACAAGGAATCCCAGGCACTGGAGTTTGTTCAGGGGGCTGAGTTGTGAGGCGGCACCCCCTCCCCTCCCCCCTTCCAGAGCTACAATTCCCAGAGTTCTCTAGGGGAAGATGGCGTGTTCAGCCAATTTGAAAATTGTAACTCGGCAAGGGGAATAAGCTACTGTGACTGCTTTAAAGGTGTGGGGCAGATGGGGCCCAAGTCCCTTAATTAGGAGTTTCAGTTGACTTGGGGGGGGGAGATTTATTTAATGGAGCAACAGCCTTAACCCTTGCAATGCTTTTGCACTGGGGAGCCCACGGTGTGTGTGTGTGTGTGTGTGTGTGTGTGTGTGTGTGTGTGTGTGTGAAGAGCACCTGCTGTGTCAGGTTGTGAGATAAAGCCTTCATGGGACACAAGTCTGAGCCTCTAAGAGCCTGTGAAAACAGGTCTGGGGGCTTAATGTAGTGAACCCTGATGCCTAGGAAACACCACAAAGCCTCTGGGACTGCAGTGGGGGTTTATTTTGGCCAGTTCTGGCCAGTTGCTGGGATTTGTGGCAGGTGAAAGGTGTTGCCCTGGGGATGTTTCCTGGGCCTCTGGCCTGGCTCCCCCCCCCTTGGCCTGGGCCAAGCACGGCTCCCGGGAGGAGGTCACAAAGCACATTCCAAGCCACAGTCAATATGATGTCTATTGCCCCAAAGCCACAAAAATGGCGCTGCATTAACAGTCCTGGGTAATAAACAAGTATCGACATCTTCTATCGTCAATGCAGGAGTGAACTGACCTTTGCAGCCCATGCTAAATTGACACACAGCAAAAGCCAACACAACCCCCCCACCCCACAGCAGGAGAGAGAGCAAGGGGACGGGAGACTTTAACGGGAATATAGAAGAGTGTTTTTTTTAACGCAGGCTCTGCTTGTTATGAGAAAGTACTTGAATACTGAAGGATGACATCACCCCATGGATTGAAAGCACTGCGATGAGACTTTAAACGCTTCCGTCAAGGAATTCTGGGAGCTGAGAATTATTAGGGGGCGCCTGTTCTCCTCCCAGAGTTACAATTCCCAGGGTGGTCTAACAATCAATTCCTCTTCCAAGGGAATGCTGGGAATTGTAGCAGGTACCTCCGAATGGCTCTCAGCACCCTTAACAAACTACAGCTCCCAGGTTTCTTTGGGAGAAGTCGTGCCTGTCTAAAATAGGATCATAGCGCTTCAGATACACGGCCTAATGCACAAGATCACACGATGTTGCCTTAAAGCAAGTCAACCCATCTTCCCCCACCTGGCAAGCCACCCATGTTTTGGATTACAACTCCCCCCCCCCTTGAAACCCCCAATTCAAAAGACCTGCAGCCACCAGCCAGCCCTGACAGACCTGCTCACCCCAAACAAAGGAGGAGTCAGAGACAGCATGCAGTTGAGCAAATGCCAAGCACAGTGGCAAATTTATTTTTAGATAAATTTGAAGGTTAATTTTGGAAACGAACATTCAATCAAAGTGAGAGATGAACGGAGGCTCCCCCCTCCCCGTTTAAATTATTTTCTGAGCTGTGCAGTTTTACAGTAGCTGCCTCCTGAGACCTGCTTTATCAGATGCTTCCCTTGAAATTATTTTTATCCTCCTGACTGTATTTTGATCAGGCCAGGTCTGCAGGGGGAAAATGCTGCGATCCTGACACGTCATAAAGCCTCGCAACTCTTGGCTTGGCAAGAGAGAGTTGGATGCTTGGGAGATAAATGAGAAATGTCCCCCAGATACGTCAGCCTTCTGGGCTACTTCCTGCTGAGTGTATTTTGGAGCCTCGATGCAGCTTCCGCCTGCCTTGACACCATCAACACTTCTGCTTATTTTGCTGAGTAAGTTTCTAAACCTCTGGAGGTTTCTAAACAGAGGCTGGGTGGCCACCTGCCAGGGATTCTTTAGCATTGTGATTCCTGCATTGCAGGGGGCTGGACTAGATGACCCTTGGTAGTCCCTTCCAACTTTACGGTTCTGTTAATCCTCTCCGGGAGGGAATGTGGGTGTTTTGTCCCTCCGTGGCACTGAGTGTTGTGCCCCTCACCAATGCCCCTCCGCTGGCCCTTGCAGCTTGCGACCCCCTCCCCTTAGACCTCCTCCCAGTCTCCCTGATGGAGAAACTGCCATGGTGTGGCTCTGCTCCTTGTCAGCGCAGGAGGCAGCCTGGCCTGCTTGGCGTTGGTGCCAGCAAAGGCAGGCAGCGGGTGGCAGAGCTCAGTGGCCAATGGGGGGGAAAGCGAGATGTGCCTTCCAGTTGCCAAAGGAGGGAACTTTTTAAACACAGCCAGCAAACTCACATGCATTTTCCAGAGCTGTGCCACCTGAGGATTCTCATTGGTTGCTCCCCACTTCAAAGGGGCAGATTAATGGAGGAAGAGACTCTGAGATGAAACAGTCAGCTGGGGCTGGGGACTGGGGAGAGATCAAAGAGAATTGACATTAGACACGCGGGCAGGGGGAGTCACGTCAGCCCAAGCTCAGGGGCTCCTCCAGCACCCAGCTCCTTCCAGGCACCCTGGCTGCAGTATCCGGCCATACCTTTCAGGCCAGGGATGCGTTTGGATGGGGCTGCTGTGTCGAAAGCGCTTGTAGCCCTGACCTGGCAGGAACCAGGCTGCCCTTCCCACTGCCAACCAGGCTGGAATGGTGCATCTGGCAGAGCCCTGGGAAGTCCCCTGCTGACTTTCCACCTGTTACTGCAAAGATAAGGCCAAACAATTTTGATTTTTGGTTAAAATAAATATACCTAATAGGAGTCTCAGGAGCTGACCCATGGGCCCATCTAGCGCAATATTGTCCACCCTGAGTGGAGCAGCTCTCCAGGGCTTCCAGTCACTCCCAGCCCTCCCTGGAGATGCCAGCGGGGATTGAAAGCGGGGCCTTCTGCAGGCCAAGCAGGTGCTCTGCTGCTGAGCTACAGCCCTCCCTGCAAACCTGGGAACAGCAGCCGTGTTCCTGATGCAGAGCCGCGGCCAGTGGGGGCACAATCCTCACCCCGCCCCCACCAGAGCGGCTCTGAGATATAGGCCAGCAGCTCTGCAAAGTTCAAAGGAGTCTGCAAAGCCAGCTTGCTTATGGCTTTCCTGCCAGTAACTCTCCTAATGCAGGTAATGAGATTTCTGCGTATGCAATGCAGCCTAAAGGCCTCAGCTCTGGCAGGGGAGTCGAGTCCCATCTGTGGGGCCAAGGGCAAGGAGGGAGGGCAGCCACCCCACCCGCTGCCTTTGCCCCTGGGTGTGCCAGAGGAGAGCACCAGCTTCTCACGAGTGCCAGCACAGACACACCAGACACACTTCTCCACTGGCAACGGACAAGCATTTGCCTTGGGTTGGCTGGCTGGCAAGCGGAAGAGGTAGGGCGAGTTTCAGGGCTTGGGCTGAAATGCCCCCTGAGCACCAGGCACCTAAGCGGGGTGACGTTAGTTTAACAGGATTTGCAGCATAATGTGCTTAGGAAGGAGGGCATGTGTGCGCAGCTCGGGGGAATAAATAACCCATTTTGACGGCTGTCGAATGTCATCCGAAAGCTGCCTGGAAAGGTAGGGAAGGAGGCCATGGCGGCAGTGGTGGGAGAGGCAGAAAGCAGAGGGCATCTCATCCGCTCTGCCGAAAGACC
The DNA here is from genome assembly GCF_965112155.1 of Podarcis liolepis. NCBI lineage: Eukaryota > Metazoa > Chordata > Lepidosauria > Squamata > Lacertidae > Podarcis > Podarcis liolepis. Next base: position 57,467,031 of record NC_139573.1, read on the forward strand.
AGCTTCATCCAGGCCCGGAAGTGCCTCCATAACAAGTCCACAAGCAGGACCCAAGCACAACGGGGCGCACAGGTATTCAGAGGAGGGCAGCATGCTTTGCATCATCAAAACATTGGGGCTGGGTGGTTTTAGAACATGCGAATTTGCGTAAAATTTGCATATGGCAATTTACATGCCTCCTTTTCTTCAGGGTTCATTATTGGGCTGGACAGCCCTTCAAATGCAGGGCTGCTCTCTGATGGCCTTTCAAAAAAGAGGAGCGTCCCCTGCAGAGGAGGCCCCAGCAGTCAGTGTGGGGCTGGACAAGGCAAGGGGAAGTGAATGTTTGGGTGCATCTTAGGATGAGTGCAAAGTGGAACCCAGCCCACAATAACATGCCTTCCAACATTCCTCAGCTAAAAATAGGGACATTGCTCACCCCCCCCGCAACTGACCCTCCTCGCCCCCCCATTTTCGCCCCCCCGGCATTTCCTATCAGAAGAAGGGCGAGTGTCACCACCACGACACCAATGGGACACAGCACACCTGCTCTCCGCCATCCTGAGAAAACACCTTAATTCTGGTTTTATGTTATCCTTTGGTAGATTAGCAAAAATAAAAACACTCCAATAAATGCATTTTATAAAGGGATAAGATTAGATGTGGATGCACAAAGCTTTTTTCTTTTTTAAAAACTAAGCCTCCTTGCTCTCCTCTGTTCTTCCCGTCCAGGGCAGCCCTGCCCTCTGCCTGCACCTCACATCCTGCAGGGCTGGGCCTTGGCAGCGGCAGCCTCCTCCTCCTCCTCGCTTGCTCTCCATTGGCTGCTATCAGCTGCCCAAGGAAGGCGGCTGGCGGGGCGACCGTGGAGAGGCACCAGGATGCTCCCCTGCAGCCCCACCGCTGAGGACCAGCTCACCCTCCATGGCACTGGCAGGGGAAACAGGGACATTCCAGGATCAATTCAGAATCTGGGATGGCTTCTGTAATTGCTGGACTGTCCCTGGGAAATAGGGACACTTGGAGGGTATGCAATAAAGTTGGTTAAGGTGCCACAGCAGAACTCTGCTGCTTCTGCTGCACAGGACCAGTGCTCTCCCCCTTCTGGAAGTTGTTAGCTTGCAAACAAGTTGCTCAGCCTGTTCCTTTGATTGCTAGCCCTGTGCATGACCAGTGCAATTCAAAAAGGTACCCAAAGGTTGGGTTTTTGTTTGATTATTTTTATTTTATTACATTTACACCCTACCTTTTCCTCCAAGTAGCTCAAGGTGGCACATGTGGCTCCCCCCCATCTCATTTAATCCCAACAACCCTGTGCAGCAAGTCAGGGTGATAGGCAGTGAGTGGCACGCAAGGTCACCCAGGGAGCTTCATGGCCAAAGGAGGATTTGAACCCTGGTCCCTGCCAGGTTCTAGCCTGACACTACTAACCACTACACTACACTGGCTCATGTGCTTGCGAACTGTGGTGAGGAGACCGGGGAGCAGGAAAGAGAGGCTAATCTGTGCAGGGAGGGGGGGGACTCTGCTCTTGTAGATTAATTAACGTAAAAGCCCAAGGCTAAGACCTTGTACATGCAGCATTAACCTGGATCCAGACAGGCCTGCTCACCTTCCTTCCTTCCCTCCCGCCCTCCCTCCCTCCCTCCCTCCCTCATTCTTTAGTTTTTCTTGCCAGAAGGATGAAATGCAGTGCCTGGCAGAATTTATAGGGTCAGAGGACAGCTTCATCATACCTGGGTTGCCTCTTCTAGGAGATTCATTACAGGCCTATTCTCCCGTCCCCAGGGCCCCCCTCCAGAAATGAGACCCAAGGCAGCAAAGGAACTGACCCAGCTCAGAGGCTGATCCCACAGTAAATCAGATGTCATTCTGCAAATGTAACTGGAGAAAAGTGTTCTCCGTCTTCTTTTCTGTAGGATCAGAAAAGCCCAGTCTTTCCATTGCAGGGACAGACCTGCTTTCCTGCTTGAGAAAGAGAAAAAGCCTTTCATCCGCAGAGCTGGGCTGGCTGAACCCTTAAGAGTCCAGAGCCTTAGAGGCTTGCTGCTGCTTCCTCCTGTCTCAGAACCAGATAAACATCACCTGTTTCTATCAGCCACAGAAGGAAGGGCCCCTTGCAAAATCCTTTTTCTCTTAGTGTGGCAGGTGGGTGTACTGAGCCTGTTCCTTTCTTGGTTTGCACCATGCAGCTTCACCGGAAGAGAGCATTTTCTTGCACCCTGTGGAGTCAACAGGGGATAGTGCTTTGCTTGCACCCTGCTGACTGGAGGAACGGTGTAATTCTGCTGCCTGTATGAGGCAAAATTGGAAGCCCGTCCTCTGCCCTTGGCCATCTGTTGGGAAGCTGTGGGAAGAAGCATTTAGCAAGACAGGGCAGGGGGGGGGGAGAGCACATTGCTAGCACCAGATAGTGTTCAGAAATGTATGTATAAGGATACAAGTTATTTTTCAACAAATTAAATAATGAAATAATGGGAGCAACGTGACACCAGGATGCTGATGTTGAGGCACAGCTTTGCTTGTCCATAACATCTGAATCAGGAGAGACTGTAAAATTTTCCTATTCCTCTGATACAGACTGTTAAGAATACATTCCCCACAAGGTCTACTGAAGTTTGCTTTTAACTTCTTTTGGTTTTCAACTTCTTTTTAACTTTTTGTGATTTTATTGTTTGGTTTTATGCTTTTATACTGTTGCAAATCGCTCTGATATTTTTTATGATAGAGGTATATAAATATTTCCATTTAAAAAATGAAATTGGGAAGTTCATAGAACAGAACTGTAGAGTTGGAAGGGATCCCAAGGGTCATTTAGTCCAACCTCCTGCAATGCACCACTGGTCCGCGTGGCTCAGTATTGTCTACACTGACTGTCAGCGGCTCTCCAGGACTGCAGATGGGGGTCAACCCGGGGACTTTCTGCATGCCAAGCAGCTGCTCCCCCAAAAGAGTTGCCTTATTCTGGTGCAGCTCCGCAGTGTCTTCACGGACTGGCAGCAGCTCTCCAGGACTGCAGACAAAGAGCCTTTCCAGCCCTGCTTGGAGACACCTGGGGCTGAAGGGGGTGGAGGGCTCTTTGCATGCCCAGCAGCTGCTCCCCCCCCGCCAGCTGTTCTTACTGCCCAGCTTGGGCCAAGCGAGCGCAGCTTTGGCTCACAGCGCTTGATGTGGCAACGCTGAACCGAGTGGCTGTCTCTGGCCGTGAGAAACTCCTCCAGCCTCCATTTCCCCCGTTTCCTCCGCAGAATGCAGCACCTCCACGTGTCTTTTATTCGCCTCTCTCCCCCTGACATTTTTTTAAAAAAAGATCTAAGCAAATATTTTTCCTGAAGACAATTTAATTTGAACGTGCCACAAGGCAGTCAGATCTCTTGCGCTGATTTCTCTCCCCCAGCCCCCTCCTTCTCTCCCCCCCCCCCCGGTAGCATGAGCCTCAGTGAAATTCCCCCTTGTGCCAATCCTTCTTTGTTCCCTTGATTGGCTGTCATGGTGGCTACAGCGCCACTGAGCGAGCGCTTCCTTCCCAGCTTGCCATAAATATCCAGAGAAACACCGGGAGCCGGAGTTACAGGAGGCGCGCGGGGGGAGGCCATAATCCCTCTGTCTCCTGCGTCCTCCAGAAGGGCTGGCCTGGGTCCCACACCTCCTCTTCTCACCTGGGGAGCATTCCCTCCTGCTGGGTCTCCTGAACACGGAGCAGAGCAGAGACATTCAAAGTAGAGCTGGAAGGAACCTCAAAGGTCATCTGGTCCAGCCCCCTGCAAGGCAGGAATCACAGCGAATAAGAAAGTAAAAGAAGCTGGGGAATTGAATGCAGAGATGTGGGAAAGTCATGTGCAAATTCTCCACTTCCCCACAAGCAAAGTCAGAGCACGCGTGAGATCAGCATGTTGCATGGCGTGTGCACATGGCATGCCCACGGCGCCTGGCAGCGCCCCCCACAATTGCGGGGGCGAGCTGGTGCGCTTGCTTCATTGGATGTCCTTTGCTGGATGTCCATGGTGCTTCTCAACTCAGCCGCCACAGCAGGAAGAAACCTTTCCGTGGCACAGCTCTTGGCCTGGCATCCAAGTGCAGCAGTTAAAGGGCTGCCCTTTCTTCCATGTTTAGGCTGCAAGAGTGGGACTGGAAGAGGTCCTGTGTCCTCCTAGTGTGAGGGAGGAAGCCTTTGGCCCCTCTATGGGCTGCATGAAAAGCAACTGCTGAAATGAGAGACTTCCCCATTGCACCCCTGCTAGTGAGATCCGCAGGCCCTCCAACAAGGCTTAGCCATTTCCCCCCAGCTGGCCTTGAAATGTTCCTACTTGGTAAGGTGGAGGAGGAAGTGGGTTGCTTGATGCATCTGGGAGGAACAAGGGCAGGAAGAGAATCAGATTTCCCTGCTGAGAGATTGTCCTTGGAGGGGACCTCTTCTAGAGGATAAGAAGTCTGGCCAAATTGCCACCTGGGATCCAGGGACCCCATAGGATCCCATAGTGGAGGCAAGGGTTAATCAAGGCAATGGAAACCCTTCCCTTGACCCTGGGGTCAGAGGTGGATTTAGCAGAGTTCAGTCCACTGGGCACAGAGCCTCGGGGGTTCTGCAAGGGGTGACGCAGCTAGGATGTAGAAGGCAAGAGGCGGTGGAATTCAAGACCCTAAGGTCTGCCACTGCTGGGATGGTGTGCATGTGGACAAAGCACTTTGCATGCCCCTAAGAGCAAGTGTCACATCAGGCTTCTGGCACGCACTGTGTGTGTTCTACGTGCCCAAACCACACAGTGCGTAGTTGAGAGGGTAAGACAAATTCACGGAGGGCAGGGCTACCACTGGCAATGAGCCGTGATGGCTCCATATACATCAGCCTCTGAATGCCTGTCATTGGACAACATGATAAGGCCCTTCCGTCCTGCTTCTCGACAGAGACCATTAAGCGAACAAAACCTCTCTGCGCTTTGCATAAAAAAATATATAATTACATAAAAAACAGATATAAGATTTATCAAAACAGAGTTGAAAAATCTGGTTGGCCACTGTGAAAAAGATCACGTGGGAATAGATCGGCCTGTCTCAACCTTGGGTCGCCAGGTGTTCTCAAGCTACAGCTCCCATCATCCCTGGCCAATGGCTATGCTGGGTAAGGAGGGTGGGAGCTGTAGCCCAACCACGTCTGGCGAAGGTTGCGAAAGGCTGAACTAGATAGACCTTTGGCCTGAACCACTGCTAACTGCTACTTTCAGCACCCATCCTTTGTATAGTTGGCAAGGGCCACACGGCTCAGTGGGTACATCATCTGCTCTGCATGCAGAAGGTCCATCTCTACCCCTGCAGCATCTCCAGGCAGGGCTTTCTAAAACCAGGTTCCACAGAGCCAGGGTCCGACTTGGTGCAAGGCACCTTCCTGTGTTCCTCCTGCCATTACCTCTGCCATCTCCAGTGGGGAAGTTGGCAATGGCCAAGGCAGATTATCCTGGTGGGAGAGACATGCCGTCCTGTGTGACTGTTGAAATGGACATCTCTCTGCTGCTTGATCCCCCCCCCTCATCTTTTACATTTATAGCCCACCTTCCTTCTGTCATGGAACCCGAAGCAGTTCCCACCCAGGCACTGACCAGACCCAGACACAAGTACACATGATGCTCTTACAGCATCTAACTAGATGCCTTTGAAAAGCTGCCCTGCCAGCTCCGACTGCAGTCAAGTGGTGGCATACACATGCGCTGTTTTCCTGGGCCATGTTCTGACCCTCTTTCCAAGAAGTCTGAAGCCGTTTTCTGCCAGCAGAGGGACACCCAGACTCTACGTTTCTCAGGATTCCTGGCTCATCTGCCTTCCCCTCTCCATGCAGAGCATGAAATTTGAAGACAGGTTGTTATGTGTGCAAGGAAAGACAAATGGAGGCAATTTTGAGGAGCATCCCACAGGCGCAGCCGTTGCCCAGATATAGAATAACCTTTGTGTGAGCAGTCAAACCGACAGCAGCACCACCCCTCTTCCAAGAAAGGGGAGCGCTTGGGAATTGGGAGGCTCATGTGGGGAGAGGAGAAGACATCACACAAAGCCTACCTCTCCTGGTAGCAAGCACATATTTTCATCCATGCCAGTCTTTCCCCTTCAAGGCCACGGCATAAAAACAAGTAAACAGAAATGAAGAGAGCGCACCAGACTCCCTCCTCACAGGATCAGCCATGGAAGCCCCGATTCAACAAAGTTACCTCTGGGGCTTTTGCGCATCATTTCAGCCAGGAGCCCATTTTTCAGCTTAAAAGACCATGAAGCGCGCCCCCCTTTTTTAGGTGCTGCCACATTTCCATCTGAGGTCTTTATTTGGAAGAGGTGCCGCTTTCTTCCTCTGGATGAAAAAGCGAGAGGCAGTATGGGAAAGTCTCGCCCTTGAAGCGAGAGTCCTGCCAGCCTCCCAAGCGCGAAAGCTTTTCTGTGAGGCCAGAGGCCCACATAATGGCGCACCATATGCCAAATCAGGGGGAAGACAAGGGCGTGAGTGATAGCAGCTCTGCGCCGAAACCTCTTTGGCATTTAATACTATTATCCCCAATGCAAGGAGCTCATTGTTTGGGGCAGTAATCTGCCCCCTCGCCCACAGCGGATGGGGTCATGGCAGGGAGAAGGCGCTGTTTCAGCTGCCTGGGAACCCCAGAGGACAGACCCTGCAGGGAGCAAGAAGGAAGGAGCCTGCTGGCCAATTCCCCCCCCCCCCCCAAGACAAAAAAATAACATTCCTCCATCACAGCTTTTCCTGACAGGAGATAAATTCACCTCAGAGAGAAAGTGTATTGGGGTGTGGGGAGGAAGCTTGTGGTCTTTGTCTTAAGAAAAGGAGCACAAGGTTTTTTTTAAGAGGACGACATGGCTGTGTGTCTTTGGGGGGGGCATATCCAGACCACCAGCTGGATCTGAAAACCCACTTCAAGAGCCGGCATAGAGAGTCCTGCTGTTTGGCAAAAAGCTCCACTTCTTATGCATCATATAAATTATCTATTGACCTTTGCGGTTGCCAAGGAAATGCCCTGGACTCTTAATCCTTTCAGAAGATAAATAAAAGCCGCCCTATGTCCCAAAGTCAACGGAAAAAGGGGTTTGGGGGATCATTTTCTACAGGGAAGTAACACCACAAGGAGGGAGAGAAAACTGTTTTGTAATGATTCACCATTATAAAATTTTCCTTGGTGTGGTAAAACTGTGGTAGACGGACCTCTATCATTGAAGAATTCGCCATCTATTTTCTGTTTTTCATCAAAACAATGAACAGGGGTGGCAGCACTTGCAGAGGCGGCTCAGCATTCAGTGTTGACACTTTCCTCTAATTTACACATTATTCTGAGGAGTACAATGCAAGCTTATCTGGTGCAAAACATGAGGGAAATCAGTGTTTTAATTATGGGGTCAATGCTGAATCCAGCAAGGCACAGCTAAGAGAAGCAAAAGAAAGAGAGGGGGATTAGGAAATGTTGAAGAAAACATGGCTTCCAAATTGTGTGGTAATATTTTGCATGACTAGAGAGAGGGAGCACATGAGGGGAACGGCAAAACTAAAAAATGAGGGGTGACGTCTTATGCCGTACAAATCTTCAGAATGTCAATAAATCAAGTTATAGAAAAACCCTCCCCGCAAAAGTTCAACACTTCCTTATGAAGACTCATTTCCAAATAAAATGACACACTGGGGGAAATCTGACACACCAGAAGTTTGACAGAGGATCCATCCTCAGCCCCCTTCCTTGGGGTGATCTGGCTCTCTCCTGCGGTCAGTAAGGGCAGAAGCGGTCTGCTCCCCATCTGGGGACCCCTATGTGCTTTGGTGAGGCTGTGGGGCTCCCCAGCGCTTCCTCAAGCACCAAGTGGGTCTCGGGAGACCCAGGCAGGCCTGCGTCTTCGGCTGAAATGGGTGGGAAACTTCCTTTGTGGAGGGAGGAACTCCACGTGGCCAAGGGCGCTCCCACCAGGGGGGTCATGGGGGTCCCCCCTCCATGTGACTTGCCCTGCTCCCCCCCCCCACCGAAGAACAGGAAGGGAGAGCAAAAGGTATACAAGCAAATTCCAGAACTAGACAGCCAGTGAAAGCCCAGGTTTAATTTTCTTTTTGGTGGTGGGTGGGGGTGGTGGATAGGGGGGGGTAGAGAAAAAAGAAAGACAACATCCAGAGACATCGTTTGCTGTTTTTTTTCCAACTTTTTGTTTTCTCGCATTTTTAAAACAATATAGTGCACAATGCACTTCTCACAGTAGAATATAATGGTCACTTTTTCATATAAAAAACACATTCTCAGAGATTTGTAAATGCACTTAGTGCTGGAACAGGTGGTTAAGGACACAGTACCTCTATATTCAGAGCGCAACCCCTTTTGGGCCACTCTTATTTTTTCCTTCTTTTAAACAGTGGGGAGGGGAGGGAGGAAACTCCTCTGTGATTCCCGCAAAGCAGGTCCCTTGAATAAAACTTATTAAAACATAAATTACATGGGTTGAATGACAAGAGCAGAAGGAAGATTTTTGGAGAGTTCTTTTTTAAAAAAAAGGAAATTAAAGTAAGCAAATTATAATATGCTGGAAAGGAAAACTAAACACAACACACTGGATGCATTCAATGGGATTAGTCCTACTCCTCTCAGCTGCAACCGGCCTCTCTAACAGTAGACGCTGCCAACAACGAAACAGCGTGTGTTGCCTGAGAACCCATAAGGCTCCTGCAACTTGATCAGAGCAGGTGGAGGCGAGGAGGAGTTGTGGAATGGACACGACACTGGCTGGGCTGAGGAGAAATCTACGCTCACCTCCAATTCTTCTGAAATCATTTACGAACCCCACTTGTCCCACCGCCCAGCCACGCTTCTGACCCGATTTAGACCTGGGTCCAGCCTAATGCAAAAACCACGGGCCACAAGCCAAGCTGCAGGGGGACCTATTGCATGACGTCACATGGGCCCTTGTGGGTCCGATCCCATTAACTTTTTGGAAGAAACAAAAATGGAGCAAATCTTCTGCTTGTGACATTTCAGAGGTAAATTAGTTTCTTTCCCGGACTCTGCCCTTTCAAATTGTGCATCCGCAGGCAGGTGCAACACAGGTGGGCTTGAAAGAGACAGAAGTAGTCAAAATGAATGGTCAACGGGGGCTGGGGGGGGGGGGACAATCCTTCCAATATGGCCTCTCATTCTTTCTAGCACAACTTCCTGGCTGAATAGGCTGGCTTCCCAGACAAAAAACAGGCAATGCAATATTGCCGTTAAAAATAATATTAATATTAATAACAATAACAATAACAATAAAATGTAAGGTTTTAATTTTAAAAAATCACCTAGGGCTATGCTGACATAGGGCAGAGGGACTCCGTTGTGTAGCAGCCAAACGCAGAAATGTACAGTAGATTCAACTAAAACAAAACAAAAAAGTCGCTTCAAGTTTTTTTCAAGTGTTTTCTTCTTCCTTTCTTAAATAGGCTTCACACCTTTCCCCAATTATTAGCTTTAAATCGAAACAGTGCAAGTTACAGACTTCAACTAGAAAGTAGGCAAAGCTACACAACTAAGCCACCTGGATTCCTAGGAGCAGGCTGGGGAAGGGGCTCGATCCACTCCCGCCCACCTCCTCACCGTGATGCACGTAAAGCTCCCACTTGAACTCAGCACAGGACAGGAACGTCTTTCTGGGGAGAGGGGAAAGGGACCCCTCCACATGCAAATCCAACTGGTCACAGACTCATACTCACACGCCCCTTCTCTCTCTCTCTCTCTCTCTCTCTCTCTCTCTCACACACACACACACACACAAACACACACACACACACACACACACACACACACACACACACACACACAGAGCGAAGCCTTCTCTCCCTGGATTAGCAGCAAAATTGGACAGCATCTCCCTGTTCACATTCTGAAGAAATAGAAACAAAAACTTCTGAGCTATATAGACAAGCAATTTCCTCCATCCCAGGGCAGCCGGTTGCACAACCGAAGCTCTATGATCCCAGCGAGTCTCTGGATGCTGCTGCCTGCCTCTGCCTGCGCTCCTCGGGGCCCCTGCTTGCCGCGGCCGCCTGGGCCCTGGCGGTGCTGGGGAGGGCAAAGCAGGGGGAAAGGGGGGTCCGTAGCTGAAGCGGTTTGCCCTCCAGGTTCAGAGCAGAGTGCCGGCGGCTCCTATCTGTAGACGGGCAGGCGGATGTGGGCGTGCTGGTGGTCCAGGAGCCGCGGCACAGAGACCGTCTCGTAGCCCTTGCCCAGCATCTGCTCCTTGATGCACGGAGGGTGGATGTCGTTGATGAGATACTCCAGCGACTGCAGGCTGCTGCTGAGGACAGAGGTATTGCAGAGCGTCTTGCTGGGCAAGCTGGGAAGCCCGTCCGAGGGCTGGACGCCCAGCTCGCGGTTCCCGTTGGCCAGCTCCGGGGGGTTGTAGCAGTCGCTGTTGGGGGTGACCAGGATGCTGTTCCAGGGGGGAGCAAAGTACTGCCCCACTGAGAAGTTCCCGTGCATGCCCACGCAGTTCAATGGGGACGAGCTCACCTTGTCGGCCGTGCCCGTCATGGGATAGGCACGCAGGACCCCGGCGCACACCTCAGGGGACTTGCTGACGGCGCCCCCGCCCCCGCTGCCCGCACTGTACATGCGCAGCTGCTGCTGCTGCGGCTTCTGCTGCTGCCAGAGCAGGTAGTCCATGCCGTCGGGGTAGAGGTTGGCCTTGGCACCAAGGTGCACACCACCCGGGTGGGAGCCTGCCACCAGCTCAGCCCCCTTGCGGCAGTCAGGCAGCACGGCACCCGCGTACGCCACGGCTGCACCCACCGTCGCCATGGTGGCAAATCCGGCGGCGGTGGCGGCGCTGTGCTTGGCGGGGCTGGGGTTGGCTACCACTACCCCTTGGCACAGCGGCTGGCTGGCCTGCGCCTGGCATTGCTGATTGATCTGGAAAATGATGTTCTGGATGGAGGGCAGGTTGGACTGGGGCAGTGCCAGGCTCCTGCCAGCGTGTGGGATCGTCGAGGTGGCTACCGTGACGTTGGGGGCCGCGGGGGCCTCCATCTGCTTCTGGCTGCTGTGGTAGCCCAGCTGCGCTGCGCAGGAGGGGCCTGGGGCTAAAGTGCTCGTCACAGGGTAGGGGGCAACGGCCACGTGGGCAGGGGACATCTTAGTCCGCTTGCCCTCCGTGCTCTTCACCACGCCTTTGCTGGAGGAGGAGGAGGAGGAGGAGGAGGAGGAGGAGGAGGAGGAAGCCTTCACGATGGCCAGCAGTCCCTGATAGCCGCTGGCATGCACAGGGTAGGGGCTGTAGCGCTGCCCCGTCGTGTCGTACCCGTTCACTGTCCGGTTAAGGTGCTTGTGCTGTGGGACCCTGATGTTGGCGGGGAAGATCTTGATGGTGAGGGGGCTGTTGGCCACTTTCTGCGCGTAGGCGTCCAGTTCAGCTGGGCTGGGGTATCGCGGGGAATGCAGGGGAGCCATGACTTCACCTAGGACACAAAAAGGCAGGCAGCAGCGTTAAGTGGGCATTTGCCTATTTATTTCGCGAATAAATTGCTTTAAAAAAAAACACCTTCAAAATCGGCTTATTCTCTCCGTAAACCAACTATTGCTTGTCAAAAATTAATGTTGCCAAATATTTTCAGATGATACCAATGTCAACATATTGTCAGAAGAATCAGTTCAAACAGTTATTGCAACTCAGCTGGAAACAGCCCAAAATCTTACGCTGGGTGCTTGGTGCCCCTCACTCTGGGATAATGGAGAAGATTGTGCCTAATTTGTGACTTCAGGAAGGACTGAAACCTCCAGATACTTTTAATGTGCTTTGCCCTTTTTGTATGACATATACGGCAGATCTGTCCTTCTGAAGACCACGCCAGCCCCCGCCAGCCTGGCCGGTGGTCCAGGGGGTGGAGGAGATGATCCTCCAGGGTCCCGTCCAATTCCACATTTCTATGAGTAGCTGGCTCACTCTTCTGAAGTGGACCACAGCAACCAAAAGAAACACACGACCTGCCCCCCCCCCCAATTCTCCAAGCAGCCTAAATAAACTTGGTGTGGAGAGAGGAAACATCTCCTTAGCCAAGGAGGGGGGAGGGAGGGAATCTCTCTCGGAGATTGGATTTAAACTACATTATACAAGCAATTTCATGGGTGCTTTACGCTACTATGAGAGCTCCACACACACACAAAAGGGAGGGGGATTCCATTTACCAGCTATAAATCAGCACTTCTTATAATGAGCACAAAAATGTCACTTTTATGCAATTTTACAGATGAACAAAACTGGCGAAATTAACTGTGGTAACCTACTGTAGTCAGCAAAAGGCAGCGCCAAGAAGGGGGGGGGGCGGAAGGAGAAATTATATATATTTTGCTCCTCTCAAACTCCCTTCTTGAGCAAGTTTCTGCTATTTCTGGTGCAAAAACTCATTTGTCGTTCCCATTATACTTTCATTTGGAGTTTATCTTGAGTATCCAATGAGCCACCAACTGTGAAAATGATTAAATCTACAAAATCTATCTAATAGATGGAATAAATTAGGTGTTTGAAAAGGCTGCCTCTGAGAGAGGGCGGAAAAACGGGGAGAGCTGCTCCCAAGTCATTTAAAAACAACATGCCAAGTCTTTCTCGGGGCTTCGACCGGTTCCTGCTCGCCAAGGGAGGGAGGCACACCTGAGGGACCCCCCCCCCGGCCTCTTGGCCTGTGCTGCTGCTCTGCGTCGGCCCCCGGCGCCCTCCGCGGGCACAAGAGGGTTTTAAAAGCAGGTTTGTATTCCATGATGCCTGTGTTCCAATCCTTGCTTGGCCTCTTCACCTAACCAACCTCACAGGGCTTTTATGGGGACCGAGGAGGGGAGCGCTGGGCAGGCCACCCCGAGCTCCTTGGAGAAAAAGGAGGGGCGAGATATATCCAATATATAACAGTAATAATAATAATGAAAATGAAAAGTTGGTTCCCAGGAATGGAGAGGCATATCTCCAAAGACGGATGTGAGACACGACACAAGAAAGAAAGAAAGAAAGAAAGAAAGAAAGAAAGAAAGAAAGAAAGAAAGAATTTATTCCTGAAAGTCTATTAAATGGATCTGGTATGGACAGCCAACCCTCGGCCTAATCCTGACAAACTTCCATTGCACTCCTTTAAAGGAACAGAAATTCTGAAGACAGCGTCGTATTTGTCAGAGTATTTCTTTTAGAATTCCCCAGGGCCCCCCGCTCTGCCCCCCTCCCCCCCCAGCACGGCTTCTGTCTTCTTCGGCAGCAGAGGAGCAGAAAGAAACTATAATGGCCGGCTGCTCCTTACACCATGGCAGGAAACCAAAAATACCTCCGGCCCCTCCCCCAATCTCTCCCAGTGGCTACATTAAATCCAGCTCAAAGGACTGGGTTTTAAGTGACTTAATAGACTCGTTAATAACAATGTCTATTTAAGACACCTGTAAAAAGCCCATAACATTAATGTAATGGGGAAATGGCCAGTGAACCTGTTCGCCTCGCTCTTCCAACGACCTGCTGCGGTGGGTTTTAATGGAAGCCTGCGATTAATGGACTGGGGGAGGGGCAGCTGCTCAAGTGAAGCGCACGGGCACAAACACACATTTAGCACGCAGGGTGAGGCCACGTCCTGCTCTTGCTCTGAGGACGGCAGATCCACCACAGCCAGGAAAACCAGGAAGCCCAAATAGGTGAGGGGGTGTGTGTGTCCAAATGCTCACCCATTTTAACCTGGAGAGCTAACAATGAGCTAGATCCACGGCGGCATTTGAACCAGGGGTTCCCTCCCCCCCCATGCTTCTGGTTCCATAAACTCCTCCCCAGCACCCCCTATCCTACAAAAAGCCCCTGTTCAGAACAGTGGCCTGCACAACCCGCTAAGGATTTGCTGAAAATCCAATGGAAACTAAGTCAAGAAAACTGATGAACTTGATCCAGTGATGGCAACTTTTCCAAGCCTGACAGCCATTTACACCTCCAGTGCCCCCTGCCACCCTCTTGCCTCTTAGCACCCCCCGCCCCCGGTAATCCCACCACCCTCTTTGGGCACCAGTGTCCCAGGATCCTTTGGGAAGGATCAGCCTTCTTGGTCTCTCAAGAGCTATGAGTTGTGATAACGAAGGATAAAGCCTTCTGCTTCCGAGGCAGCCTGCCTCAGAAAAACCAGGTGCCAGGGATATCAAAGCAGGGGAAAGTTGCTGCCTTCAAGCTCTGGCTGGCAACATCTCAGAAGCACGGACTTTAAGTGGCTTTCTCAAATGCCACGCCTCAAAGATGGTTTGCACCAACGTCTCCTCAGCCCCAGTCAGCAGGGAAGTGTGGACAGGAGACAAACATATCTGTAAAGCACCAGGGAGGGGGGAAGCTGCTCTAAAGCATGACACAAATCCCTGGTGTCCCTGGAAAAGGCTGGCAGCTCCGTGCTCTGCACATCTGTTTTGCATCCCCTGCGTATCAAAGGCCCCTGCATAAAACCCTGGGGACCCTTCTGTACTAAGAAACCCATCTCTGGCCCTGGACCCAGGATTAACTGCCCTGGCCACTGAAAGTGACTGAAACAGGAGAGGGCCTTCTCGGTGGTGGCTGCTGCCTGACTGTGGAGCTCCCTCCTTGGAGAGGTTTGACTGGCTCCCTCCTTGTGGAATAAGACTTTCTTATTTCAACAGACTTTCAGGATTAGGCTGTTTTTTTAGGAAAGGACTGGTGCTGCAATGTTTCTATTGTTATGATTTGTAGTGTTTTAACAGATCATGTGTATATATAGTTTTAATTCTATTCCTGTGTGGTTTTTTTCCAGCTGTTTTGATTTTATCTATAAGCCGCCTTGAGTCCGTTGGGAACAAGGCAGGATATAAATAAATAAAATAAGATAACAATAATACCCCCTCCTTGTTCGCAAGAAGCTGCTAGGTCTGCACTGCCATGCGCAGAAGCCTCCGGGGGGGGGGGTGTGAATTGAGAGGAGGTGGGATACTGCCTTGTCTGAGCATGCAACTCAGACAAGGAGGATTTTAAGAGGTTACAAAATGAGGCCCTCTTGATGTTGTAGGGTTGACGTTCCTGTACTTTGTAGGTAAAAGGAAGGTGCTGCACAGGCCCCCAACAACACCCACCTCTACGGGGCACCTGAGACTCGGATTTCCAAAATTATGGCTATTTTCACCATTGTTTATTAAATTTGTAAAACACAAATTTAGGACACAGGCCCAGGACCCTCCAGAAGAGCCCCAGACTGTCAACTGTGGTGTCAACTTAATACGAGTAGCCAATTCAAGGTGCTATGGTGGGTTTGCTTGTTTTTAATGTTCTGTTTATGATTTTAATTATTACATTTATTAAATTTCCACACCACCCTTCATCCCTAGATCTCAGAGCAGTTCACAACATAAAATTATCTATCAATCTCCTTCATTGGCATAGAAAAATTGCACTGTATACATGGATTAGAACACAACAGAGTTAACAAAACATATAAGGAGATAGGATAAAACTGCTCAGCCATAAAGTTACAAGATAAAAAACCCACAAAATATGTAATATAAATAAGTACAACAACAACAACAACCCAATAACCCCAGCTCCCATAACACATTTAAAAGGGCATCGGGTGCCAATCAGCCAAAGGCCTGGTTAAAGAGGAACGTTTTTGCCTGGCGCCTAAAGATGTATAATGAAGGCACCAGTGTCTCCCTGGGGAGAGCATTCCACAGATGGGGAGCCACTGCAGAAAAGGTCCTGTTCTCATGTTGCCACCCTCTGGACCTCTTGTGGAGGAGGAGGATCTCAGGGTCCAGGTTGGTTATATGGAGAGAGACGGTCCTTGAGGTCTTGCATTCCTGAGCTGTTTAAGGCTTTATAGGTCAAAACCATACTTTGAATTGGGCCCGGAAACTAATTGGTAGCCAGTGCAGTTGGACCAGGATCGGTGTAATGTGCTTAAACCGTCTTGCTCTGGTGAGCAACCTGGCCACCAAATTTATGCACCATCTGAAGTTTCCAAACCGTCTTCAGAGGCAGCCCTACTCATAACGCATTTCAGTAATCTAACCTAGAGGTTACCAGAACATAGAGAACAGTAGTTAGGCTGTCCCTGTCCAGATAGGGGCGTAGCTGGGCCACCAGCCGAAGCTGATGGAAGGCACTCCGGGCCACTGAGGCCACCTGAGCCTCGAGGATCCAGGAGGACCCCCAAGCTACGAACCTGCTCCTTCTGAGTAAGTGTAACCCCATCAAGAGCAAGTGGTCTCCCACCCATCTGGTCTAGGGAACCACCCACTAACAGTGCCTCCGTCTTATCTGGATTGAGCTTCACTTTGTTGGCTCTCATCCAGTCCATGACTGAGGCAAGACACTGGTCCAGCACTTCCACTGCAGATGTAAAGGAGAAACAGAGCTGAGTGTCATCAGCATACTGCTGACAATGTACTCCAAACCTCCAGATAACCCCACCCAGCAGTTTCATGTAGAAGTTAAACAACATGGGGGACAGGATTGAGCCCTGCGGAACCCTACATTGAAGGTTCCACGGGGCTGAAAAGCATTCCCCAAGTCACACCCTCTGGGAACAACCACCCAAGTAGAACTGGAACCACCGCAAAGCGGTGCCAGCCACCCCTAGTTTGGAGAGTCGCTCCAGAAGGATGCCATGGTTGACTGTACTGAAAGCCACTTGGAGGCTGAAGAGAATTAACAGGGACACATTTCCACTGTCTTTCTCTCGGCAAATGTCATCATGCAGGGCAGCCCAATGTCCCTTAGTGGAATCTATTTTATTATGACGTCTGCACAAGTGTCCTGAACCTTCTGTTCATTTTATTCCAACTTCAATAATGTGCTCCACACAGTCCTTGTCCTCTGCTTCTTTGTTATTGTTTGTTGCCATTTTGAAAAAAAATCAATAAACATATATTAGAAGAAGAAAAAACACCCAACACAACACAACAGAACAACTGAGGGTCTGACTCAGAACCAGCAACTTCCTCTGTCTCTTGGCAGCTCTTAGCATGGAATGACAAGCTAAATCCTGTCTGTCTACAACACCTGCCCTCCGAGAGCTGCCCTGGTTGCCAATGTGCCCCTGGGCCCAGTGCAAGGGGCTACTATTAAAATGTGAAGCCCTTAACGACTGGGGATCAGTTTACCTGCAAGACTGCCTTACCCCGAATATGCCCACTTTGATCTGAGGTGCCACATAACACACGTTCCCAATTTGTTAGAAATCAATCTTCTAGTGTGGCAACAGCCACACACTTTGGAAGTCCCTGCCTTCACTGAACTCTTTTCAGAGCCTGCTAAATAACATCCTTGTTTAGATAAACCCACCCAGACATGCAGAATGCTGATGTATCTTTTAATCTATTTTTAGTTTATTGCTGATTCTATCTTTCAAATGTTTTGTTTTTACTGCTAATTTCCTTGTTTTATTCTCTTTGGAAATGGCTTTAAGTGCATTAATCTTCCGAAATAGATAAATAAATAAGAGCACCAGGTTCTGGGAGGCAATAGCAAGGAATGTTTGATGACCCTACGACTTGTGAGCAGAGGCATCCAGTGGCCCCTCTCAAAAGTGGAGAGGCAGACCTCTTTCTTGGAGGAGGGGTCTGTTATTAACCGTGATAAGTGAACACGCCGCCCATATTCAGAGACGGCCTTCCTCATTGTCAGTGCCTTATGCTCAAGACAAATAGTTGGGGCAGATGACCCGTGGGGTCTCTTCCAACTCCACCGGTTTATGATTATATGATTTCGTGGGAGAGCCGCTTGCAGCACCTGGACAGCTGCTGAGGGGCCCACCTTGCAGGGCTGGCGCCAAGGGCTGGCATGGCCAGGCATCTGCTGCAGAGGAGGCCGAGCATTTTGCTCAAGGGCCCCTCCAAAGCCAGGAGCCGACGCCTGCACCTTGGCCCGCCCAGCAGCACCTGCCTTTGGGAACGGAGCCAGTGACCCTCGGAGCCTTTGGAGGCCTCCAAGGCAAGACACGTCTTGGTGTCTTCACCCTGACCGCTCTCTGTGAGGATTACGGCCACATCACGAGCCAGCAAGACAAATATAGCCCAGGACATCCAGCTGCCACTTGATCCTTGGCTGCCAATATCTCGTCAATAGTCTACCCCAAAGGCCCAGCTAAGCCTATCACTTAGGGAGGAAAATAGCCTGTCTGTCTGTCTAGGCTGGGCAGGTTCTGTGGCTGCAGACACAACACAGGCCGATGGGGAAGGGAGGCCTCCCAGAGGAGCCCCACAGAGGCAGGCCAAAGAAAGACTTGCTTCTTCATTGCTTCCAAGAAGCTCAGGGTGCTCTAGGTATATGGTGTCCCCCCCCCCCATTTTATCTGCACAACAAGGTAGCTCAGGCTGAGAGAGGCCCAGTGGGCTTCACGGCTGAGGGTGGATTTGAACCCTGGCCTTTCCCAGGACTGCACCACACCAGCCCATGTGCTTATGGACTGTGGTGGTGGGGGGGGGGGGCAGGGGGCAGGAAAGAGAGGCTGATCTGATCACAGAGATGACAGCTGGCCAATTCCACCTCCCTCTCCAAAGCCACCTTTTCCTTGAAGTCTTCGGACACACACAGGGGTGCCAGCTTGAATAAAATTTGGGGGGGGGGTTCAGGTAAGCCCTAACCCACATAATATGACACGGCACACGCACACCATTTGAATGGCAATGCCTATTAACTGGGGTGGGTGGCTGGCCCCCTCAATTTTTTGGGGGGGGGGTGAAGGGACCTTGGCCCCTAGGAGTTAGCTCCTGTGGGCACATGCCAAAGTCCTCACGGTGGGAGCATGGTCAGATTGGCTGGGGCCGACATCTGGGGGGCACCTGGTTGGAGAAGGTTGCCATCTTGCATCCCTTATTTGCAAATAATCTTCAGCATGCACCACTGCGCTGAACTCGAACCCTCCTCCTGACCTCGTCTCCTCCCATCTCTCGACTGCTTTTCCAATGTCAAAATCCAAACACAGTAACCTCCTTGAGGTCTTCTTGTCACAATGCACATTAAGGGTACAAAGATAATTGCAAGCAACAATTAGCAGTAGCAGGATGCCACTGCCTCCGCTGCCGCCATCCCATGGGAGGAGGAACGCATGGCAGTGAAGTCCCCCCCCTTGACTGCTGCCCCCTTCCTTCTCAGCAGGCATTGGCCACAGGCATCCAAGCAAACCTTCCCAACCCCTAAAAGGGCAAGAAGTGTGTTCTCTTCAGGTAAGGCAAGTGGAGATTCTCAGGCAATGGCATTCTGCACTTTCCCGACACGCAGCCGGTGCTTGTTTGGATTCTGGGCTACTGGCCACAATGGCTATGTTCTGCCTCCATCGTCAGAGGCAGCAGCGCCGGAGGGGAGAGCGCTCTTGTGCCGGGTCCTCTTTGCAGGCTTCCCTCAGGCACCTGTGAGAACAGGATGCTGGAGTTGGTGGGCCCCTGGCCTGAACACCAGAAGAGCACCTGCTGGATGAGGCCAGCAGCCCATCTATGGGAATCCTGCAAGCAAGAGCAACACTCTCGCCTCCCATGGCTTCCAGCAACTGCCTCGGACCCTGGAAGCAAACCATGACCACCCTGGCTAATAGCCTTCCAGAGCCCTCTCCTCCTCCGTGATTTTTGCCTAATCCTCTTTCAAAGCCAACCAAGTTGGTGGCCATACCCACTTCCTGTGGGAGGGAGTGCCATAGTCTAATGATGTGCCGTGTCAAGAAGTTGTTATGCCTCAGTATCCCTGCTCTGTTGGGCAGAGCAAACAACACAAGAGAGACATTGCCTAGAGCCCCAGGAGCCCTAAACATCTTCCAGAGAAGCCAAGCTCTCTGTATGATCTCTCCCAAGAGCTCACCCTGCAGGAATGCCCTGCCACACTGTGGACTACCCAAGGGCAGGGCTCGGATGGGGGTCTGCCCTGCAGTCTGGCTGCTGCCGGGACCCAGGGCTAGAGGAGGACAAGGTCAGCTGCCACCCCAACCACCCTCCGGACGACACATCTGCATTCCCCTCCATGCTAGCGCGGCTGTCCTTGGAGGAGGAAGCATGGCAAATACTCAATTAACATGACGCTAATTAACTGGTGACACTCGCAGAATCCCTAATGAAAATGGCTCCCAGTGAGAGGGCTGGCGGGAAAGGTTCCCGTCTGGAGGTGGGAGCAGCGGGGCGAGTGCCCACAAGGTCAAGCTCCGTGGTGCCCTGCAGGATCCAGCTGCGCTGTTCCAGCACTTCTGAGCCCCACAGCCAGAGGAGGGCAGGTAGGCCTCCCCAGCACGGAGGAGGAGAGACCGGCTGCGGCCACTGCGACCTGCTCATTTGCTCTGCAGGCATCATTCACTGGGGTGCATGGCTCCCTGTTTGGGGCCTGGATTGTGAAGATTATTCTGTGTCTGTTTCAGATCAGACTAGATGGTCCCCCCCTCCCTCTTCCAGCTCTTAGGAGCCTGTGAACGATGCAAACTCTTCTGTGCACTTATTCCCTCTTTTCAAATCCCCGTTGACTTCAATGGGATTTCAAGCTGGGGCCGTGAGTCGCCCAGGCTAAAAGCTATTAACATTCTACTCCCAGGCTATCCAAATCCTGGGCCAAAAAGAGATGAACCCTATGACCCTGAATAAATTATGTCTTTAATTCCTCTGATTTTGCATAATTTATTCCATAGTTCTTTACTGACTTGCATAATTTAGCTTGCTTTTCCCTAGCTTTCAGGAGGGAGGGACACAGTACTGAGAAGGGCACTGAAGGTCTGCCCCTCTGACCGTCAGTTGCCCCCGAGGGGCCACCAAAGCTCTCCCCACACAAGGGGCTCCCCCTGCTCCTTAAGCCACAGATTCCCAGGAAGCTCCTCTCCTGCAGCCAATGCAGCAACTGATGCCCCTTTGTGCATGGGCTGCAGTGCCCACCTGCCCTGGCACAAGCCAGACTGGGTGCCAGCCTTCTGCCACCGCGAGTCAAGCACAGGAAACGCACCAAGCAGCCCCTGGAAGATCACTCCCAGATCAAGGGTGGGGGGTCAGGGAGAGAGGCTGTGTCACTGCCTGAACACCAGTTGGGCTCGCTGTGACAAGCTGCAAATTCCATGTGTTGTCACATCTCAGGGTGACGCAGCGAACCCCCACTGGGAAAATTATAGAGCTACCAATTTCCGAGAGGGTTCCTGGCGCACTCCTGCACTCCGCTGGCAAGCGCCTCTCCCTCCCTGCAGTAATTACTGCTTTCTAACGGGCCGTAATTACTCTCCCCAATCACCCCGTCACCCGTCATGCAAAGGCAGCCTCGCCTTGACACGCAGCCGCGGTTGCCAGCACCAACGGCCTGCCCTTTCCCTCACCCCTTCTCCTCTTGCAAGCGGAGCTGTCAGCGGCTGCACAGCCAAGCCCTTCTCTGGCCCAGGCACCAGGTGCTCCTCCGTGGAGGCTGCTGCCATCTGCTCCGGCTGAGCGCTGACTAAGCCAAGGCCGGGGCACGCTGCGTCCAGGCAGAGGGGCTTCAGAAACGCCATGGCAGGGGGGTGGGCTAGATGACTCTGGGGTCCCTTCCAACTCTACAGTCTCATGGCCTGGAAAACGCTGGACCCTGGGGGGGAGAAATCTGGATTGGGCAGGGCAGGGCTGAGCCCACTTCTGTCTTGCCAGATCCCAAAACCTACTGATCACAGACCAGTGAGAAGGGAAGAAGGGCTTGCAGCACTGGAACTGAACTGAGCTCGGAGCCCTTTCATACAAAAACCTGCACCTGGTTTGCCTTCTTCGTTTCAGCAGCCAAATTTAGGCAGAAAAGTTATTTTGCTGGTGCCATTTGTTAAACAGTCACTGAACTTCTCTTCTGAAGCCACCCAAGGCTGTGCTCCCCCCGCCTTGGGCACACGCTGCGTTTCCAGGGCAGGGCTCTTAATCTGAGTTCAAATGACTTTGTCCGAGATGCTCGCAAATCCTCTTCTTTTTTTCCAAACTCAGGTGCTGGACAGGGTCACCAGCCAAGTTGCAAAGACCTTTGTGGTGCTGGGGGTTTGGGCTGTGTGCTCCTACCTGAGTGTGTGCACAATGGGAGCCCGCCCTCCCTTCTTGCAGCCCTACTTTCAGGGAACTTGGCCTCGTCTCTCCCTTGAGCCACTCAGCAACCTCAGACTCCTCCCAGCCTGGAGATCTCCTGGATGTTTGGGGAGAGGCATTTGGGCATCATGTGTTTCTGATGGCGACAAGCAGGCCTGGGGCAGAGTCAGCCCTGGCCTGTCAATGCCTCCTGGTGTGATGAATCTGACACCAATGAAGCCCTGCTGATGTGAGGAAAAGTGGGGGAGCACTGTGAAATGGCCCCCAAGCCACATACAACTTCACTGTGAACACACCCAATGCTAACAGCCACCACAACCTGTGGCTGCAGCTTTATTCAGCAAGACGTTTATATTCCGTCTTTTCTTCCAAGGAGCTCAAGGTGGGTCTTTTCCGTCCTTATTTTATCCTCAAAACAATCCTGTGAGGTAAGTTAATTGGAGAGGCAGGTGGCTCAGGGAGTTCCATGGCTGAGTGGGGGGCTGAACCCCGGTCTCCCTGGCCCAGCACCCTCAACTGCTGCCCCCCACGGGTCCTATGTTTTGTAGAGTTGGAATTGGAGGGTCAGAAGAGACCCAAAGGGTAGTCTAGACCAACCCCTGCAATGCTATGCGAGCCCCACAAAGGAGTCCTTCCTGCCGTCTGTCCTGAGCCAGGGCCAATCCGTTTCGCTGGGTGGCTCTGAATTCTAACATTCTGCAGGTGGGCAAAACTTCTCTCACCACCCCCTGGCACTGGTTTGAGAGCCAGGGGTGGTGTGATTGTCAGACGAGGGCCTGGATCCAAATCCCCACTCAGCTCTGAAGCTCACTGGGCGAACCTGGCCAGTCACTCTCTCTCTCAGCCCAACCTACCTCACAGGGTTGTTGTGGGGATTAAATAGGAGGAAGAGAACCATGCACGCACCTTGAGCTCCTCGGAGAAAAAGGTGGGGCAGAAATGCAGTGAATGAATGAATCTATGGATAAAGGAAACTGGGTTTAGAGGCCTGCAGCTCTTGTGCACTGCAACTCTCATCAGCCGCAGACAGCACAACCGACGGGAGATGTAGTGCCAACGAGTAGAAGGGTGCCATTGTTGGGGAAAGCTGTTCTTTTGTTTCTCCAGAAGAGGTTAAAGCCTCAAAATGCTTTGACCTTTCCTTGCAGAAAAGCCAATGGCACACCTTTGTGGCCTCTGCCCCAGCCTCCCACGATGCTCACCTCTCACGACTGGCTGCTGGCTCCCTGGCGTGACCTTGCTTTTTATTTGGCACAGAAGACACTGCCCAGGACAACAAACCCCAAACCAGCAGTCCTCCCTCCCGTCTCCCACCCCCACAACCTGTTCCCTATCCCCCATCTTTGCATTCAATAACAGCTAAATAATTGAATCATCTCAGCTGCTGAAGATTTGCTTTGAATTTTACTAGAATTTTAAATTGTTTTGTTTCCTCAGTATTTTATTACTGTAAATGGAAAACCTATCGCCTGCAGTAATAATCCGATGGCTTTTTATATTACTCTGCGAATCTATACTGGAGGGAGAGCGGTTTGCAGGCAGGCAGGAGAAGCCATTAGGATGGCAGCAGAGGCTTATGAGATTATGCCTGCAGCAAGGCGAGCGTTTTGCTCCCTGCAAACTGGCCAACAGGCTGGCTCGGAGGCAGATCTAGGCCCAGATCTGGGAATATTGCAATGGGAAATAAATCTTAGGACTTGATTGGGGTGTGTGAAGGAAGTTCTGGGGGTGGGAAGAGCTGATGGATGCCAAGCCAGCACATGGACCGTCAACGTCTAATTTGGTACATCTAGTCTGAACTACACACAGCAAGGACTGTGAGTTTATTTGATGTCATCGAGTGCAACCATCATTTGGCACCCTGGGCGGTAGGAAGGGTGGCAAAGTCAAGGTTAAATGCGGGGGAAGGCCAAGCCCCATGCACACACCCAAAGTGCTCCAAGGCCCACTTTACATTCACACAAGTGTGTGACTGCATCTGACACCATTCTGGTAAGTCTAGGAAATGGAGACCCAGCAATGGGAGAGGCCTGTGTCTGTCACGCCCCCCTCATCTGGCTGGCTCTCCGTGGTCTGTACACTAGATCTCTCTTTGGATCCAGCCAAGCAATTCTACATTCTTTGGAATGGAGGGGCAAACTATAAAAAGCAATGCCCCTGCCCCACAAAGTCTGGAACACTCTCACATTGTACAGCACAAGTAGCAACGCAGCAGCAACACGGAGAACATGAGAAGAGTCTGGTGGATGAGGCCCAAGGGGGCTCATCTTGCCCAGCACCCTGTTCTCACAATGGCCACCATGGATTCTTCTGTGGGAAACCCGCAAGCAAGACCTGGGCACAAGAGCCGTCTCCTCCACTATATGGGTTCCATCAACCGGCATTCAAAAGCATTGCTGCGCCCCCAGGACTCCTGTTTAGGACTGTGGCCCAACCATCACAAGTGAAGTTGGCCACAGATTGCACAGACAACTTGCAATGTATCCTGGACAGGTTGACGAGCACATGCCCTGTCACAGAAGAGAGTTGCATGGAAGAGCTGATGCCCACAGCAGCCTCCTTCCCCTGGGGTGAATGCTCAGGCGCCAGAGGGATGCTTGGAAGCTCCCTTGCAAAGACCCAGCCCAGGGGGTTTGCAGCAATAACAAGGGCTGAGCTAACAAGGACTCACTACTTTCCAGGAACGTATTCAGCAATGTCAAAAAGTATTCTCCCAACCCAAA
The DNA here is from genome assembly GCF_965112155.1 of Podarcis liolepis. Lineage (NCBI taxonomy): Eukaryota > Metazoa > Chordata > Lepidosauria > Squamata > Lacertidae > Podarcis > Podarcis liolepis. The sequence continues at coordinate 57,491,728 of NC_139573.1, forward strand.
AACGTTTCAGCGATTGCTTTGGAAGTGATTCAGAAAGTGTCGCTGAGTTGACTACACCTGTCCTCAGTGACGGGGACAAATACGGCCAGCTATTTATCGTTATGACTGTCTGGTGGGCTTCACCCACATGAAGGAAAAAAGGAGCTCCATTCAGGGGAAAAGCAGCTGCTGCTGTGGGAGCTGATGGCATTGAGCGGAACTGAGGGGAAACAAAATTCTTGCAGGGAAAGCATCTATCAGGAGCGAGCATTTATGCAGAGAAAGCACTTGGCTCAAAACAGAAAGAGGAGTATATTTGGGCTACGTAATAAAAGGTTAACACTACACAGACCAGCAGCCAAGATGCACATTACTTGGACTCAAGATGCAAAATGCAGAGGCTCCTCGGAGCCTCCTCCAAAACCCTCCATCTCTGCGCCTCCCCCCAGAGCCCTTGCCTTTGAGTAACATTCTGCAGCCAGGAAACCTTCGCCAACAGCAGTGAACATGCCGTGACATCACAGGAGCCAGGGCTAATGAGGACGGCTCCCAGGAGACGCACCAATTTCAGCCCATTGTATATATCAGATTAACCGGCCAGGGCTGGAGGGAAGGCATCCCACAGGAGCTCAACAGAAGCATTCTTACTGTGGGGAGAGGAGGGGGAAGCCCCTAATTGGGAGGCTGGCTAGGCCTGTGTGAGGCGGCAGTCGGCCTGCCCAAACTCACAACAGTTACCAATTAAAGCAGACTACGCTGTGAAACCAGTTCCGGTTAAATTCAGGCACACAATGGCCTCCGCCAAGGCCCAGCTGCCAGGGCGCCTAATTAACCCTGGTTTTTAACCGTATACTTTAAAAAAAATGTGCCCAAAATCAGTTACAAAGTGGAGAACAAGGCAGGGTTAATCGTGGAGCCCCTTCGCTCGCAGAGGCCCTTGTGGAGGGGGAGGGAAGGGGTCCGTCCCCCCACTGCTCAGCTGTCAGCCTGTCTTGCGATTTGGCTCCCAAGGAGCTCAAGCTACAGCGAAGGAGCAAGCGCTCATCTGGACGCTGACAGCTAAGAGCTGCAAGGCTCAAGGCAAATAGAGGGAGGTGGCAATCACCCTCCCTCCTCCTCCAGGACCAGAGCGGGCGCCAGAGCCACAGGCTGGCATGGGGGCCTCCAAAGAAGGGCTGCTGCTTCACCCTCTCACACACAACTTCCCAACCTCCTGAGAACACACAAAGTGGCAAGGAAGCCCTGCCCACGGCTCCATCTCAGCCCAGCCTCACACTGACAACCTTGCTTTGACAGAAATGAAAACTCTGGGAGAATCTGCCTGCTCAACGACCAGAGCAACTGGGCTACTGCCAGAGTAAACAGAGAAGCATCTTGCCCACTGGGGCTCAGGGGGCGAAAGGAGCCGGGTGTTGTTAGAAGCAGGGGGCTTGTTCTCATGAGGTACCTGCCACTAGATGGGGCCAAGAGAGGAGCTCCCTTCATTCTCTGTTCCTTGGCTGCTCCTCCCATACCTGGCTGCTGAGCTGGCACCCCTGGCTGACTGGAGCAGTGGGAAAGGGACTGCCTTTTGGATGATCTGCTCAATCGGTTCCCTGTCCTTCCTTGGTTAGGGTCTCAGGGCAGCTTACAAAACGACCGTTAATAAATTCCAAAAAGTCATGGTCTTCTTCTTTTGCTTCGTTGTTGTTACATTAAATTTGTATTACACCTTTATCCAAAGATCCCAGGGCAGTTCACAACAGAAAAAGACACAAAATGAGAACAGATAAAACATAGTAAAACAAAACCAAAACCACACCAACAACTCCCCCTCCCACAAAAACATTTTAAAAAACCATAGAATGTTAATCAGTTGAATGTCTAAAATAATGCCTGTGTAGGGAAGGCACCAGGCGAACTTCCCTGGGGAGAGCATTCCACCAATGGGGAGCCACTGCAGAAAAGGCCTGTTCTCATGTTGCCACCCTCCGGACCTTTCATGGAGGCGGCACACAAAGAAGGGCCTCAGATGATGGTTCCAGAGCCCGGGTTGGTTTTTATGGGGAGAGACGGTCCTTGAGCTTTTGCGGTCCTGAGGCTTTATAGGTCAAAACCAGCACTTTGAACTCACTCTGATACTCACCTACAGGTAGTACCTAATACCAAGAAAACTAGCGCTAATACACCCAGAAACCTCACCAAAATGCTGGAGAGGGTGCACCTCCACAGGCACATACCTCCACATGTGGTGGGAGTGCCCCAAAACCCAACTATTCTGGACAACAACCATACGAGAAATAAGTAAAATAACCAAACAAGTATTAGAAATCACCCCAGAATTGGCCTTACTAAACATCTTCCAAGACAATAATGCCCACTTGCACTACAAAGAACTCATAACCCACCTACTCTCAGCAGCCAGAAGCATCATAACCAGACACTGGAGAGACCTGTCAGGAGTAAGCATGGACCAATGGTACCAAATAGTATGGGAAACAGCCCTACTAGAAAAAATAACCAATAAACTTAAACTGACATGGAGACAAATAGAAAAAGACACCTTCACCCCGGTATGGCTCCCCTTTATCACATACACAGCCCAACAAGACAATGACAAAAATCCACCAACGGCATACAAATCAATATGGCTAACCTGATCCAAAACACCCACCCCAGTCACACATGAAAACAAAGACCACCACAGCCAACCACAAAGAACAGCCACACCCTAGGCCAGCCCCAACCTCTTTCATCACCAAAGGAACACAAGTGAACAGCAAAGAACCTGCAAGAGCAACGCTGACACCAAACCCTACATATAGTAAGTAAAATAGAAACATCGCCACCCGACCCCACCCCCACCCATCTCCCCCTTTTCTTCCCAATGTCTCAACAAATGAAACTGATTTGTAAAAATGTTACATGGGGGGGGGGGGAATATACGAGAGAGAGACACTGCACACACCTTTGTAAATCAAGAAAATCTTTAATAAAAAAAACAGCACTTTGAATTGGGCCCGGAAACTAATTGGTGGCCAGTGCAGTTGGACCAGGATCGGTGTAAGATGCTCAAACCGTCTTCCTCTGGTGAGCAACCTGACCACTGAATTCTGCACCAGCTGAAGTTTCCGAACCGTCTTCAGAGGCAGCCCTACTCATAACACATTTCAGTAATCTAACCTAGAGGTTACCAGAGCATAGACAACAGTAGTTAGGCTATCCCTGTCCAGATAGGGGCATAGCTGGGCCACCAGCCGAAGCTGATGGAAGGCCACTGAGGCCACCTGAGCCTCGAGGATCCAGGAGGACCCCCAAGCTACGAACCTGCTCCTTCAGAGGAGGAGGTTGCTCTTCCAAAGAGAGCAAGCGACCTCCAAGCCATCTGGTCTAGGTGCCTCCGTCTTATCTGGATTGAGCTTCAGTCTGTTGGCTCTCATCCAGTCCATGACTGAGGCAAGACATCGGTCCAGCACTTCCACTGCCTCACCTGAAGAAGTAAAGGAGAAATGGAGCTGAGTGTCATCAGCACACTGCTGACAACGTACTCCAACTCAGCGGTTTCATGTAGATGTCAAACAGCATGGGGGATAAAATCAAACGCTGATCTTTGATTGGTGTTTTAAAATAATAATCCATCCAACACCTTCACGGAGGCCAAAAACAGCAGCGATGCCTCTGACGCAGAAGGCCTGTGTGTGGAGAAGTATCTTATGGCCTCACACTGAGCGAGGGGAAGCACAAGGCTCCCTGTTGCTTTACAGCACTATTGACACCCCTTTAAAGAGCCTCAGCGTCCCCTGAAGAATCCTGGGAAGTGGCTCAGGGGGTTGAGAGCTGTTGGGAGGCATCCTGTTCCTCACAGATCTGCAATTCCCAGAGTTCCGTATGCAGAGGGACTGGCGGTTAAAGCTCTGCGGGGTGTGGAGCTGGGCATGGAAGTCTGGGAGAGTGGAGACGGAGGCCCAAGGGGCTGCATCCAGTTCCTGTTGTGGGTGGTCAGCTTTAGCCCTCAGGTTGGCCAGCTGCTGAGCCCTAACCCATACAAGCTGCATAGCCCCTGTAATCGCAAAGGTGTACTTGCAGCGTAAAGCTCAGCAGGGCAGAGTGCACAGGAGATCCCACCCTCAGGTGGAGCAGAATGCTCCCTCCACATTTTTCTGATGACTTTGTGCGTTGCTCACCTGAAACAGAACAAAGGTCCTGGTGCTAAATGCCGGGGGGAGGGGGAGAGAGCAGAGGTTCCAATTAAGTCAACTGGAGCTGGTCAGGCCACTGGGCCTTTGGGTGAGGCTGCCTGCTGAAATACAGTCGATGCTCCCTGCATTCTCCCCCAGGCTGGAAATATTACAAATTAAGGCAAACAGAGCTTCAAGGTCCAATCTCTCAGCATGGAAAGCTGCCTCAGCAGGGGAGAGGAAGAGAGTGTGTGTAGCCAGAATGATGATGGCAAAGGGTGATGCCGGACGGGCACTGAAGCAGCAGGAGAGGGAGGGCACCAGGGTCAAGTACAAACCAGCTGGCTCTCCCCACTGCCCCACCCCAGAAGGCAGCAGCACAGCAGGCCTGGTCTGCAGCAAAGAGATGCCAAGTGCACAGCCAGCTGACTGCGCTGCCAGGGTCCTTCCATAAGGGTTTCATCACTGCTCACTTCCGAAAGCAGCAGCAGCTACAGCAACAAAGACAAAAACACAACTTGCCTTGGTGAAAGAGGAAAGTGCTCAGGATGCAGGCTGAGGAATCATTTGCAACGGCAGCATATGCTGAAGTTACGGGGGCGGGGGGGGGGGTCTTAAGGCCCATCTTATCCACTGAGCTCTAATGGGTGGGGCCACAGCTCTATAGCTGAGGAAGTGATTGGCACAAAGGAAGTTTCAGCTTTGTTCGATGGCTGACCAATATTGCCTTAAAAACAAACAAACAAACCCAGATCTTAAGACTAGGAAAGACCCCCCCCCCTTTCCCTGAAGTTCCGGAGAGCTGCTGTTGACCAGAAGATACAATAGTGGGTTAAGACAGAGAAAAGATCTGACTTTGTATAAGCCTCCTTGGCGCACAGCAGCTGATCAGATTCAGTCCCCAGTGGCATCTCCAAGCAAGGCTAGGGAAGATGCCCTGCCAAACCCCAGAGAGCCACAGCTGCTTGTTCCTGTGAGGCAGACCGAGACCGAGGAGCTACAGGATGGACCCCGACTAAGGAAGCGCCCATGCTGGGACGGCTGAAAGGACAAAGCGCTCCCTGCGGACAGAAGACCTTGGAAGGTGGTGGGCTCTCCTTCCTGGGCGCTTGTTGAGCAGAGGCCCGGTGGCCATCCATCAGGGGTTATTTAGCTGGGGCTCCTGCACTGCAAAGGGTTAGGCTAGATGTCCCTTCCAATTATGTGATTCTATGATTCTAAGTGCCCCCCTCTTTTCTCTAGCCAAGAGATCCCAGAAGCTTTCTCAGGATTGTCCTCCCAATTTTCTCCAAATCTGAGGGAGCCTTGCAGAGCCCAGAAAACAAGGCCCTGCTGCTACACCCTCCCTACTTTCCTGCGTAACGAGACACAAGGGAACAGATGAGGCGACTCCACTGCTGCCCCCCCAACCAGCCCGTCCGTTAACAGAGAGGCTTTTCAAGACGCCATTGCCAGATCTGCTCACCTCAGGGCAAGCTCTTTATTATCTGCCGCCAAAGTGTCACCGCAGATACTGCTACACACGTGTGTCATGTTGCATTTGTCTCCTCGTGAGGAATTGGTGCCTTTGATGCCACACACTGTGCCACTTAGGGTCAGCGCGAAAACAAACTGTGTGTGTGTTTGTGTGTCTGGGGGATTCAGAATAAGAGAGACAGGAGTGTTTTCCTCCTGGGCGGCCTTGTCGCCTTAAAACAACCTTTAGCTGGGTGTCTCCATCAGGTCTTGAAAGATGTTGGGGGGGAGGGCTTCCTGGAGTAGGGATGGAGGGAACCCTCTTGGGCTCAGTAATCTAGCAGGGCACAGATTGGCAGGCCCCATTAGGACAAAATCAGGCAACTGCAAGCCCAGAGGCTGTAAACTGGAGCAAACCAGCATAGATTAAGAGTTGTCTGCACCAGCTTATTCTGCATAACCTCTGGGAACCTAAATCTCAGGGGAAGAGCGAAACCAGCCCCAAGAGAGGGCCTGCAACTCAGCTTCTCCTGGAGGATCACTTGAGCTCAGGAGCTGGAGGCTGCTGTGCCAGCCACAAAACAGATCACAGCCCAGGCTGCACCTGTCTTGTCAATAGCTCCTTATGTGGCTCCTGTTGCACGCGCGCCCACAAACAGGGAGGGAAGAATTTCTCTGAGTCCCACCTGGCAGGAGAGCAGGATGCAAGGAGCTGACTCCTCCATAGCAATGGAGACACTGGCTATATTCTCTGGGCTGCTCTAGGGAGGCAGGTTGTTCAGGCAGGTTGCAAGTGGGTTGTTGACAACTTGTTGGGTCCCCCATCCCCCAAAGGTAAATCTGGATTAAACACTGGGAGGGGGGAGCTGGACATATGGGCTGGACATCTATGCCTAGATCCTCTGAAGATCCTGCAACAAACAGCCATCTGGAAGTGCCCTGCCTCTTCAGTTAGCTTAAGAGTTGAAGGGTTGAGCTGGGGAGAAGAAGCTGGGTGGGTGGGGGCAGAAAACGTTGGAAGCTGCCTTATGCCACCATTGGTCCATCTAGCTCAGTCTTGTCTACACTGGCTGGCAGCAGCTCTCTAAGGTTTCAGGCAAGAGCCTCTGCCAGCCCTTCCTGGAGATGCCACAGGGGATCCTGCTCGCAAGCGAGAGATGCCCTTCCCCAAGCCCTGGCACGGGGGCTGCAGCGACTGCAGGCTATCTGAGGACACCTCTCTACAGACTTTGCATGGGACAAAAGTTACTTTGGACCTTCAGTCCTCTGCTTTAAAGACCAGCACTTGTGCATGAAATCCCTCTAAATCTATAAAAGGAAGAAGCAAATCTCTGTATGCAAAAGAGATGCAAACACGTTGATTGTTACTCCATTCTTTCTAGCAGTCCTGTGAGGCAGCCCAGCAGTCCGTGGTTCAGCCAAGGCACTGCGACACAGAGAGAGAGACACCTGCCCAAGCGCCTTGCGGTCCGTGGCAGAGGTGCAACCTGAGAACCCAGGAAGAGCCTGGGTGCTGCACCAGCCCAATGGGGGCCCATCTATCCCACCAACCAGAGGCCCCTTTTGGAAAACCCACAAACAGGATCCTTGCACGAGAGCAACAGGCCCTCCTGTGGTTTCCATCAACTGGTACTCAGAAGCATTGCTGCCTCTGTGAGATCTGAACCAGGGAGTCTCTGGAAATGCCCTTCCTCCCAGGCCATGCTGCTCTACGTGAGGCAGAAATCAAAATCCCCACAGAACTTTGCACAAAGAGGCAGCCCTTTTGTGGAAGGGCTTAGGGATCTGAGGAGGGAGGCACCTGCAGCTGCAGAAGCAGCAACGCTTTGCCCTCGTGAAACTGCTGCCTTCTCTGCCACCCAGTCGAGGGAAGCGGGGGAAGGAAGCAGCAGGCGCAGAGATGAGGGGCGGGCAGATGTCAGGACGACAGGAGAGGCTGCGCAGAGGACGCGCATAAACGCAACTGAAGGGCCCTGCAGGATGCCGGAGGCGCTTCCCAGCCTCTCTGTTCTGCCATTTAAGCAACATCCTCCTTGAATGGCTGCAGATTAATATTTGATTCGCGGGAAGGAAGGGGCCTCCTTTGCGCTGACGGACCCCACTGGTCAGGCGCGGCGGAGGGAACTCTCGGAAGACGCTCGACACTCCGGCACAAAGGGCTGCAGCAGCGGCGCCTGAAGCTTTTGACTGGAGGCTCCTTTCATTGGCAAGGGGCCGTACCAAGAGCAGAGCCTCCAGCGCAGAAACACTCTCACTGCATTTAGGCTCCCCCCTCTTTCTCCAAGGAGCTCAGGGGTGGCAAACAGGGTTCTCCCCCTCCTCACTTAATCCCCACAACAACCCCACGAGGTAGGTTAGGCTGAGAGAGGGCGACTGGCCCAAGGTCAGCTTGTGAAACTAAGGGGGAGAGAAAGGGGGGCAGGGATATTCAACATGTTTTATGGCCAAGGATGGGACGTGTGTGGCGCTGTGGGTTAAACCACAGAGCCTAGGACTTGCCGATCAGAAGGTCGGTGGTTCGAATCCCCTCGATGGGGTGAGCTCCTGTTGCTTGGTCCCTGCTCCTGCCAACCTAGCAGTTCAAAAGCACGTCAAAGTGCAAGTAGATAAATAGGTACCAATCCGGCGGGAAGGTAAACGGTGTTTCCGTGCGCTGCTCTGGTTCGCCAGAAGCGGCTTAGTCATGCTGGCCACATGACCTGGAAGCTGTACGCCGGCTCCCTCGGCCATTAAAGCGAGAAGAGCATCTCAACCCCAGAGTCGGTCACGACTGGACCTAATGGTCAGGGTCCCTTTACCTTTTATGGCCAGGGATATGGGCATATAAAACAGGGCAGCAAAAGAGGGCGGGAACATTGCAAAACAGACCAGTAAAAATGCACAGTCTTGTTTTTTACAAGCTTACTCCCCTCCCCCCGCCGCTTGTGGCTTTGGCTGCGGGTGCAGTGGGTACTGCCCCCTCCCCCAGCCTGCCCCCCACTAAGCTTGGTAAAATGGAGAATAAGGAAACCTAAAAACAGCATCTCTGTCACTACCTGCCATGCAATAGTGGAGAAGGTCCATCTGCCCACCTGTTCCCGGCATGTGCAACACAACTCCTACAGGGCTGCAAGCAGAGAGAAAGGGGCCAGAATTTGCAAGCCAAAGCAAGCCAAACTGCAGGAAAGGGAGATTAGGAAGAGAGAGGGAGAGAATGACCTATGCATTTGTTTATTTGATTTGCATCAATTACGAATTTCAAAATCTAAAGCAAAGGAAATGCTTTTAAATAAAAATTAAAATAAAATGAATTGAGATTGTAGGTTGGTTCACAACAATAAACCAGATCAACAACAATCATCAAAATGCCTATATATTTTTAATCGTTTTTTATTGAAAGTTTCCAACATAAAATACAACAAAAGCCGAACTAACCTAAGAGAGAAAATGCCTAAATAAATCAAACCCCAGACAATGCACGAGTCTTTATATTAGTGAGGCAGCAGATAGAACAACACATACAACCGCACAAACACCAGCTTATCTGAAAAGCCTGGGTGGATAAAGCCGATGGTCAAAACTCAAGTATGAGGATGGCGGTTGCACCTCCAAAGGCGCAAGGAGTTCCACAAGTGGGGTGCCACCACAGACAAAGCCCCGTCCCTCTCACTGAAAAACAGCAATGCCCATCAGAGAGGACCACGATAAGACTAAGATAAAGGTGCAGGCTGACAAGCATTTGGGCCATAAATTAAGATTATGCAAACCAACAATTCATTCCACTTAAGAGGAATGAATACAGATATAGCAATACTGGGAAACTGTTCTATGCAGAGTTGGTGCGTGGTTCTTCAGTGTTTCAGCCAAGGGACATTCTCAGTCCTACCTGGAGCTACCAGGGACCAATGACACCCCATGAATTATAACCAAGAAAGAACATGGAGACTCCAAACGCTTTCTGCTGAGTCAAAACCTGGGGGTCAGTCAGCAAAGTCCTGGCAAGATGGAAGCGTACTGGGGGTCAGCTCCAGGCCACCCAACTTCTTGTCTTCAACTACGGCAGAGAATTCATTTCCATGGTCCTAACACAGGAGCAGCTGCCAGGGACACCTGGGAATGCAGCTGAACAGGGAAGAGTTGAGGGAGGGTTGCAACCAACCGCCTTTCTGGGAATCTTGTCTCGCTCCTGTGTAAACCCATGTGGAAATTAAGGTGATATTTTATGGGTGCACACAAGAGAAAAACTTTCCTCCTGCAACTTTGTCAAAATACCATGGGTATTAGTATAATGTATTATTTATAGATGCTGAGAAGGCCTTTGATAATATTTCTTGGGAATTTATAATAAAAAAATGGAAATACAGTGATACCTCGGGTTACATTCGCTTCAGGTTACAGACTCCGTTAACCCATAAATATTGTTTCAGGTTAAGAACTTTGCTTCAGGATGAGAACAACAACCGTGCTCCGGTGGCGTGGCAGCAGCAGGAGGCCCCATTAGCTAAAGTGGTGCTTCAGGCTAAGAACAGTTTCAGGTTAAGAATGGACCTCCGGAACGAGTTAAGTACTTAATCCGAGGTACCACTGTAATGGAAATGGGACAATGTTTTATAAAAGGGATCAGAGCAATCTATTCAGACCAAAAAGCTAGATTGCCAGACAAGGTTGCCCATTATCGCCATTATTATTTATAACAGTCCTGGAAGTCCTTCCAAGAAATATGAGAAAAACTGACAAGATTAAAGGAACTGGTGTCAGTCGAAAAGAATATAAATTGAAAGCCTTTGCAGACGATTTAGTTATAACAGTAGGGGACCCATCAACCAGTGCAATGGAAGCACTGAAAAGAATTGAACAATTTGGACAGGTAGCAGGTTTAAAATTAAATAAAAAGTAAACAAAAATGCTTGTTAAAAATATGGATCAATATGTAAAAGACAAATTGCAACATAAATTAGGTATTAAGGTGGTAAAAAAGGTTAAATATTTAGGAATCTGGCTAACATCAAAAAATATAAATTTGTTTAAAGATAATTATATACCGGTATGAAATGGTATTAAAAGAGATCTAGAAGTGTGGGGAAGAATGAAATTATCTCTATGGGGTAGAATTTCAGTGATCAAAATGAATGTGCTACCCAAAATGTTATTTTTATTTCAGTCAATCCCAATTATAAATGGGCTTGGTAATTTCAAAGAGTGGCAAAAAGTAATAACAAAATGTATCTGACAAAATTCAAATTGCTTACAGATGTCAAAGAAATAGGAGGTTTCTCCCTGCCAGATTTGAAATTGTATTATGAAGCTTCTTGCCTGTGTTGGTTAAGGGATTGGATATTGTTAAAAAACACAGATCTATTAGCTCTGGAAGGATTTGACAATAGGTTTAGGGGGCATGTATATTTATGGTATGAGATGGTAAAAGTTCATGAACCACATAATTCGAAATTCAATCTATGAGGTATGGAGTAGGTATAAGAGTTTATTAAAACTTAAAACACCATGGTGGCTGTCGCCATTAGAGGCAACACCTATAAAAAAGTTAAATATGGAACAAAACTGGGCCACCTATGGAGATTTGGTGAAAGAGATGGATAACCAGTGGAAATCGAAACCTTATGAAGAGATAAAAGAGTCAGTAAAAGATTAGTTGCATTATCGTCAAATAAATGAAGTGTTTAGAGAAGATAAAAAGAAAAATGGATTTGAATTTATAAGATCTAGGTTTGAAATGGATTTATTAGGCAGCAAAGTTAAAATATTGTCAAATATGTATAAGTTACTTTTGGAATGGCATACGAAAGATGAAGAAGTTAAATCTGTAATGATACATTGGGCAAATGATATTGGTCATAATATACAGTTAGAAGATTGGGTAAATTTTACCGCATGCAGTTCACTTAAAGAAAATATAATGAAAATGGTGTATAGATGGTATATAACACCAGTGAAATTAGCAAAAATATATAGAACAAATAATCAATGTTGGAAATGTAAAGAAAAAGAGGGTACTTTTATCATATGTGGTGGACCTGTAAGGAGGTGAATGCCTTCTGGGAAATGATATATAATGAAATTTTAAAAATGTTGAAATATACATCTATTAAAAAAACAACAGCAGAACCCTTCCTGTTAGGTATAGTAGGCCGAGAAATACATAAACAGGATAAAGCATTGTTTTTATATGCAACAACTGCAGCGAGAATGTTATTAGCCCAAAGATGTAAAGAAGAAGATTTGCCAACAAAAGAAGAGTGGCAGATGAAATTACTGTACTATGCCAAATTGGCAAAATTGATGGGAAAAATCCGGAACCAGCAGGATCAGACTTTTCTGAAAGACTGGAACAAATTTGTGTTATATCTGAAGGACAACTGTAAATAACTAACATCGCTAGTAGGGCTGCAAGAAGTTTTGTAAGGTCAAACTTATTACAGTTAATTTAGTATGTAAACAAGATTATGATTTAATAGCAAAAGATGTATAAGAAAATGCAGTACATTGAGAATAGGTTTGAAAACCATCAGTTGAGGAGGGGGGAAGTTCTAGGCTTATGAAGCCAAATGTTTTATTTACTTTTGTACACTAGGATGTTATGTAAGAAAGTATATGTAAAAACCAATAAAAATTATAATAATAATAATAATAAGTATAATATATTAATTAGGAAGCTATTAAAAGAGGTGGTGGTGTTGTTGTTTAAAAAATGCAGATGCAATTAAAACAGTTTTTATCACTCAAGAGAGGGAATTTCCACAAGTGCAACACCCTCACGATGCCTCTGCAGACGGACCATAAAAAGCCAGGCGCCACTGCTATGAAACAAACTTAAGACTGTTTCCTAGAAAGAGAGATTAAGAATCCACAGCTCCCTGCAATTTTATGCAGAAAGAAACATTACAGAGTTTCTAAAAAGGGTGAGAGGACCTGGCTGGTCTGCTGCAGGTGGACAATTTGGGGCAAAATCAGATGCAAAAGGCATGGAGTGAACTTGACATGGATTTGGTAAACAGGCTTGCATGTGTAAAATCACACAGGAAGGTAGCACAGAAAATGCAATGCCACGAATTCCACAGGCTGCCCCAAGACGAAATGGGCTTGAAGGAGAATTAATTGCCTATTAGGGGACTGGAGGGAAGCCCCCCTCAAGCAATTGTTGGGAGAGGCCCAGTGGACACAACATTTTTAAGCCAAGGGGATCTCCCCGCCCCCCCCCCACTGGCCATGGATCTCCTGGGACACAGGACTGCGCTACCTTTTGCAAAAGCACCATTTTGCAGGTCACGATGGGCGAGAGAGAGAACGCTTGCTTTGGAAAGTGGGGTTCTGCAGAGCCTGTGTCTCTGAGGTACAGCAGGCACATTCCCAGATTCGCTGGGTGTTTTTCATCACACCTGGAAGCAGAGCTTCCTGGAAACAGAGCTCTTGAAGGGTGGGGAGGTGGGAGTTTATCATCTTATTTTCCACCTCTGGCACAGCGGAGCTTTAAACAAAACCCAACAGAAAGAATTGAAAATATCCTACAATCTAACAACAGGGCAGGATTCTTTGCATGCAGCTGTTAAAATCCAGAGGGCCAAGGCAGCTTCACCACAGAATCACAGAGGGGAACCCTGGCCAACCCCCTGCAATCCAGCCTCCTCCAACTTGCCTAGGGGTGGGGGTCCTCAGGCAGAGGTCCCCATTCTCCATCCATCTGGCCCGCCAGACTCTGCCCAGGTTCCCTCCCCCTGCTCCAAGCAAATGCCCCTGAGCTGTGCCCATTCCACTTTCTCAGCTAGAGGGTGGACAGGTGGGGAGAGGCATGGAGAAACCTCTGCTCTTTTGCACAGCTGTACAAGAGCAAGAGCAGAACTGGTGGCTCCGCTTACTTTGTTCCTTTGGCTCCTGCCCACCAAGGGCATGTGGGCCGGGGGCATTTCTGGCTGAGCCCAAGAATTGGCCAGGCAAACTTTTCTGGCGGGGTGCGCCACAGGGAAATAGACCACACCAAGCAGCAGCCCCCCACTGCCCCGTATCCACAACACACACAAAAAGGTTTCTGCAGATTAGGCTAACAGTATCGTTTACATGCAATAGCCCAGATTTTTGTACAGAAACCTGATTTGTTGATTTTGTTCCCTTTATATTTTTAACACAACTATCTATGATTAATGAATACCTGAACCTCCCTCTCTCTTTTTGCCCTGCAGAGGAGGGGACTCTTGGGAAGGGAACATGGAAGACACAGAGCATTATGTGCTGGAAAGACCGGCGAGTGCAGTGCCTGCCACATTTAGGAAGATATTCCTATTTCTGGCTGGGCACGAAATCCAATCATGCTCAAAAGCAGTGTTTTCACTGCAAGAGGTGGCATTTGAAGCGCAGCGTCAAAGCCCTTTTGTTCATTGGCAGGCTCTGGTAAACAAGCAGCTCTTGTTATCTCCCCTTTCAGAGACACACCTGCGATGGGAGGAAACACCAGGGCAGCAGCGCACTGGAAGCACACAAAGAAAGCAAGAGGTTTGCTGCCACCAGAGGCACCAGGAAAGGGTTTGTGAAGATCCGAGGACTTGCCACATCGAACGGGCCACAACTGGCCCACCAAGGCACTGCCTCCTCTTCCGGACCTTTTTAGCAGCCCCTAGATACTTCCTTTGTTGCTCTAATGGAGTGGCTCCCAGCTGGTGGTCCACGGAACCCAGGGGGTCCACGTGATCCACCCAGGGGATCTGTGGCACCATTCACATAACGAAACCTACCATGGAGATATCCACATTTTCCAAAGTAGAGGGTCCATGGTTTGGCTTTGGAAAAATAGGGTCTGCAGTACTTAGCTAACTGGGAACCCCTGCTCTAACTAATTTGACTTGTTAGCTCCCCCTCCCCCTAAGAGCAGCCAGTATGGCATGAATGATAGCTGAAAATAAATAGAGGTAAACTCCTGAATCTTCCAACACCTGGCTTCACTCGACGTCCACAAGTTCCAGGGTTATGAGAGAGCAAGAAAAACCTTTCTCTTTCCTCTTTCTCCAGGCCCCACCTCATTTTATACATTTGGCAGGATTCTGAGTTTTTCTGCATAGGATTTAAGCAAAGGGGGGGGGGTGCAAGTTAGCAGTGGTTCCTGCACTGGAGGGGCCTGGACTAGAGGACCCTTTCAGTCCCTTCCAACTCTACGATTCTATCCTGCCACCTCTTACTTGACTTTTCACTGAACTGAAAAGTCTCCGGCACTTTGAGATTGAGTCAGTCACATGACGTGGTTCAACCGAGGCGACATTTGCACAATGGCGTTCTGTAAGAAGTCTCTTGGACCCCCTTATGCCCAAGGAAGCTTTGTGTGTGCCCTGGGGAAGAATGCAGAACCCCCCCCCCCCAATTCAGAAAAGGGCGCCATTCATGCATGCGCAACGCATTAGTGTGCCTCTGAATGCCCATAAGAGCTTTCGTTGGTCTTTGGCACAGACAGGCAGGGGCACTTAAGTTCTAGTCTTCGAAAGCAGGATACTCTCCCGCTCAGAGTCGGAAGCAGCAGCAGATGCCTCAAAAGCATCCCTGAACCTCCCACTTGAGCATTTCAGAGGCTGAAAACCTTTGGCAGATAAGCTGCCAAAATACTTTCAGGGAACACAAAAGGACACTGTGTAATGGGGCCTTGGAAGAGGACTTCTGAAAAGTCTTGTCAACGCTCACGCTACTTTTCTTTCCCTCTTGTCTTTCTTTTTCTCCTCCTCCTCCACCTCCTTTCATCCTTCTCTGCATCCATGGGGGAGAAGGAAGGCCAGGATCAGCCCCCATCCAAGGGGGCGGGCAAAGAGACGGAAACAGAGAAGACTGCGCAAGATAACACTCTCTGATTCTATTGGGGGGGGGCTGGGGGTGACCCAACATCTGTGTTGGGGGTTGCAGATTTCCCATCACGGGCATCTGGTTGGCCCCTGTGAGAACAGGGTGCTGGACTAGCTGGGCCCCTGGCCTGATCCAGGAGGCTCTTTTTGTGTTCTTACTAATTAAGGGGAGGGGACAGCAGCACACGGCAGGAATAAGTCCCGTCAAGCCCCCCCCCCACTAGTATGGCTGGGAAGGCATAAAACTGAAAGTGCTCAGGTGCCGATGAAGGTGCAGCAATAGACCCATGGGACCAGCAAGCCACCCACAAACACATAAGCTGTACTGCAGGCCCAGTCCACCCCCCATTCCCCACCCCATGGGGTTTCATTTCCCCGCAGGAGAGAGACAGCCACCCAGCACCCCAAAGCTACTGTGGACACCCCCAGCCTTCTCCAGTGGGATGTTTTGGGGGGTTTGTTGAAAAGCAGGGTCTGACTGAGATGGACCTTTGGTTAGATCCAGCAAGTCTCTTCTGATACCTGCAAAAATGACCCACCACTTAAGGGCTGGGAATCTGATCAGCCAAAAAGGGATCTGGTCAACGAATCCATGAGGCACCGTCAAGGAACACGGAAGCATCTTCAAAGCCTTAATGTTGTGGGAGCAAAAAAGGTTTGAAAAACATAGTAATTATGGGGTGTGGGGGGATTATTAGCTCCTATCATCAAGGGAAAAGGATATTAAATAAAATATTGAAATCTGCACAGTAGTATTCTTGGAATACCCAGCAGCATTTGTACACAGCTGGTGATTGTTGTATTAAAACTTGCTGTTATTATTATTGACAAGTAGATTTTTATCTTCCGGAAGGAGCTCACCAGGGTGACCAAAAGCAGGGAGTCCCTGATAGGAAGCCAACGGATCACATCTGGTGGATCACTTGAGCAGCACAGCCACCTCCGCAAGCGCATGCCCATTTTTAAAAGTCTGATGGCCTAAACCCCCTCTTCCCTCCCCCTCTCATGAGCCTAGGTTGGGTCTGAGTGCCAGGACCTCTCCTTTGCATGCAGACGCTCCCAGGTTTAAAACCTGGCATCTCCAGGTAGGGCTAGGAAGGTCTCCCGGCTGCAGCTCAGAAGAGCTTCCAACACTCAGTGTAGGCCATACTGAGCTAGATGGACCAGCAAAGCCCAGCACAACTGCCGGGGGCCGACCCTGCCAGCCTCCCCCGGCTCTGGAGCAGGCCATCTCTGAAACTAATAACCCCTAAAGATGGTGCGTTGGAGGGGGCAGCTTTGGCCAGAAGGGCAACAAGGGCCACCAACTTTGTTCCAGTTTCGTTCCAAGAAAAAGGAAAGTTGAGCCCTGCCAAAGAAGGGAGCAGGGGAGCCTCGTCCCAGAGTGGTGCCTGACGCTTTGTGAGCAGTGGAAGGCAGAGACCGCAAGCTCAAGGAGAGGCACCAGGACCTGGGGCAGGATGCGCATGTCCCAGACTCAAGATGCTCCACTGAGACCCCTCCAAGAGGTGTTTTTTAATTGCTCGTGGAAGAAGACACCAGCCAGCTCAGGAGAAGAATATTGATCTCCAGCCGTTACAGCGGCAGCACAGACTTCCTGCGTTTGTAGTAGAAACAGCAGCCGGGGTTCCAGGAGCAGATACAGGCACAGACAAAGTGCAAAGGCAGAGGCATGCGGAAAGTGACATTTAATTAAAATATGAGCCAGGGCTCTGCAGCTGCAGGGAGACGGCAGAGGAGTGAGAGGGCAGCTGAGCAGAGGAGGGGGGGCTTGATTCATAATTTAAAGTAAAGCCCCATGCTCCTATAAACACAGAAGTGGGGGGAGAGAAATTGAAGATAAAAAGACCATCACCTGACACAGCTAAAGAGAGGGCACAGATTGAGTCTGGTCACGACCCCTTTTGTGGTCCACCTTGCTTTGCTGACAGACAGTGGCAAGGAAGGCTGGGCCGAGTTGCTCTGTTCCAAGAAAACATTCCCAGGCTATAAATCCAGGCTGGGCAGCCAAACAAGGCTGGGCAGCCAAAGTGGTACAGAAGTCAGAGTGTCGGACTAGGACCTGGGAGAGACCAGGGTTCAAATCCCCACGTAGCCATGGAGTTCACTGGGTGACCTTGGGCCAGTCCCTGCCTCTCTGCCTAACTCACCTCACAGGGTTGTTGTGGAGATTAAAGGAGGAGGCAGAGAACCACATACGCCGCCTTGAGCTCCTTAGAGAAAAAGGTGGGATATAACTTGTTGGCATCCGTCTGTCTTGAGAGACAATGGAGTGCACGTCTGGGGGTGAAGTCAAGCCATTGTGTCAGCAGCACTGAAATGAACCCCCCTCCCCCAGGCACAAGCCTAGGCAGTGTGTACAGAGGTCCTGGGCAGCCCAAACACAAGACCCGCTCTCGGCCACGCTGTTGTGGTCCAAAAGAAAGCAGAGCCAGACGTGTTGCCAGTAGGAGGCAAACCAGGCACCCTCTGCCTTAGAGTCTCCACCCTGGATTTGTGGAGGGTTTCCTCCTGAGCCTTTCTTCTCCTGAAGATATCCTGCCAGGCGGTTAAGGTTTAAGAGTTTTCCTTCTGCTAGATGGGCTCCTTTCCCAGGCGGACGAGCCCCATCTGCCCCTCACTTCCCTCTATGGCAGGGGCAGAAACTGCTTTCTTGACCGTTGGACTCACCCACTATTGGTTTTCCTTTACTCCTTTTAAAGGGAGATATATAAAAACCTCCTTTTGCAGGACCAGCTAGTCCCCAAATCAGAGTTGGAAATAATGCTCCGCATGCTCCATAGCTCAGGGATATTAATTGCTTCTAAAACTTCACTGCTTTGCACACTAATGCTGCCTGGTATGAAAAATATATAAAATCATATATTAAAGGGGAAGGGAGAAATCCATTACTAAATTAATCAGCAGCGTGAGAGAAGCGCTTTCCCCCCAGAGACGGAGAGGGCAGGCTGATTTCTGCCCCGATCTTTAGCGGCACAGCACTTGAGGGGTGCCTAGCAGAAGAAGTAAGGCGGCCCCAAGGCTTGTCCTCCTGCAGGTGGGAGCAGAGAGAGGAGGACGCAGCTCCGTGGAGGAGGCACCCATGGGCAGGAGTGGAGAGACGGGTGCAAGGTCAGTTACCTCTTTAAAAATAAACCAGGAGTCTGCAGCTGGAGAATTGGCTCTGAGTGAAACATCTTCACCACCACCACCACCACGATCATCGTTGTTGTTATTAGAATTTATATATTGCTCTATACCCAACAAGTCTCAAATGGACAACTGAGGCTCACATCCAGCCCTGGCTCCTTGGCCCTCACTACCCCCTTGAGGCTGCCCCCTCGCCCCGTGGCAGGGACCACAGAAGCCACAACAGTGAGCAGGACCTCACTGCCAAGCTTCCAGACCCACCAGGGGCATAGCACTGGTTGCATTGGGGCACATGTGGGGCACAGACAGGAGACCCTCTGAAGAGATCTACAGGTGAAGGATGCTATACAAATTTAATAAACAATAACGATAACTTATGGAGGGCAACAAGCTCACCGTTCCTGCTGCAAATGCACCACTACGCGAGACGAAGGAAGCCCAGGAGAAACAGGAGAAGGAAAACTGGGAAGAGAGAGGGGTGGTTGTTGACAGCCCCCCAGCCAGCCAGCCAGCCAGTGTGTCCACAGCAGGAGGAGGAAGGCAGAGGAAGAGCCTCAGAAATGCCAACATCCCCTGTGCCTTCCAGCACAGGCGGGAGGCCAACATTAACAGGCTCACCTCTGATGTGAAATTAATACAAAAATTATTCAGCAGCACCGGCAGGATAATAGGATTCTGTGGTGGTGGCAGGCCAGCCGCTGCCACGCTGTGAGGCGGGCTCATTTAATATCGACGGAAACGACGCCAGAGGACAAGAAATAAGGCCCATAAAGATAATTGCCGAGATACTCAGGAGCAAATTAAGTAATCAGAGTCGCTTCTAAATCGTGCCTGGTTCTACGAAGAGCCCTCTTTTCCGATTACCCCAACAACCGTTCATCAGAGGACGGGGAGGAAGGACTGCAAGTCCAGTTCCTCAAATGCTATGCAGGCCACCATTCAATCAGCTTCTCTGCAAGAATATCCTGGGGGACTTTGTCAAAAGCCTTAGTGAAATCAAGATACATGACGTCACATCATTCCCCGGATCCACCAAGGTTGTAACTCTGTCAAAAAAAGAAATGAGATTTGTCTGGCATGATTTGTTTTTGAGAAACCCAGGCTGGGTCTCAGGGATCAAAGCAGCAGAAATGTTCATCTCCAGGCCCGGAAGACGGCAAACACTTGAAGGGAGAAGAGGAGAGAGGGCTCCTGATGCAAGACAGGGCAGGGGGGAACCCCCAACACCCAGCCCTCCGGTTTAAAAACACACATTCATCACTTGAGACTCTCAATGCGCCTTTGCAGCCAGAGAGGTCACCGCAGCCTGCCTCAGCCGGGCTCATTAAATAGACATTTAATCACAGCTTTGGATGGAGAGACAAAGACCGCAAGGAACAGGTGCTTTGATGAGTGACCTTTCGGAACCTATTTTAATGTAACTAGTTTACGGCTTATCTGAAAGGCCAACTCATCAGGAGCCGCAGAGTCACAGCAAAACCCAGGGAAATAATTACAGGGGCCTGAGAAGGAAATAAAAAGGAAGGGGAGGCAGGAAGCAATTCCTTCGGGGCGTTGGCTGCATGGGGCCCTGGCTGGCGAGCACCCAAGTCTCAGCACGGCAGCAAAGGGTCTCCCCACCCCAGCCACAGGAACCCACTGGTAAAGTGTCGCTTATCCGGGCTTCCTCCACCCATCCAAGCCCAGCTCCCCTCTCCACTTCCCACCTGCCCTTCCTCTTCTTCTTATTTGCTAAATAAATATACTTTTCAATATGGCCAGAGAGCATCAAGGGGAAGCAGGAAGGGCCAGCCGTTCTCCCTGCTCAGACAAAGCACAGGCACTCTTCTCTCTCTCTCGCCTTCCGACTGCCACCCTCGCATTTGCTCTCAGCCCAGGGATCCTTCTCCACGCCAAACCCTGGTCAAGCTCACTCAGGGGGCAGTGTTTCTCCATGTGACATGACTCAGAAGAGCACGCCCCCCACCCCACCCACTCCAGTCAAAGGGCTCCCTGCTCCCAGCCCCCACCAACCAGCAAAGGGATGCTGAGCCAAAATAGCAGCAGCCCAGAACCCTCGTGGGACGGAGAGAGCGCCGCTCCTATGCCACCAATGGCTGCACTTTTGCTGGGGGAGGAAACTAGGCTGACTGCCATGACCCCCAAGACTGCAGGCTACCCCTGAGCACCCACCCACTTTCCACTCTCTCCTCCGCTCTAGGGACCTAGATCTCCCCCTTTATCCATTCCTTGGCCACATGGGCTGAGCTCCCTTCAAACCATACATCTGAAACATTACAACGCCACTTTAAGCTTCCCCCAAAGAATTCTGGAAGGTGTAGTTTGTTAAGGGTGCTGGGAGTTGTTAGGGGATAGCTGTCCCAGCAATTTCCCTCCCAGAACTACAATTCCCAGAGTGGCTTCACAATCAATCTCAGTTAAGTGTGTGTGTGGGGGGGGGGGGTGCATTCCCAACAACTCTTGGCACCCCAACAAGCCGCAGCTCCAAAACTCTTGGGGGGAAGCTGCAGCTGTTGGAAATGGTTCCATAGCGATTTAACCCACATGGTGCAGATGTGGCCACAGAGGCACATCTTGGAAAGTGTCCCGCAATGGGAATCGTTACAACTAACACCAGCTTTGGTTTGTGTGAAGGCAGTTGTGAGTCGAGTCCACAGAAGAACCAGCGAGGGGGTCTACTCACACTTGCGTGGCTCCAGGGCCTTGTTTGGGCAGGTGAGGTGCTGGCTGGGCGGGTTCTGTGTCCTCTGCAGGCAGGCCAACATGACTGGTGGCAGGGAGAAGGCTCCAGTGGCGTCAATCCAGAGTGCGCTGCGGGGGACCCAAAAAGACGGAAGAGCGTCAGTCAGCAAACCAGGAGAGAGTCATAGCATCATGGAATTATCTAGTCCAACCCCCTGCAATGCGGGAATCTCAACTAAAGCATCCCTGACAGATGGCCATCCAATCTCCAAGGAAGGAGAGTCCGCCACGCCCCGAGGAAGCCCATTTCACTGTTGAACGGCTCCTACCCTCAGAAAGTTTTTCCTGATGTTGATTCTGAATCTCCTTTCTTGTAACTTGAAGTCATTGGTTCTGGTCCTGCCCTCCAGAGAAGGAGAAAACAAGCTTGCTACATCTTCCATGGGACAACCCTTTAGACATCTCCCCTCAGTCTTTCCAGGCTAAACATACCCAGCTCCCACAACCACTCCTCCTAAGGCTTGGTTTCCAGACCCTTGATCATTCTGGTTGCCCTCCTCTGCACACCTTCCAGCTTGTCAACATCCTTCTTAAATTGTGGCATCCAGAATTGGACAACGTATTCCAGGTGTGCTTTGACCAAGGCAGAAGAGAGTGGGACTATTACTTCCCTTGATCAGGACACTAGACTTTTGTTGATGCAGGCTAGAATAGCATTAGCTTTTTTTGCTGCTGCATCACACTGTTGCCTCATGTTCAGCTTATGGTCTACTAAGACCCCTAGAACCTCACTAGTCAGTAGTAACAGACATCACAGACAGCCTAGGAAAAATGCAGATTGCATCCACACAACAGTTTATTTCCACTTTCATGTTTCCCTAGCTATTACCTTTCACGTGATATTTGAGCTTCCAAACAATGTAAAAGCTATTTTCGGAAATATAGCGTAATATAGTGCAAGTTTAGCACTCATTCCCATGTAATTTGTTTCCAGTAAAAAAATCTGTTGGAAATAACACTGAAATGAGCACTAAACCTGCACTATATTCTGCTAAATTTATGGAAGTGGCTTTTAAGTTGCATGAAATTTCAAATATAATGCAGAAATTAAGAGGGAAATAGTGTGGAATAAACTGCTGTGTGAATGCAGACTAAGTTGTGTGATTCTCCCACTTCAGAGGACCTTGCAAACTGAGTCAATAAGAAGACTGCTAAACAGAATAGCTCAGAGTGCAGCACCAGGCAGCTGAATTCAAGACAAAGGAAGGACATAGGCCTTATGGTGGTGGAGATGTGCTTGAAAGGACGAGGGAGATACTGCCAGAAACAACAAAAGTTGCTGAATGATATTTCTAGGGAATTTCTGAGGCCCTACCCATGACTAACAAAGCCAGAACAATGTATGCAGAATGGCAGAGAGGAAAATAAATTACACCAAATAAGACATATTGTGCATAGTTGCCTAATTTGCATAATGCACACAGTTTGCTGAATCCAGTTTTATTATTGTTTTTCTTGGTGCAGAATCTGGACAGTCTTGGCAACATTATTTAAATTACTTATGCTTAATCACCCCACCCCCACCCCACTGCCTTCTGTCCTAGCCCTGAGTGACTTCCAGAATGGTCTGAGCATACAATTTAAATGTGTGCATCATGGAGGACTCAGCAGGCCGGTCCAAGGACACGACAGAAAGTCAACTATGGAAGTTTTCCAAAAGTGGTTTTCTATCACTTCCTTCTGGATGGGTAGGAACACCAAGTCCCCCCCCCAACCCAAAAAAACCCAGAAGCATCAATAAAAGCTGAAGTGGCACAAATGTGGGCTCTTTCCCCAGCAGCTGACAGAATCCTAAAACTGTCTACTTGGAAGGGACCCCAGAGTCCAACCCCTTGCAATGCAGAAATCACAACCAAAGAATCCTTGTATTTGTTTGATAGGACAGTCTTCCCAACAGGGCAAGTTTTACCAGCAACACCTGATGGGAACAAACAAAGCACAAAACTTTCCCCAAGTTTTAGAAAACACTCAACTCACACTGGATGTCCCCCCTCCACCCGAAAAGTAGCACATGCGTCCCCCAGCATGCAGCATTCGCTCCGCCCTCCCTCTGGCAAAAGGGGAATGCGGGCTCAGGAGCTTTCAGCTGCCCCATCTCAGGCTGCCCTCGAAATCCAGATGATCAAAGTCAAGGCGAGGGGAAAGAGGCCAAGGCCACCGATTTGCTCCTTCGGAGCTCAGCACACAGCACTATCCTTTGGGAAGAGCAGCGCATGGCATAAATTATGCTTCGTTCCTCCCCACCCTGAGTGACGTCTGGAATGGCCTTGCCACTGCAACCGGGCGCAGGGAAAAGGTCGGCTGGCAATGTACAAGGAGCAGACAGTGTCCTTCCGAGAGGAGGTTTCTGTTCCATTACGCTTCCATGCTGAAATTCACTGACAGCTGCTTGTCAGGATGCATATATCACATCACACACAGATCTCTGGCTGCTGGAGGAAAGGCTGGCCTACCCAGGGAGCAACAAGCAAATGTGGGGAGAAGAAAGAAGGGGAGGTCGGCTTAAACCATCAGGCAGCTTGCAAGAACTCAGCATATGCCTGGAAGGAGAGGTTCTCTGATCAGGAAGGCTGCCTGGCTGTCTCCGAGGAAAGGCACAAGTCTCCCTCTTTCCCCTACTGCCTCCACATGTTTCCAGGTGGACTGACTTAAAATTAAGCCAGAGTGGTGTAGTGGTTAAGAGCGGTAGACTCATAATCTGGGGAACCGGGTTCGCTTCCCTGCTCCTCCACCTGCAGCTGCTGGGTGACCTTGGGCCAGTCACACTTCTCTGGAGTCTCTCAGCCCCACTCACCTCACAGAGTGTTTGTTGTGGGGAGGAAGGGAAAGGAGAATGTCAGCCGCTTTGAGACTCCTTAAAGGGAGTGAAAGGCGGGATATCAAATCCAAACTCTTCTTCTTCTTGCTGCAAGAATTAAGATGTCTGGTTTGTTACTCCAGAAAGCCTCACTGGAACCCAGGAGCAGCCAGAGCCGGATTTCCCATGGCCCAGAAAGTAAACACCTCAGGGGCTAAATTAGGGGTGAGAAACCTGTGACTTTCTAGACACTGCTGGATGCACCTCCCACCATTTCTGACCATTTGGCATGTCGGCTCAGGGGGGTGGGAGATGGGGGGGTGTCACAGGTTCCCTCATCTTGGTCTAAATATTAACCAGTGCAACAAACATACAAAATATTGATGTACAGTTAACCTTAAAAGGTCACACTACTTCTTTTAAATGGAAAAACGGTC
Source organism: Podarcis liolepis (assembly GCF_965112155.1). NCBI lineage: Eukaryota > Metazoa > Chordata > Lepidosauria > Squamata > Lacertidae > Podarcis > Podarcis liolepis. Next base: position 57,516,233 of record NC_139573.1, read on the forward strand.
TTTTATCGGTTACAGCCGCATCTGTTCCAATTCTACAGACAGAGACTCTCACCTAAGAGATCTACAGCAAACCTTTTCAGAACTAAAATACCCAGCAGATGAAGTTAGACAACAGATCAACAGAGCCAGACTGATACCCAGAGAGAACTTGCTGCAAGACAGACCCAAAAAAGAAAATAACAGAACACCTCTAGTCATCACATACAGCTCCCAAGTTAAAACAGTACAACGCATCATCAGAGATCTACAACCTCTCCTGGACAATGACAGTTCTCTTTCTCAAGCTCTGGGAGGAAGACCTTTCATTGCCTACAGACAGCCACCCAATCTTAAACAACTCCTAACCCACAATAATACTACAACCATACTTAACACGGACACTGGCACCAGAGCCTGCAATAAACCCAGATGCCAACTTTGCTGCCACATACACCCGGACAACACCATTACTGGCCCCAACAACATCACACATACCATCTCGGGACTATTTAATTGCTCATCGTCTAACATTGTGTATGCCATCAAATGCCAGCAGTGTCCTTCAGCTCTCTATATTGGACAAACAGGCCAAACCTTATGCCAAAGAATAAACGGACATAAATCTGACATCAAGAATCACAAAACAGAGAAACCAGTAGGAGAACACTTCAATCTCCCAGGACATTCTATACAAGATCTCAAAGTAGCTGTTTACTACAAAGGAATTTCAGAAATAGACTGGAAAGAGAAGCTGCTGAATTGCAACTCATTACCAAACTTAAAACCATGGAGAGACCTGGCCTGAACAGAGACATTGGATTCTTATCTCATTATACATGACTAAGCCATTTCTCACCTTCTCACCCCTTGCCTTTTCCTGTAAGACCTATTACAGTCGTTAAGAGTCGTCAACAGGCTTATCTCAGCTATCTGCCAATCTCCCATTCCCACCACCCTTCTGAGTAACACCCCTCCCCACCTTCTCACTATATAGAAGGATCTGGCAACTTCTGTTTCAGTGTATCTGAAGAAGTGTGCATGCACACGAAAGCTCATACCAAGAACTAACTTAGTTGGTCTTTAAGGTGCTACTGGAAGGAATTTTTTTATTTTGACTATGGCAGACCAACACGGCTACCTATCTGTAACTGGTCTTTTATCTAGATATCTTAGATAAAAATTCATGGATTTTATTTTAAGATATTATGACTGAAAATGTTTGGGCTGTATCATATTCAGATTGCATTTTTAAAAGTTGTTCCTAAGGGACACTTCATAGGATGGGCATTTTTGAAATATGAGGTTTTGTTTTTTTTAATTGGCCTTTGATCTAGATAGCTAGCTATGTGATCTTCCCTAACATATTCCTGGTCTAAGCCCAGGCATCATAAATAGGCTTGGAGCAGATTTTCCTCTCTTTAGAACAACTGTGCACTATTTCTTGGAACTTTACTACCATGATTGTAGGTGGGGAATTGCATGTTTAGATTCCCTCTCATTTTTTTAACAATAAAATAATCCTTACACTTAGAAAATTAGCAGGTAATGGTTAAAGTTGGAGCTACAGCCTTCCTCCCTTAGCTGCTCATTTCTAAATGCAGGGATGCCGTCTCTCTCCGTCGATGTTTTCTTTAACCACCAAGAGCATAAGACAGCTCAAAACATTTTAGTGCCCAAGGTAAAAAGACAAAATAAATGGTGCCCCCCCATACACACAGAGATAACTAAATGGTTGCTGCTCTTTGCCCTTTGATGTTAACCCCCTAGTTCAGGTGTCAGCCGTGGGTCGGTCCACCATCCCTCAGACCATGTGGTGGGCCGGACTATATATTTTTTTGGGGGGGAATGAACGAATTCCTATTCCCCACAAATAACCCAGAGATGCATTTTAAATAAAAGCACACGTTCTACTCATGTAAAAACACCAGGCAGGCCCCACAAATAACCCAGAGATGCATTTTAAATAAAAGGACACGTTCTACTCATGTAAAAACATGCTGATTCCTGGACTGTCCGTGGGCTGGACTGAGAAGGCAACTGGGCCGCATCCGGCCCCCGGGCCTTAGGTTGCCTACCCCTGCCCTAGTTGTACCACCTTCCCCAAAGGGGGGCCATTTTTTAAAAAATGCAGCCTGCTAATCTGCAAGCAGTGAAGTCCCAAATATCAGGGTCCTACGTGACTGCTGTCCATATGAAGATCAGCTCTTTGTCCTGGGCTCAGATTAAACCCTGCAGCGGATCTCCACCCCTTTCTTCCTGATCCTTCAGTCTGGACTCCCACCCTTGCGGCTTTCTAGCTCTCTCAGCATGGCAGGCGCAGGAGCAGCTTGTGTGCAAATCCCTTTTCCTTACCATCAATTCTGACTGCAGAGGGAACTGGAATAAAACAGCCAACAAAGTATTTCCCCCTGCTGTCCTGCTCTGCTCTGGGTGACTTTCAAACAATTCATGGTAACCTTTTTGGGCTGCTAATTAGAAGCAACCTCCTGAGAAATGCTGGAGGGATGGGCGGAGCGTAACAGGGACGAAGCCAGAAGAACAGGTGCAAGACCTGCAGCTACTCCTTTCCCTCTGCCTCGCACCAAATCTCCTCCTTTGGATATGCCAAATGGAAGCAGGCACCATTTCCCCAAGGCTGCCAGCAAAACGTCCCCAGGAGAAATTACACAGGTGGAACTAAGGCAGAGTGGTGGTAAGGGAAACAAAAAGAAAACCTAAATTGCGTGGGATGCAACATCACAGAAGGCAGTCAAATACAACATTTCCTGTTTGTCCAGAGTAGACCCACAGGGAGATATTACTCCAGCCAGGAGGACTTTCTGTCACACCTGTCTGGAGCATCCTCCTCCTACAAGTGACCACGTAGATGGGCGTGACCCTGGGAGACCCCATAAAAGGGCTGGTCACACATCCATCTTCCCTTCTTCTTCGCTTTATTCCATCCTGATGCCCTTTGCTGTCTGCTGGCTCTCAGCCAGCAGCACATGGGCTCAATCCCTATATGAGATGAACCCACTCTCTCTCCTGTCACTACAAGCTAAAGCCTGCCTTCAGGGAACCTACTGTGAACTGAATGTAAGTAAACTTCTGGTTACTTTTCAAAGAAGATTGTTGTGCAGACAAAGTTTCAAATTAATAAAGCTGAGGGAAAGCAGTTGCAATCCCATGCTGCGCTAACTCCATTTGCATGGAAAGCAAACAAAACCGCCAGCGGTCCTCGAGGAAAGTGCCTGGCCAAAATGGGGCGGCTGCTGGTCACCCCTCCTGGGATGTTTCTGCGGGTGGGAGCCCAGAAGGGGCCACGGCCGGCCCTCGTCCCGCCCAGAAGCGCAAGGAAGGGTGCTGGGGAAAGGCAGGGAAGTTCCCTCCTGCTCTGGCGTTTTGCCCCCGGCACGATTCCCCCCGGGGACATTTCCTCATCACGGCTCATGAAGTGGGAGACTGCACACCGCCCGTCCCCTCTGACTGGAGTGAACTGGTTAATGGTTATGTCAGTACGATTTAGCCCAACGTCCCTCCCCCTGAACGCAGCCGACAGGCGTGAGCGGAAATGGCTGGCCGTCTCCTCTTCAGGCTGATAAATTAGCATGGACAGCAAGGAATTGCTCGCTCTCAGCCTCCCTGCGGATCGTCCTCCTCCCTTCCAAACAGACTTGTGTCCTTTGCTGCCTCGTGACTCGTCCCCCAAGAGAGAAAAGGCAACCTCAGGAGGGAACTCTGGCCTTCAAAGAGGGGGCAGGCAGGCAGGGCAGCCATGAGCGCCTACCCCAAGAGTCACCTTCCCTTAACAAGGGCTGCTATCACACAGTAAATTTATGGGCCGCCTTTTCTTACCAATGGCAACTCAGTGCATTGCAGGGGGCTGGACTGAGTGACCCTCGGGGCCCCTTCCACCTCTACAGTTCTAAGGCAACTTGCAAGCAAGCAAGCAAAAAACCAGACGGGTACATTTAAAACCAAGGAAGGAAGGAAAATACATTTTCAAAGCACCCCACCCACCCAGATCTCATAATGGAATGAAACAACTACTGAAGGGGTCTCTGCACACATGTTCAGAGGCAGCACTTCATGTCTCTGGCTTGCGCAGCCAGCTCAGCACAGGCTTGGGCTCAAACAGGGTTTTATGCTGCCTGCAACCTTTGCTGCTTCTTGCTGTTTATTCTGCCCTCTGTCCCTCCCACATTCCTCTATGGGAGGTCCAGAGCTAGCAACACGAAAATGGGGCCTTCTCCGTGATGGCTCCCCACTTGTGGAATGCTCTCCCTAGAGAGGCCCTCCTGGCGCCATCATTACGCATCTTTTGGCACCAGGCAAAAGCGTTTCATTTTCACCAGAGCTTTGGTATTTTAACTACCTGTGGCCCCTTGGATGGGTAGGATATTTTAATCCTGCCTTTTAAAACCATGAATGTGTTTTCTATTTTTCCATGCTTTTGTTTTGTGATGGTTTTAATGTATGTTATCTACATATTGTTGCGAGTTGCTTTGGATTGCAATGGCAAAAAAGGTAGCTAGTGAGTTTAAAAATAATAATGATAAAAGTATTTATTTTTTAATGACTGTATATATGCAGGCTTTAAAATAGTTTTTTAAAACACAGTTGCTGCACAGCAGTATGCACTTAGACACTTTGTGGTTTATTATAAGAACAACAGAGGCAATCTCAACACAAATCCTGCTTGTGGGTTCTTGTCCTGTGGGGAGGGAGGTTCAAGTCCCTGCATCAAAACCAGGTCACACTGGTGCCACTTATAAATGTGTGCATATTATATCAGATTTCATTGAAAAAGTAAAAAAGAATGAGTAGCTAAAAACTGAGCTAGTGGAGAAACAGCAAGATGTAGAAAACCAAATTTAAAAATATTGAAAAGCAAAACACCCACAAAAAGGAGAAATCAAACCAGTTCCAAAATGTACATTTTTTTTACTCCTAAACAGTTTTTACAAGTATACATTCCCCCCCTCTGCCCGTTCTTGTAAGCAATCAAGGCACACAGCACATGTGGTGTGCCAAAGTTTGAACAACTGTTCCTTGTGCGTAGGGAAACCTGACTTGATTTCTGGTATTTTTCAAAAACCAGAGAAGTGTTTGCACCTTTCTGAAGCCATTCCCACAGGGCCAGTTGGGCTGAAGAGGCTACTTCCGCCGTCCCTTTCTGGACCACCTCAAAGGATCCATTTCTCCTTCAGCCAAAAAGTTCGGCAAAAGCATGCTACACTTGCGAGGGAAAGGTGCGCAGAGAGAAAAGTTATTTAATCCTGAACAGGTGCCTGGAGTTGCCAAATTGGTCCACTTTCCTCCTAGTAATGAAGTATTCATGAATAAAAGCCTTTTTCACTATTTTTCTTAAGATGCTAATTTCACAACAAGAGTTCGTTACCATGTAATTATCCCAATCTTGTATTTCCCCATCTGTAGCAGACTCTCTCTAAAAGCAGAAGACAATCACACAACCACCTTTCATCACTGACTATTTTACTTTCTGCAAAGGTACCTTGAAAGAAGTGATTTTCCTCTGAAAGGGACTTTTATTCTGTTTCAAAACCAATTTTCTCCTATTACTGTCTTTAAGAAAAGGAGCGAGACACAGAGAAAGGAGCATTCGTTATATGTCCCTCGTTAATGCAGCTCGTGGTAAAAAGCAGCGATATCCATTTCCCGGCTTTGATTTCTGGTAATTTTAAAATATGATATCACAATCAGTCAGAAATTATGTAGTTGGAGAGAAGAAAATACATATACGCGCACACATCCGAGAACAGAGCAGGGCTTATTTGGGAATTGAATACACTTGACTGATAAGCCAGCCAGCTGCTCACCTCCACAATGCCAGGATTACAACCTTGGCCTGGTCATACAGGGAGCTAGCAAGCAGCTAGAGCGCTGGGAAGCAGATAAACTCCACAACAACAAAAGCCACAAGGAAGGCATACAGAAAGAGGCAGGAGGTGGGGTTTTTAGGGCACAATCAGATGCAATTCATGCAAGGTGCAAAAAACCAGCCAGAGGGATGCATGTGCTGCAGATTTTGCAGGATGGGGCCTATGTTCCTCTCACTCCTGACACTCCCAGTTTGCACATCACTCTAGGCCCACCAGTGAGTTCCCAGAGAGAAGACCAAGGCCACACAAGGCTCCTCGTGGCTCCTGCGGCCACTCCCCAGGCACGGCTGAGCCACGGTGGGGCTGTGCCACGGGGCTGCGCCTGGACTAGGTCCATAGTTTCCAATTCTCGGGTGGGTCCTGTGTCCTGAACACAGCAGAATGAGAAGCCAGTGCTCCACCAAAGCATTTCCAAGGTCCTAGGTTCAATACCTGGTCGCTCCCAAAGGGTGGGGAGGCCAATGCGCTCTATGTGGGGCTACCCTTGCAGACAACTCAGAAACTTGCATGGGTCCAAAATGCAGCTGTCAGATTACCAGCCGGTGTTGTTTAGATCCACATAACACCCGATTTAAACAAGCTGCACTGGTTGCCAGTTCAATTCTGGGCCCAATTCAAGGTGCTCACGTTAACGTCCAAAGCCCTAAACAACTCATGCCTCCAATATCTGAAAGACACCCTCCTTCCCTACAGACCCACCTGGGTGTTGCCATCAGCAGAGGGGGAATTCCTAGTACTTTCTCCACCCTGAGAAGTGGCAGGGAGTGGTGGCCTGCGAGTGGAGGGCCCTCTCTGTGGTGGTCCCTCAGCTGAAGAACTTCTGCCCCCCAGAGGTGCATTGTCATAATGCAGTTCCTGGCAAATGCAGAAGATGTGCCTTTTTACCCTGGCATTGGACATTTGGAAATACAGATTTTCACAATCCACCCTATTTCTGTGACTGTAAGCAGCTTTAAACTTGCTTTTATTACTGTCTTTTAAGGTTGCACCCAGCCCTGGGACCATAGGGGGGAGGGAAAGTGACCATAATAATAATTTTAAGTATCAAGAATGGGTCAGGCCACTGTTGCTTTGTCCAATTGTGCTGGTGTGTGTGTGTGTGTGTGTGTGTGTGTGTGTGTGTGTGTAAAAATAAAACATTTTAAAATTATTGTTTTAATTGCTTTTAAAAAATGATTATCCTTTCTATGTTTTTAGCTTTCCCAGTTTTCTCTCCGTTTTTGCATTTTTATCCATAAGCTGCCTGGAGTCCCGGTCTGGGGAAAAGGCAGAATGTAAATAAATAGCAATAACAATAGCCCTGGAGTAGACAGATACAGCGTTCTTTATTTGCAGAGCTGAGATGCTCCCTGAAATAAAGGCGCCCGCCCATCCCCTTTCCGCAGCGCTTCTCCTGCACAGCCATGGCGCTGCTCCCATCCCTCGCCCGCCCTCCTTGTCCTAAGCCTCATCCCACCTGCCGTCTCCTCCAGCTCTTGATGACCAGCCAACAGGTACTTGCCATCTGGGTCTCTGGCAGGAGGGTGCTGCTGCTGCCCTCCCTGCCCGCCTGGCGCTTTGTCTTAATCCTCCTGGCAAATCCACAGGCAGCCCTCCTCTCCCCCGAGACCAACGCTGCCACCTGGAGAAGCCGGAGCAAAGGCGGCTGGGGAAGAAAGTCTGGGGAGCGAAAACTCTTAGAACTGCAGCTTCCTATTTTCCTCATCACACAAAGAGTGATGTGCTACGTTATGACAGACCTCAAACCTGAGAGGTGACCCACTCCTGGAACTGAAGACAGGGCGCAGGTTAACGCAAAACCACTTGCCTCTTATATCCGTATGGTAATAAGGTCAAGCTGGTTTGCACGGGGGCCTGCCAGGCTCCCCATCGGATTGGCTCATCTGCTGTGATGTCATGGAGCATGCACAGACAGACCCAAAATTGCTCAGCAACCATGCGAGTGCAAGGAAGCATCAGGGTCTCTTTCCATGCAGTTCTGCCTGGAGGGACCCTATTGCAGACCAAGGGCACGCATGGCCAGCCAGAGAAAAAGGGGGGCAAAGCAACAAATGCAAATTTTAGCTTTGCACGGCAGCAACACTTCTGAATGCCAGTTGCTGGAAGCCCAAGGAGGCAAGAGTCTCTTCCCCCAACAGGGACCTGGCTGGCCACCGTGAGAACAGGAGGCTGTGCTGAAGGGGACCCCGCTGTCCCGAGCCAGAGGGGCTCTTCTGGTGGTCTAGGTCAGAGGCAGAGGAGGGAATGACTGAGGGAGCTTTGGAGGCTGAGGACCAGAGAATGGTGGGAGACCAACTAGCCAAGCTGATCTACCACATCTTTAAGGGGGCACCTTGTGCATTTGGTTTACTCCATCTGCTATGTCCCCCCCCCCCGCCAGGGGTCCACTGCAGCTTCTGCGGCATGAGCTCAAGGTACGCTGCCAGACATGAGCTGCCATGAAACCTATGGAAGGAGCAAACCTACTAGGAACAGGCTAAGCTTTGTACAGAGTGAGGCCATTGGTCTATTCAGCTCAGTACTGTCAAGACTGACTGGCAGCAAATGCTCTCACTTTCAGACCTACCCTACTGCCTCAAAATTGAAAAGCTGCTTGGATTTTGCAGGAAAATGCACCGGGCCAACCGTGGCGGTTGTGTGCCTCGAAATGGGGCAGAGATGGGATCTCCCAACATGGAGTTTAAGCTGCAGGTGAGTTGTTATTATTAGAACATTTATTTATACTCCATGCTTTTCCCCCAACCAGGACTCAAGGTTGCTTACATCAGTTAAAGCAAAACAGACAAAATCCAGAAATCTAAAAACACATCTTCAAATATCTGAAGGGCTGTCACATGGAGCAAGCTTGTTTTCTGCCACTCCGGAGGGGAAGACGCGAAGCAATGGAGCCAAGTTACAAGAAAGGCGATTCCAGCTAAACACCAGGAAGAACTTTCCGAGGGTAAGAAGTGTTTGGCAGTGGAAGGGACTCCTTCTGAAGCTGTGGATTTTTAAGCAGAGGTTGAACAGCCACCTGTCACCTGTGCTTTAGCTGAGATTCCTCCTTTTCTGGAGGTAGGACAAGGTGTCCCTTGGGGACCCTTCTAGGATCCCACCCCAAATGCACAAACAATAATCCTGCAAAACTGTAACCTTCTGCACCCCTAATTCCTACAGGAGTTCCAGCATGAGAAACACCCCCCAAACGTCAACCTAACGTGGTCTGCACATGGGAGGGCCGAGATGGGGCACAGAAGCCAGCTGTCCTGATTGACTGTCATCTGAGGAGGACAGTTCAGAAGGGAAGGGGGCACCGTGCAAGGCCCTGAATCAGCTGATGAGACTTTGAGGCTGATCTGTTCAAATGCTTAACATTAGCTTAGTTAGCTTCATCTGCATCTGAACTAATTCCCAACCACCCCAGATTGAGTTCCAAGCTGGCTCCGGCCAGAGACAGAGCAAGAGACCATGCTCAGCACACAGTTCTCTTCCTGCCCACTTTAGCCAGAGTTTGCTGTCAGGGCTTTATAATATGGACACTGAAAGTGGAGATGGAGGCTGGAGACGCATTTGCAGCCCCTCCAGCTGCTGCTGACTCCACTTCCCACTAGTTCCCTCATCCAGCAGGCCACTGGGACGCAAAACAGCCCAAGAGAGCAAAAGGCTGGAGGATTTGGAACAGGAAAAAAGACTTCTTTACACGGCACATAGTTAAACTATGGAACTCCCTGCAGCAGGAGGCCGGGATGGCCACAAAGTGTGGGTGGCTTTAGAAGAGGACTGAACAGATTTTTAAAGGATAAGGCTACTGATGGCCACTAGTCACAAGGGGTATGCTCTGGAGCCCCCCCCCAAGCTCCCACAACTCTTTGCACCAGGCTCCAGTTGGGTCTATTTGGGGTATTCGGCTCAGATGGAAAAGGACAGCTGACCTTCTGTTTCACCTGAAATAAAGAACTGCCCAACAGCAGAGGGTCACCCTTGCAATGGGTGGCGATGGGAAGGAAGAGAGCCTGCAGGACAAGGCTGACAAGACTCCAGCACCCTGTTCTCACCATGGTCGGCCACATGCTCATTATGGGAAACCTGCAAGCAGGACCCCAGCAGAAGAGCAACTTTCCTTCCCTGCAGTTCCTGCAATGGCTACTCAGAAGCATTTACTGCCTCTGATGAAACTCTGACAGCAGAGATGCAGCGAATGTGATGGAGGTGCTCTCTACATGCAGAAATACAGCCCCCGTCCTTGCAGCAGCCTGGGGGTCCTCATGATCCCACCAGGCCAGGTCTTCCGGGGAGGGAGGAAGGCTTCTCTCCAAGGAGCCACAAATTACGGCTGCATTGGGAAGCCACTGTATGCTTTCACTAGTCAGAAAAAGAGACAGCCTTTTTGAGCTTTCTGCTCCACACAGGCAAAGTTTAAGTGCACCAGGTGTTTTTCAAAAGCATCCAACCTACATGACGCTGATCCCAGCACAAGACACTGCCTTTCTGAGAGTCTTCCCAGCAGGTTTTCCAGAACAAAATTAAATTTCTAGCCATCACCGTTTGTTAGCAACTGTATTTGTGGATCCCCATTTCCTTCTCTGGGTCACTAAACTCACGTGGCAAGGCAAAGAGGCAAAGGGTGCCGTGGGCGCCAACATCCTTCTTATGCCCCCCCCCCATAAATTCCGCTGACAGGTTCTCCTAGAAAAGGTCACATCACTCTTAATTAGCCACAAAACCTCAAACCACCTGAACCTGGAGAGATGCTTTGGTCCCCTTGTCTCCTAGAGCATCTTCTGCCCACCTCAAGAAGAGGCAGTTCTACAGGTACAAGATCTCCGTTGCACCCTGGCCAGCACCCTGGCGAGGCCGGAGCCACCACTGGGCCACACTAAGGCACGCTGCCCGTCAGCACCAATGCCCACAGCTCCTTCTGGTTTTGTTTTCCAGAGGGAGAGAGAAGGGGGGAGGCAGGCATATTGAGAAATGGGGGGCCCTGTGCCCTGCAAGCTGCAGCTCAGAAACGGCTGAGGAGGACCCCTCTTGCAATGAACCAGCAGCCATGGCTCAGGAACAAATAACGCAGTTTTGACATCAATTGTTAAAATCCATGTTGTTTTCAAAGGTTCAGCCTTGATTCAAAATGGTGTCCAATCTTATCCGAGCACAAATGAAAACCTGCCCCTTGATCTCAGGAACCACCATGCCAAATTTGTTTATGGTATCTTAAGAGCTGTCCAAATGCACAGAGAACAGGCAAACAAACAGCTTCCTGAAATATATCGGAAGTGCTGAATCTGGGCTGAGTATAGCAGGCCACCTACAGAAATGGGCTGGGGAGAGAAAGACTCCCTCCCAGGACTCAAGGGCAAGGAAAACTGTGCGTTGCAGGAGGGCTGGATCAGGCCAGGTCCTGCCCCCTTCCGCAGTCATCAGCTAAGTGCCCCTAGGAAGCCACACGGGAAACAGGGCTCCTCTGTGGTTCATCCCCAGGAGCTCATACTCACAGGCACACCGATTCTGAACATGGAGGTTCCACGAAAGGACACCAGACCAAAGGCCCTGCTGGGCCCCTTTCTAGGCCCTCGCCCTAAGTGGCCACGGCCGCCACTTGCTCAGGCTCCCCCCCCCCCCAGGTAGGGAGGCAGCGGCCCAATTGATTTCCAGGGCGAGTCTCTCTCTATGTCCTCCCCGCACACCCTCCCTATTATGCAATTTCACTTATGTGCGCAGGGGCCCAGAATGCAACCCCCACATAAGGGGGGGACGGACGACACTTGTAGAGGGCAAGTCCCTGCTGACAGACATTTCCCCCCTCCTCTTCCAGAGATCTGTGTGCTTTACAGCTCTCTGGGCAAGTGGCTGTCACCAAGCAGCTTGTGGTACTGCATTCCATAAACTTATTATGGGATGTGGGCAAGGGGCCAAGGATCCAAGGAGGCAGAAAGGGAGGGAGGGGGAGTTCCACCCCAGGTTCTCTGGACAAGAAGAGGCATTTTCTGTCGAACATCAATGGTGGAGGGTCTGAATCGCACCTGCCAACTCAAAACAGATCAGCTGAACCTTTTTGCCTTCAGGCTTCCCGTAAAGCAACGGTACAACACAATGCATTCAATATCCGCCACTCTCCGGTTTTTAAAAATAGCTGCCTTTCTAAAAGTTACCCTATGGCAACCAACTGCTTTTTTCAGCTCCCATTTCACAGCCTTTTCTCTTAACGCCTGCTAATTTTGAAAGCCTATCGTTAAAATCGAGGCTATTTATAAGTCCAAGGTCTTTGTGACTTTTTTAATAAAAGAAAAAAAACCCAGCCGACATCTAATGCGCCAATGATAGAACTCTTTGGCACTTTTTCTGACATCCGCAGGCGATAAGATGGGCCTTATCTCCAGCGCTGAAGGTCCCCGTGGCAAGATAATGTTCCGCACAGCTGTCGATGCCCTTCTCTCCCGCCTTGCCCGGCAAGGCTGAGATAAAAGGGAAAGGGGGTGGAGAGAGACACGTTCAGAGCCAGAGAGGCTGCTGGAGAAACGCTAACCAGCCCAAAGACGATTTCTGAAGATTCGGGAACTGCCACAATCTCAACAGGCCAAACAGGTGGCTCCGTGGCACAATGAATAGTGAGCACACTGGACTTCTAGGGATGAAGGGATCAAAATCAGGGCTGCGGAAGGAGATGCGTTCAGGACGCCCACGGGCCCCTGGGCAAGTGAGCAGGGCTATCCGCCTGCCAGTCACACGAGGACATGTGGTTTAAGACTTCAAAGGAAAAAGGCAGGGCTCCCAATTCATCTTCTCAATCCAAGATGTGCATCATAGGCAAATCTTCCAAATTTGGTGCCCCCCCCTACCGATATGCTCAGGAGTTCCCCAAACCCCATCAAAAGCAGAGGTGCCCAATAGCAATGTGCCCAATTCAGATAGCACCAAGTTTCACTCAGGGCTACAACAGAACTTGGCAAACGAAAAGGAAAGTGGTAGTGCCAGAGCATTCACTGACACGGGAGCCAAATCCCCTCTTTGGGACAGCCTTCCCAAATCCCCTCCTGCACAGCCTTCTGCACTTCTATCCCCTTGCACATCTCCTGGCAGGGCTGGCGCAGAAGAAAATCCCAAAAGGTTCTCCCAGCAGGTCAAAAGCTGGGCTTCCTGCTCTGGCACAATCCATGGCAGCCTCAAAGCCATGCCATTTTGGCTGCCTCTGTTCACCTGACAGGAAGGCAGCTATCTTTTCTCCAAGCTCTGTCCCTTTTTGGAATGATGCCTTCTCCCTCCACAGGACCTTCTTCATTACCAAAATCGGTCCTCAGACCATTCAAACATCTCCACCGATACACAACATTTCCCCTGCCTGTTTTTATTTATTTATTCTTAGTCATAATTTTAAATCCATCTGGCAGAAGGTCCATAAACTTCCACGGAATCACATAATTGTAGAGTTGGAAGGGACCGCAAAGGGTCATCCAGTCCAACCCCCTGCAATGCAGAAATCACAGCTGAAGCATCCAGGACAGATGGCCATCTAAGTTCTAGTTATAAACCTCCAAAGAATGAGAGTCCACCACCACCCGAGGGAGTCTGTCCCACTGTCACAAATTTCTTCCTCATGTTTAGTCATAATCTCTTTCTTGCTATTTCAATCCACTGGTTTGGGTCCTGGAGTTGCTCCCTCTTCCATGTGCCGTTCAGTCTTCTCTCCTCTGGGCTAAATATCTCCAACTTCCTCAACCGTTCCTCGTAAGGCTCAGTTTCCAGATAACTGATCCCCCTGGTTGCCTTCCTCCGCACACCTTCCAGCGGTCCACATCCTTCTTCCAAGTGAGGAGCCCAGAAGTGGGCACAGGAATCCAGGAGGGCTCTGACCAAGGCAGAAGAGAGAAGGACTATTACCTCCCCTGACCTGGACCCCAAGTTCCCTTGTCTGCACAGCGCTAGCACAGTGTTGGTGCACAGACAGGTCGTTACGTATAGCAGCCAGGAACATTGACACCATTTCCCACAATGGTTATTTCACAAGTTCATGTTAGTCCCCAGCAACCCTGTGAGGTAGACTGGCTCCACGTCCCCTGGTAAGCTGAATGGTCAAGGGCTGAATCTGGACCCCAGACAAGAGCCAGTGTGGTGTCGCAATCAGAGCATTTGGAGTAGGGCAGGGAACTCCTGGGTTCAAATCTCCGCTCCACCACCGAGCTTGCTGGGGGACAGGCCCCCCCCCCCAGAGCTTATCCTACCCAGCAGGGTTCTTGTGAGGATGTCATTTGGAGGGTAAAACCTCAACACAGAAAATAGTTCTGGTCTGTTTTAAGCCTCATCAGATCTAGCTTTTACCATCAGCCAAGTGTTAAAGCTTCACATTCGGTGGAATCCCATCTGGCAGGCTCAGCAACTCACCAAACTCGACATGACCCGAATTCTAGGGATCTGCCCGTCTTCTCAAAATGTTCTTTTTGGCTTGATCAGGAAAACTGCTCAAGAGCCATTTGCAAGGAAACAAATGTCAGCACAAAAAAGTAGTTTGGAGGCTCCTCGCCCAATTGTTAAACCCAACCTGTAACAACTTTCCGAAGCCAGGCTGTTCTGGCCTTCCTAAGCAGGGGATTGGATTAGATGACCGCTGGGGTCCCTTACAGCTCTACCTTTTGATGATCCAACTGTTCAGGGCGCCAACTGTTCAGCTCCTCACGTCCTCTTCAAAAACCCCAACAACGTCCCAAGAGGCTCGAGGATTCAAGACCACATGGGGCAACTCCACCTGAGCCCACTCCAAGCTGCAACACTGGGAAAGGATAGCAATGCACTCTGCACATGTTCAGAAGGACCCTCTGTTCCTTCCTCACATGTTCCAAGGGTTGTCACTGCTGAATTACTGTGCGTGTTTGTGGTGTGTGTGTGTGTGTGTGTGTGTGTGTGTGTGTGTGTATGTCCCTCCCTCCTCCCCCCAGGTTGCTATGCTGGAAACTGCGGTGTAATTTATGCTCAACCTTGAAAAGGAAAATGAGTGGCGACTCAATTAGCAAAGCTGACAGTTTGGGTGGTAGAATGAGTTAATCTGGGGAAAGGTCACCCCTCTGTAAATTATGGGAAATATAAAATAAAAAACCCAAAAGGGAAAGTTCACTAGCACCTTGCCAACGGCTTGCAATAAAGCACGCGGGGGCCTGTCGGAGGCATGGCTGACCTTCCTCCCTGCCACCCTCCTTCCCCCCCCCCTTCACTTGAAAATGTCTCCATCAGACCCGCCTAATATATTTGGCAGGGGGGGGGGAGCAGCCTGCTTGCTCAGAGAGGGAGAAAGAGAGAGAGACCTGTTAATAATTAAATGTTAATCTAAAAAGCAATTTTAGCTGCCGTTCTGAAGATGTGGTTCAAGATTATATTAGCATGTTAAGAGTCAAGGGTAATTTTCCTCTAACCCCTTGTGTGATCTTTAAAAGCCTGGTGATCTTAAAGAGACACAGACACTGCTGATTAAAAGAGGGGGCTTCTCCACAGATAATACCTGGGGGACGGACGGACCAGGGGCGTCCTCTCCCCCCTCCCCCACTCCGCTAAGCCAGTGATTCCTGGATTGCATGGGGTTGGACTAGATGACTCCTGGGTGTCCCTTTCAACCCTACCATTCTATGGTCCCAACTTTCCTTCATGTATACAATATGGGAGGTCTCCCCAAATCCCTCCTGCTCCAACAGTGGATTTTCATAATACAGCCAGTAACTCCCTTCTTCTGCCTCATTTGCATTAAAAATGCTGTCTCAGGAGCTCTTCTCTGCTGAAGGTGGGCTGTGACTATTGCAAAGCTCAAGTGAGTGACAGGGAGGGAGGGAGGGACAAAGTGGATCTGCAAAGGCATTAAAAGCTGCCATCCCATGTGCTTGTCCGAGGGACGTCACTGGGACTTACTTCTGAGTAGACATGCCCAAGATTGCTCTGCAAGTAAGAGCCCCTATGCCTTTATTTATATAGGAGAGAGTGGTAGATGTTACATCTGAATCTTTACATTTCAAGATTAAAAAGAAAAGCCGCACAACAGGATCAGAAGGCAAAGCAAAGGCACATAATTGGCTGGCAAAATGAAGGAAGACCAGGCTTTGGACTGGAGAAGTTGCAGTGCGAGAGTGGGAAGGGGCTGGCAGCTGTAGATTCCTTACACCAGCATTTTCCCCAAGCAAGGCATGGAATTCGACCTTACGGTAATTTCCCTCTCTCTCTTAAAGGAAGTTCCTAGTTCTCATGGATTGAGAAAAATGTGTGGTCTGGAGTGTTCATGAAACCAAGAGCTCTCATTTTGAAGCCCTGCAGCATATCTACCCAGCTGCATATCCACTTCCAGAAGGCTATCCCAGCTATTGTCAAGGCTGCTTCTTTATTTGTGTGAGGAAGTATCTAACATTCTCTGCCAAGCTCTGGCTTCTAGGATTCTGCAAACTGAGTAAATCATGTCACCTGCTAATTCTGCATGGCTGCATCTGATCCTCCAAGGAGGGGAAGGAGGTGAACAGTGAGGTGCAAAGCCCAAAAGACAAACTCTGAAGGGAGAACTGCTCCCCCCCCCCAGGATTTCACTTTCCATTCAGGAGAGCCAGCAACGTTTCGTTTTCTAATTATCTATCCACCTATCTGTCTGTAAGGCAGTCAACGTGCAGTCCCCGTTGGAGGAACTGGTCTGCCTCATCCCAGCGTCACAGTCCTGGATTTGCATGAGGAGAAGGCAGCTTTGACTAAAGCAGGGATGGAGGGGCACAGAGGAGCTGTGAGGCTAGGGGGTCTGGGTGAGGTGCAAAGGGAAGGCTGTGGGTTGGCAAGGGGAGTGTGGGGCTGGTGGGGTTTGCGAGAAAGCCACATGAGCAGCAACAGTAGCTTCTGGTGTGCGTACCCACAACACAATCGTAGGCACTCAAGATTCTGAATCTGCCCATATGAACACGGAACAAAGACAGCCAAGCTAATCCCTCCATGTGCTTCAGGCTCCCAACCGCTCTTATCTCTTCCATCCACAGAGCACACTTTCCCCTCCATCCCCCAGCAAAATTAAAGGGGGAAAACCACAGTTTAAAAAACCCTGAAAGTCTCTAAAGAGCAAAACTAAGCAAAGTAAATCATTATCTGCAAATTGATTTAGTTTGCATACATTTAGCCCAGGCAGGCCTCCCATTCAAACCTGATCTTTATCAGCAAAGGAAAGTCAGCAGAGGCACAAAAGCTGAAGGAAGCTGCAGCTGGCCTGTGCAGGATGTGACCCAAGCAAGGTAAACAACACCCACTGGCCTCATCCTGCAGCCTGCCAGAGAACAGATAAAAATCCCACTTCAAGCATGCTTTATTTTCATTTTTCAAATATACTAAATGCCCCTTTAAACCTGGTTTAAAGTAATACATAAATTCAACACGAATGCCAGCAAGCTGAAACTCTGCACTTGCCCCCTAAAAACTGAATCATGACCTACCCAACTGACTGGCCCAGGGCAGCCAAAATGCAAACCAGAGCTTGGAGCAACAAGAACCAACCTTAAGAAGCCTTCAGTTTCCACATGCATGAGCTGATGCGCTCCGATTTACTGTGTGCAACAACTCTCTCTTTGTAGAATTGTAGAGTTGAAAAGGACTCCAAGGGTCATCTAGCCCAACCCCCGGAAATGGAGGCATCTCAGCTGAAGAATCCTGTTGCGTCTAGCTTGAAGCAAAGCCAAGGCTGAACTCACACAGCAGTTTGCCCCATTCCCCTGATGTTTCCCCTGACTGTTAATTTCCGCACAATACTTGAGTTTTCACCTAACATAAAAGCCATTCTGGAAAACTAGTGGAACAGAGGACACGTTTAGTGCTCACATCCATGTTGTTTGATTCCAGCAAAGATCCGCTTAAAGTCTCTTTAACCAGGAAGATGCACCCCTTGTGGGGGGGGCTCTCTCTGCAACAAAAGCATGCCTGTGTGGAAAGCAGGGGGGTTGTTGTGCCACATCACACCCACTGGGGGGGGGGGAAGGTATTTATTGTCACATTCCAGCACATCACTCAAAAAGTCACAGTTCCATCACACAAGAGGTAGAAAACGGGGAAGAAGAAGTCCTGGTGTTATGATCAGGAAAGCTCAGTGTTTCCTGCGTCTGAATGAACCCACTGCCATTTGTCCGTTTTGTCCACGTGGACAAATCCCACTTTGAATGGGAAACCTAGCGATGGTTTGCTTCAAAAGAAGAAAAGGCAGGCAGAAGAACCCAGAAGCGCTTGGGACCCAGGTGTGACTATGAGACTCGCTGTAAAAGAGGAATGAGGAGGCGATGGCGATGGACGGCTTCTAGCCTGGATGGCTGTGCTCTGCGCCTCCAGTCAGAGGCACAGATGCTTCCGAATGCCAGCTGCTGGAGATTGCAGGGGGGGAGAGTGGCTCTTCTCACACTCAGGTCCTGCTTACTGGTTTCCCACAGGCACCTCATGGTGGACTCATGGGCACCGGGTGCCATTGGCCTGATCCGGCAGGCTCTGTTCATGTTCTTCTACACCAGGGGTAGTCAACCTTTTTATACCTACCGCCCACCAATGCATCTTTCTTGATGGTCAAATTTCCTTACCGCCCACCAGCGCTTGTCCCGCAGAGCCCCCTACCGCCCACCTAGAATGCTGAGACGCCCCCTAGTGGGCGGCAAGGACCAGGCTGACAACCCCTGTTCTACACCCGACCATCTTCCAAAGAGGCTATTTGCCGGCCAAGCGAGGCAGGAACCCAGTGGGAGAACCTGATTTTACAATGGTTTCAACCCTGGTCAAAACATATCTGCTTGTCCAGGTGTTTTAAAGTTGGCTGTTTTACTATTTTCACATACAGCTTGTTTTTATATGCTGCCCTTCTCCGGTGGGAGCCCCAGGAAGTGAATGATATCCACAGAATGCAATCTGCATAGAGACAAATAAATACACTGTACATCAATCTGCAATGGCGGGGGGGGGGGGAGAAGAAGGTGGCCTGGGATCTACTGGCAGATCTCAGGGTGGTTTACAGGTGATCATCAAGGATCTCTAAATCCCCACCATACCATATAAAAGCAGCAGGGGCAAAAATCCCATCCCCCTTTCCAAATTACACTGCTGAAGAAGAGGAGGAGGAGTTTGGATTTGATACCCCTCTATATCACTACCCAAAGGAGTCTCAAAGCGGCTGACATTCTCCTTTCCCTTCCTCCCCCACAACAAACACTCTGTGAGGTGAGTGGGGCTGAGAGACTTCAGAGAAGTGTGACTGGCCCAAGGTCACCCAGCAGCTGCAGGTGGAGGAGCGGGGAAGTGAACCCGGTTCCCCAGATTACGAGTCCACTGCTCTTAACCACTACACTACACTACACTACACTACACTACACTACACTACACTACACTACACTGAAATATAGAAAGCTGTGGACAACAAAGTACTATGTACTAGGCTCAGTTCTGGTACTCAAAAACAATTTCCTGAGCTCAGAATACTTTTATTCCAAGTTTTGCCTTTTGGATCAGGCTCCAATTAATGGATCTTCCAGTTGGGGGGGGGGCAACATTGAGTAGACCCTGCAAATCTGAAGTCTGCCCCCACCCCAGCTCCCAGGCTCTGTTCTGTAGGGTCACAGAAGCTCAACCAATCAGAGCCAGAGGCTTCACTGCCCGAAGCTCAACATCATGTCAAGTTCAGTGATCTGCAAGATTGCAGAATTCTGTTCTTTATGGGGATAAAGACTGTGGGTCCTCCAGGGCTGGGTGTGGGCTTTTCTAAGGTACATAGTGCATACCATTCTGGTTATAAATCAGCATTTGGGACCAGGGGAAAGTGTGTTCACCCTGATGGCGACAGACGCCAGACATCCATCTAAGCTACAGGGGGGAAAGTCACCCCACACTGCTGGAACAGAGCCAGTTGGGTAAAGTTGCACAGATCTATGTTGACTCACAAGGAACCGAGACAGATGTCTGATGGAAAATTACAAATGGAATTACAAATTATGCCACTGTCAGCAGCCTATTGATTGGGCACAGTCACTTTCAGAGGCACTCTTGATTTTTTTTTTTAATTAAGAAAAGCAGAATTAGCACTATATATAATCTAATCAGGGCAATTTCTAGCAAAGAGATCCAAGATCTACTTTAGACAAATAAAAGGTCATTTGCATCCAGCCACTTCTGGAAGAAAAAAGGAGGCAAATCCCCCTACTGAGAACTCCTGCAAGGGCCAGGAGGAAATGATGACAAGCTTTGCCGACCCGGTGCCCTCCAGGTGTTCTGCACGACAATGCTTCTTAGTCCCAGGCAGCACAAACTGGTGGGAGCTGTATTGGAGTACCTGGTTGGAACATCTGGAGAACAGCTGAAAGGGCTGAGCGATGCACTGATCTCATGGGTAGGCAACCTAAGGCCCGGGGACCGGATGCGGCCTAGTCGCCTTCTCAATCCAGCCCGCGGATGGTCTGGGAATCAGCATGCTTTTACATGAGTAGAACATGCCCTTTTATTTAAAATCCATCTCTGGGTTACTTGTGGGGCATAGGAATTCATTCACACACCCCCATATAGTCCAGCCCTCCTCAAGGTCTGAGGGACAGTGAACTGGCCCCCTGCTGAAAAAGTTTGCTGACCCCTGGATCAGGTCATAGCGGAGGAAGTGTCCTGGCCTCCTGCGACAGAGACTTGGAAGTCTGCACCTGTGTGCTGCAGCAGAAGCCTGTTGTGTGCCACAGTGCACAATTTCAGCCTCAGTCCCTTGCCTGGGCAAGATGGGCAGCTGCCCGATAATCAGGTCAGGCCAGTGGCCCATTTCACCTAGTGCTTACTCTGACGGACAGCAACTTTCAACAATCTCAGGCAGAGAAGGGTCCTGCCCAGCCTTGCTACCTAAAATCCTTGTGTGGCACCACCAGGGGCTGCCTGGTTGGTGCTGGCCTGTGCCAGGGCCTTTTCAGTGGTGGCTCCCCAGTTGTGAAGTACCCTTCCTGGTGAACTGCACTGGTCTCTTCATCATTATTCACTTTCAGCAGGGAACTGGAGGCAGGGGGGAAACCACAGGCCAATCTGGTCCAGCATTCTCAGAGGCTGCCCAGGGGCAGCTGACAAGCAGGATGCGAGCTCCGCTTCCGATTCTCAGGAATGTGGCTCACGCGGCCATGATGCACGAAGGGGCATTCCTGGCGGGCGCACAGTTCAGTGGCAGGGGGTGAAACTCCATGCAAGTGGAGAGGGCACCTCGTATCCCGTCTGCCTGGAAACCAGTGCGGTTCCTCCTGGCCCTCCTTCCCGCTGGCTGCATCTCTTCCCGGCACCTTCATGCTCGGCTTCCTTGCCTCGCCTTTGTGCCAGCAGCCTGACTTCCTGACCTTTCGCCCCCGGAGCCACCTGCAAAAAGGAGCTGTCGTGGCTGAATGGAAGGGCCATTTTTCACTCACTCCCACTGTCTGGGGCGTCTGGGACTCGCCCCATCTCCCTCGTGCAGGGCAAGCGCACACAATAGGGTCTCTGCAGCGCACCCACCACTCGCTCTCTCCCCTCCTGGGACGGGCCTTCAGGAAGCATGCAACTCTTGCTTGGGAGGAGGGGGGCTCCTTTGAAGGCGGCCCCCATTATCAGAGGCACACAGCGGGAGCAGAGAAAGGCTTTACCAGTCGACAGATGGGGTTCCCATTCAGGGGCTCCTGGGGAAGAATGTCCTCAAGCACCATTGGCTCCCAACCTCCGCTGTGGCCCTCCCCTGCCTAATCGGGTTACGGTTTGATGGGACGTCCATCACCCCCAACACTGTTTTGCAACACAAAGCTCTAGGACAGCCAGACCCCTAACCCTTCTACAATGGATGCAATTCTTTAAATGAGACAGTTCAGCTGGGTGGGTGGGGGGAGAGAGGGAGGGGGGAGAGAGAGGGGGGGGGAGACAGATTTAGGAGGTTGCTGTAGGGTTTTCTGGAGCAAATAAAATTATAACTTTTGCCAGGAACAATGAAATATTAAAAAACACTGGAACAGAGAGAGCCATGTTGAACTCTTTGTTTGGACTCAAAACGGGAACGCTACTTGCAAGCTTGGTGTGGTTCGTTTCTGTTGGGAAATATTCAAACATTAAATCATTACCGTATTTTTTGCTCTATAAGACTCACTTTTCCCCTTCTAAAAAGTAAGGGGAAATGTGTGTGCGTCTTATGGAGCGAATGCAGGCTGCGCAGCTATCCCAGAAGCCAGAACAGCAAGAGGGATTGCTGCTTTCACTGCACAGCGATCCCTCTTGCTGTTCTGGCTTCTGAGATTCATAATATTTTTTTTCTTGTTTTCCTCCTCCAAAAACTAGGTGCGTCTTGTGGTCTGGTGCGTCTTATAGAGCGAAAAATACGGTACTTGCTGCAAAAGACAGACCAAAAGATGCCAAGAAATGAACTTGTAGGACAGGTTCACTGGACACCAACATAAAGTCATCGTCCAAGGCAACCACTGCAGTCATTTGGCACTTTTGACTTGTGTGTTTGCCAGGTTAGAAAGAGGAGCGGGGGGGGGGGGGGCAAGGAGGTTAGAATATCAGTTTGCAGAAAAACAAGAAAGGGGAATTCCCCCCACCCCGTCTCTCACAATACTAGAACTCAGGGGTCACCCAATGGAAATCAGACGGCAGCAGATGCAGAGCGGACAATATAACCTGATCATTCACACAACAGCTCATGTGCCACGAGATGGAGCGATGGCCAACAGCTTCCAACAGCAATCGAGCCCAGGGGGTGAGGGGGTGCACTTCAAGACCCCTTGAGGGACCTGGGTTTTCTTCCCTTACTCTAGATCCCTGAGGCTCACCGACGACTACTGCAAACAAAGCAGGATTCAGAAATCCTTGGTAATCTACTGAAAGTCCTGATCTACCTTCCGCTCACCTATTAGGGCTGGGCAATATCGGCTTTTCAACATCGCAGTGCATCACCAGCCAAACATATATACCTCGATGTTGTAAAAACAAGCTGCATTGGCCTCTGCCTGTGAGACACCAGGTGAAACTGCCCGGCTCTCACCTCGGGAACTGAGGCGGTTTCACCCAGGCACTCACTGGCTTCTTTGCGCAGCTCAGCCGGAGAGCGGGAAGGGAAAGCCCCAGCCCGCTCTCGCTGCTCGTGGGCAGGGCGGGGGAGGGGCTCCCTTAACTGCTCAGCGGATGCAGAGGGAGGGACAAAGTGCCTGAGCCCCTCGCCAAGACAGCCGGCTTCTCCCTCTCCGCTGCCATATGAGGGCAGAGTGGGATGGCGCTGTCACCCAGAGATACACCGCTGAGCGAAGCCGACATCACGGTCTGCTCCTCATACCGGTCTTGGGCGATATATCAGTACTGCTTGAGAAAATCTACTTTTGGTGTCCCTTTAACATATTTCCTCACTTTTTTTAAAAAAAAGACCAATCAAAATTGCTAGAATGAAGTGAGCTTAATTTTTAGGGTGCTTTTGTTAGGACTGTGAATTCTTTGGTCAGATCAAGCCACTTTCGCTGGCTGCCAAGCTGGCAGGCTGGTGCTGAAACGGGTCAATCTGGGAGGTGGGGAGGGGTCCTTGATAAGGCGACCAGACATCCCCGTTTCCCAGGGACAGTCCCCGGATTTACAAATCAGTCCCCCAGTACAAAATCCATTGAAGTTGAAAAGTGTCCCCGGATTAACTGATAAAAATCTGGTAACCTTAGTCTATGAGCCCCTTCTAAATAAAGGGAGGGGCAGCCTGTGTCCAAATCCCATGGGGCTGGCTATGAAGAGGGACTGAGGGTTGCTGTGGGAAAACAGAACACACAGGATAGCCAGTGTGATGTAGTGGTTAAGAGCAGTGGACTCCTAATCTGGGGAACCGGGTTCGCGTCGTCTCTGCTCCTCCACCTGCAGCTGCTGGGTGACCTTGGGCCAGTCACACTTCTCTGGAGTCTCTCAGCCCCACTCACCTCACAGAGGGTTTGTGGTGGGGGAGGAAGGGAAAGGAGAATGTCAGCCGCTTTGAGACTCCTTTGGGTAGTGATCAAGCGGGATATCAAATCCACACTCTTCTTCTTCCTACAGCGCTGCCCCAGATTTTGCTGGAGGAAAAGCTGCGTGGAATCCAGGACTCCAAGACCAGGGAGCGCCCAGCGCAGAAGGTCACCCAACCCCTGCCGTGCAGGACTCACAGCGCACTGTCCAGGAGTGTGGCTGGTTTGCAAAGTGACATCAAGACCAGCCTGGGCCAACCTGGTGCCCTCCAGGTACC
This sequence comes from Podarcis liolepis, assembly GCF_965112155.1. Lineage (NCBI taxonomy): Eukaryota > Metazoa > Chordata > Lepidosauria > Squamata > Lacertidae > Podarcis > Podarcis liolepis. The sequence continues at coordinate 57,540,266 of NC_139573.1, forward strand.
CTGGGCTCCATCCCCCATTAGCCCCAGCACCCTGGGCTGATGCCAGCTGTGCCCCAAACACCTGGAGGCCCCAGGGTAGTGAAGGTGGGTGGTGGGGGCAGGGCTAGCCAGGCTCCTCCTGAGAAGCCCCTTTCTTCACCTGTGTGGCAGCTGCACTGAGCCAACGCTTAAACAGGCCCAATCAACCAAATAATTTAAAAAGTCCACTTCTCCTTTTGCTTACCTCATGCAATTTATTATTATTTTTAGGTTAACAGAGCAGTGCCGTGACCCCGTCAAACCATCTCTGATTTCGCACTTCTCTCCTCACACATAAACAACTTCCTTTAAAACATTAAAAGAAAAAAGATGCAGACTGAGCCCCAACCCCCCCCCCCAAGCCTCAGTAAAACATCTGCTACATTCAGAGCAAAGCGAGCGGCTCGTTGCGGAAAAGAAGAATTTAAACAGGCCTTTCCTATTTAGCTGCAGATAATCTCGCACAGCCACCAGATCAGAAAATGAGGCATCTATCAAGATCTATGTATTTGTTTTACAAAGGCCCACTTTCTTCTCCCCACTCGAGGCTGCCTGCGAGGACCAGATGACAGGCAGAGAAATACAAAATGATTAAAATGAACATACAGAACAATGGTGAATGCTCACTTGGAAGGGGGGTGGAGAAGAGAGAGAATGAGGCACTCTCCCCCCCCCCAGCTCCCCTTCTATGTTTATAGCAATTGTATGAAAATGTACAACACAGAACGGCAACAGCTGACAAATGAGATCAAACAGACGCGATTTCAAGTTGGCTCCTTCCTGGCTCCTGATTGGCATTAATTGTGAGCGTTTGCAAAGCAGAACAGAGAGAGGCTGACATTAGCTTCAAGCGAACATTTCCCTTCTAATAGTTTTAATGATTACAACGGGAGCCCATGATCAGCGTCGTGCATTAATAACCCAGGAACAGCTGGGCGGGCAAGCAAGCGGGCAGGCCTGTGGTAGGGAGCAGGGGCCCCCTCCACCGGGGGTGGGGGGTGCATGCATGTGCAAGGGGGTGCACATTTTACATATTTACACGCACACACACACAGAGAGAGACAGACAGAGAGAGAGAGAAGGTAAATCAGCTGCACTGAGTCCACCTCCTGCTGGACAGAGGTCCTTTCTGTTCCTTTTTTTTTTTTTTTTTTTGCAAACCCAGAGAATTTGGGCAGCATGGACCTCACCCATGCCCCCATTTTTTAAAAAAAAGTTATACTGATATTTATAGTCTACCTCTGTTTCACAATTAGCACGCATAATTGAGGGGGCTGTCTGGGACGGCATCTTGCTTTTTCATTGCATGTATCTCCCACTTTTCCTCCAAGGAGCTGAAGGCAGGAGGCAGCGTTCTCCTCCCCCTCCTCATCTGAACCCCACAACAGCCCTATGAGGGCAGTGACACCCAGCCTGCCAGCCTCACGCCCAAGTGGGGATTTGAACCCTGGTCTCCCAGGTCCCAGTCTGACCCTGACCACTGTGCCACTGGCTCTCAAGCAATAGAAGAGTCATTCACCAAAGAACCAATGACTTGTCTCCCTGTTGCATTAAAAGAGGGACAGAAAGCCCTTTCCATCTGAAAGGCCACATTTCCTTGTGGGCAGCTTCCAGCAGCCATGTGGCACGGGTGGCACCAGGGCACTAAATGTGCCCCTTCCTTTTGCAAACACTTCACTCTAGAAAGCTACATTCCAGTTACATAAAAAATCAGAGGTTTGAACATCCCCCCCACACCTCTCCATCCTCCAAGGGCATCACTGCTGCCCAAGGACACCTCCCAGCAGGCAAAAATACTCCATGGAGGCACAGAACAGGGCTGGTGCGGGGGGTGGGGAAGAGTCCTGGGGGCCTGATAAGGTGGCCCCCAGACTGCCACACCCACACACAGCAGTAGGGCTGCATGATCCAGGTCTCAAACTTCAAAGAACACCCCTTTTCCCTGCTACCTACTTAGGGACGAGGAAGAGGAAGAGAAAGGGAGGGAGGTGGCATATGCTCTTGTGGCGGCTGCCAGAGGAAAAAACTGAGAGAGCCAAGAAAAGGGTGCCAGCCAACCCAGTGAGTTTTCTGCCAAGAAACCAGGCAGAGACTCCCACTGCTTGTGGGAAGGGAACAAAACCAGCAGGAACAACACCTCCCCCCCCCATCTTACAAACAACAGATCTTGCCACCGGAAAGAAGTGCCAAAGACTTGCAGGAAAAGGCATCTCTCCCCCAGCCCAGGCTCCTGAAACCCCAGAAAGCATTGCACACAGGCACTTTCCAAGCATGCTTTCACAGTCAGGAGGACTAGAGACTTGGCCTTTTTTGATAAGTAAAATGGCAAGCAAAAAAGCGGGAGGTTTTTAGGTAGCAGAAGTCTGCAGCTGACAGCCTAATTTTCTACGTTCCCTTGGACTTCTGACCCATGTTGGTTTGAGCTGGTGTGTGTGTGTGTGTGTGTGTGTGATTCGTCTTTTGTGGGGGCAGCTGATGTTTTGAGTGCAAAGCTGATTCCAACTACACCTGAAGAGATAAGGACAAAAGAGTGGGAGGAAGAAAACTGGAACACACAAAATAAAGAGTTACTGAATAAGCTGCATAAATCCAGCAAAGAGGCAATTAAACCAAGATTTCGTATAATCTAAAGCTTCGACAGGGAACTTTTAGTACGCAGTTTATATCCCTGACATCCTTTAACAACCTCTCGGCTTTATTGCAGTAACAAATTTTGGAGCAGGAACAGGACGAGGGTCAGTGCCTCTCTAAAAGCAGGAGCGACGGACATTGTAAGGGGGGGGGGGATGAGGCAGGAGGTGGATATATGTTCAGCCAGGAGGGGAAAGAGGAAAGAGTCAAGAAAGAAAGAAAGAAAGAAAGAAAGAAAGAAAGAAAGAAAGAAAGAAAGAAAGAAAGAAAACCAAAGACACATTTTCACGTAGCACCCTCGTGTTGCCTTGAGTGGCTCTGATTTTCAGAGAAGGATCAATTGACCATCGATCAGAGATTTTAAGTGGGAGCTGAAACGCTGTCAGGTTGGCAGCCAGCCAGCTCCGCTCATAATGGCGTAAGAAGAGGCTGCCCATCTAATCTAGGATCCTGTTCTTACAGTGGCCAGCCAGGTGCCCCAAATCCCAACTGAGAAGCCCGCAAGCAGGACCTGAGCACAAGCGTCATCGCCCCCCCCCCCCCCCGCACCTTCCAGCACTGCTGCCTCGACTGTGGAGGCAGGCAGAGCCATCCTGGCTAGGATCCAGCAAGAGGCTTGGCTTTTATGAGCCAGAGTGGGCAAGGGTCACGAAGACTGTTTCACTAGGCCAGGCAGCCTGTCCACATCCTCAAAGGTAGCAGGTTGAAGCTGACCCTATACAATGTGACTAGACAGAGCTCTGGGAATCTCCTGCCTGGCCCTGCTCTCGTGGTGGAGTCTATCTCCTTCCAAATAAGAGTCACTTTACCCGCAAAAAACTTGTTGCAGGAGATCTCGGAGTTCTCATTGGACCCCGAAGGCAAAGGTGTTTCTATCACCCTACGGATCACCTGAAAGAGTCTCCTGCAACTGTTTTCTGCAGATGCAATAGAGGCGGCGAAGAACATCTTCGCCATCACCACTTGGTCGGCTCAATGTTGAGCTCTAACCCATGTTTAGCCCAATTTGGAATGAGTTTTTTGGCCACTGATGTTCTAGCCATTTCAACACCCTCAGCCCCAGGGAAAACCACGGGGCCATCTGAGCTCCATGCAATCGGAGAGGGCACTTCAGAGCCAGACAGTTGATAGCCCTCCTTAACTCCGCATTCCAGCAGACCACCAGAGAATCAGCTGAGAGGCCATCAACATAGGATAAGACATCCCCTACTACTCTCTGTAAACCATTTGGATCCATTAAGTGGTGGGGGTGGACCACCCGAATCAGCCCCACCTCCCTGCAGAGGGGAAGGGTTGCAGAGAAGTCCAGTTGCACCAAGAAGTGATTTGACCATGGCACTTCTTTTGTTCCACTGGAACTTAGTGTCGGAACACCAACGTTCACAGAGGCAAACACCAGATCTAAGGCATGTCCACGGCTATGTGTAGGGCCAGAGTTATTCAGGGACTCCTTGCCACAAGATATGGTGTGGGAAACCGACTGAGACAGTTTTAATAGAGATCAAACCCCTTCTTTGACTATCCATGTCCACCCTCACAGCTCAACAACAACAACAACAACAACAACAACAATAATAAAGCAGCACTCTGGCCAGTGAATGTCCCTTACCAAAGTCTAGCTTGCTGGAGAACCACAGCAAGAGAGGGCTACTGTCCTCATTTCCTGCTTGTGCCCCCCCCCAAGGCCATCTAGTTTGTCATGGTGGGAAGCCAGGCTGAACTAGATGTGCTTTTGGTCTGATCCAACGGGGAGATTCTAGCGCACACTAAAATGTAGGTTGTTTAACAATACACAACACACAAAAACCAACATTCAAAAACTAAAAAAGTATTGTTATTTTTCGATATTTTTCATGTTGTTGTTGTTGTGTGGAAAATACTAATAAAATTTATTTAATTTTAAAAAATGTAGGGTTTTTTTTAAGGGGTAAACAAATTCAGGGAGCTCATACTAGGCGAGAACAGAATAAACATGTTCTGGGGCACTTTCTCTCTCCCTCTCCAAATGCCAATCTGATGGGTTGTGCTAAAGGGGAGACCTACTCTTGCTTTCTTATCCTGCCTGTGGACGTCCTGGAGGCATCTGCTTTGGATTCAGGAAGCTGGACCAGATGGAGCTTCAGGCAGCTCTAGCAACTCCCTTTTAAATATCCTCTCCAAAACACCGAGCGTTGGCGATCCATCATCTCTGTCTTCTCAGCCATTTGATCTGTTGCCGGCTTTAATTTATTCGCCCAGCCTCAACTTCACCAGGGGTTGAGTGAGATCTTGGCTGGGGGAGGGAAAACAATATCATTTCATTGTCTCCCCCACCCCACCCCCATGGACTATAGGAAGCTGCCTTATACCATTCCTACAACATCAGATGCAGTATTATCCCCGGAGAGTCTTTCAAGTTGTAGCCATCGCAGACTCAACCTGTGGCCTTGTGCCACGCTCTGCCACTGAGTGCCTTCAGAACAGGACCCACGGCGTGCACAAATCCAGGAGACACAAGCAAGGGAGCAAAGCCGCAAAACTGCCTCAAAACAAGAGAGGAAAGTAGGGAGGGATCAGAATTCAAAAAACAGGTATGAGTGCACCTAAGCCCCCCCACCAGCCACCACAAAGGAAAACTGGAGCTTCAGGATCTATTTAATGCTTTTGGAGTTGACGCATGACATTACAAAGGGGATGCTCACAGACAGAAAGGGCTGCACCACTTGTCCCAGCGCCCTGCCAACCCCGGCCACACTCACGACCTACGTTGAAAGCGCTATGATACCACGTCAGACAATCCTGGCTTTGTCCAGAGAACCTTGGGAGCTGTTGTTTGCAAAGGGTGCTGGCAGCTGCAGGAGACCCCTGGTCCCCTCCCAGAGTGGTCTGATAAGCCCCCATCCCTGGGGACTGTAGCTGGGGGCACCATTGCAATGTTTTGGGATGCCAAGCAAAAGGAGAAAAGAAGAGCCTGGTGGTTCCGGCCAGTGGCCATCTAGCCAGGTGCCTGTGGAAAACCTGCAAATTCGGACCCGAGCACCAAAACCCTCTCCCCTCCTGCGGTTTCCAGCAGCTGATAGGTGGAAGCATTACTGGAGGCAGAGCCTAACGGTTGTGGCTAGTAGTCCTTGTGGCAAGTAGCACCGATAGCTCCCTCCTCCATGAATTTGTCCAGTCCTCTTTTAAAGCCATCCAAGGTGGTGGCCCTCCCTGGGCCAGGCCAAATTTGTCCCCTCAAACTGACCTTCCCTGATACAGAAAGAGGTGCTATCTTTAGAGACACTCTGGCTCAGAGCTGGGGGAGGCCGGCAGGGGCTGACCCATCTACTGCCTCCAGTGGGAGGGAGTTTCAAAGTTTAACTATGTACTACATAATGTCATGCACTGCCATCATGCTTCCCCTTGAGAGAGGTGTGAAACGTGGTCTGGTTATGCTGTGAGGATGGACAAAGGCAGGTCCAGCACCAACGACAATGGCAGCAAATCCATTCGCAGGGGCAACATGTACCAATGGCTGCCAACTTCATGGGCCTTCAATGGGGTTTCTATAAACGGGGTCAACAATAGCTCCTAGTTCCACTGTCAGAGGCAGGATTGTTGGGATCACAAGAAACCGTAGAGTTGAAAGACCCTGAGGGTCATCTACTCCAACCCCCTGCATTGCAGGCATCGCAGCTGAAGTATCCCTGCCAAGACGGCCACCCAACCTGTGACTAGAAGCCTCCAATGAAGGAGCACCTGCCATCTTCCAAGGGAGTCCGTTCCCCTGTCTTCCCCTTGGTTTGGCTCCCACCCTCGGGGAGAGGAGCGCGCTGCTTCTGCACTCAGCTTCCACTGCTGGAAGCAGGGTGAACAAGGCAGGCTGGAGTCTGACCCAGCAGCAGCACTGCTTTGACGGGATGCTGAACCCAGGGCACCAGGGGTGGCTCACCTGCTTCCTTGCTGGGGGTTTCCCAAAAACAACTGGCCATTCAGGATGGCAAGCAAACCTTCCAGTCCAAGCCAGGAGGGCCCTCAGTGGTCTGGGGTGACTCCCTGAGGTCAGAAGCAGTTTTACTGGTTTTACAGTTGACAATTTGTTAACTTTTCAGCTAACAAATTTTATTTTGTTTATAGGAAACCACACAGATCTCTCCAACTCTGAGGAATAAAGACCCCCAAACAATTCCTCTCTTTCTCCTCCCACTCTTTTATAACCCACCCACCCACCCCCAGATTTCTGGACCAGAGAAACAGCCTCTTATCTGCTGAGATGTACCCACTAATTGGGTCGAGCAGCCTTGTCTTGTTCAGCTTGAGGAAGCTAAATCAAGGAAGTGCAGTGGCTGCAAACTAATTATATCTCCGGACTGCAGATTCCGTCTTGTCTTGCCAGTTATTGAGTTAGAAAAATGGTCCCCAGCCTCAATCTTCTCTATCCCTCTCTCCCCGCACCCAACCGCCCAGGGAACTGGAGGTGCAGAAAGCCAGCAGCTTCTGCCCGCCCCCCTGGAGCTGGGGCTTGGGGCACACCCATCAGGGTGCCGAGGGCACAGTTAGGAAGGGGTCCATGCAAGAATCCAGCAAAGCAACCAGCTCACCCCGCCACCCCCAGCTGATGATTCCAGCCACATTCCACAGAACTGGAAGGCCCCCCCCAAGGGTCCTCTAGTCCAACCCCCTGCAATGACAAACATCAGGCTGCAGCCTAAAAGCACAACTAGTTCCACCAAATCTGTGCTTTTCTGCCCCAGTTCCATGGGGGATCCTTGAGTCATGATGAACAGGCAAACCGATCTATCATTTGTTGGGGGAAGAGCTGCTTTGTAACATATACAGGGCAATCCAACCCAATCCAGCCAGGTGCACCAGGCATCAAAAGCTACAGGCCTCTCTCACCACCCCTCAGTGTGTTAACTCGTTATTCGCAACATGTGAATGGAGTTTAGCTACGGTCGCTGCAAATTTAATTCTTTCTAAGCCACTGATTTGTTAGCGTCATTCAGCAAGAGGCTTTGCTGGTTGCCCGGCTATTCCACTCACTGCGCCCTGGGCCTGGGGACAGGCTTTATCCCTGGGGCAGAAGAAGCAATAGCTCCTTCTTTGTGATGGAACTCTTCCGCCGTGGACAGAACTCCCCGTTTTGCATACCATCAGCAGGGCCTCAGTATTTAAAATGGTCCAGATTCTTAATCAACATTTCGTGTCCAAGAGAACACATGAAAATTAACTGTCAATGCATATTTCTGCTTTCTTCACCTATTTTATTCTTGCAGTGGTGGAACAGGGCAAAGGCTGCCTGGAGCACACACACACCAACATTTCTCAGATACCTGATATTTCACCTGCAATTGCCTACATCTTGTTCTGTAATATCTCTGGTCCCATGTGGTCTAGAAGCATGCTTTTGCTTAATTGGTCTTCTAAAACATAAAGTCGCTCTTGGATGACTAACTGCACACTCAATAACCTGCCTGGGGTCATAGATTAAAGCAGGGCACTAACACAGCTGGCAAATTATGGCATATGAGTAGGAGGGCCACTTCTTGCTCGTCCTGCCAGGTCCTGGGTATCCTGCAAGTTACAACAGAGACTGGCTGTGTGGGGCAGATGAAGCCCCTGAAGTGTAAGGTTCTACTGCTCTATTAGGGTTTGCTTACCAACGACAAAGGCAGCTTTGCTCCCAGCTTCCCCCCCCCCACACCCCATGGCATTCTCCTTCTGCTGCTAAAAAAAAAATGGCCTACAGAAGTTAGGCAGGTGAAACAAAAGGCTTCTTTTTTAAAAGGAGCAGCAGCTGGAAGGCAGACCAGCGCAAGGATGGAAGGCCTTTCCCAGGCAACACCCAGAGGGGCAGGGATATCTTATGGACAGTTTTTATCCTCACATACTTCACTGTGACCGACCCCATGAGAAAGACATCTTCAGATATTTCATGGAGGATGGAGCCAGCTTGTTTCTTCTGCTCTGGAGAGTAGAACCCAAACCAATGGATTCAAGTTGCAAGAAAGGAGATTCCAATTAAGGATCAGGAAGAACTTTCTGATGGTAAAAGCTGTTTGACAGAAGAACAGACTCCATCCTTGGAGGCTTCTAAGCAGAGGCTGGATGGCCCTCTGTCATGGCTGCATTGCAAGGGGGTTGGACTAGATGACCCTCAGGGTCCCTTCCAACTCTACCATTCTATGATGCTATGAGTCCACAAGACAGTTATGGGCTAGCAGGAATGGACCAGACCCATTTTCACCCCCTGTAACATATACACACAATGGGACAGTGAACTGCCACCAAGAGACATTGGGCAAGTTTAAGAACGCAAGAAGAGCCCTGTGCTCCGCTGGATCAGGCTGGGGGGGGGGGGATCTACCCCAGCATCCTGGTCCCAGCTGCCCGTAGGAAACTGGCAAGCAGAACCCAGGCTCACTCGCTCCTGTCCCTTGGGATCCCTTCCAACTCTACCATTCTATTACTCTATGAACCTGTGTTTAAAAAGCTCCACGGAAGGAGAGTCCAGCACCTTCTTCCAAAGGCGGAGTCCGTTCCATCGTTGAACAGCTCTTACTGCCAGGAAGTTCCTCCTGACACTTAGTCGGAATCTCCTTTCTTGTAGCTTGAAGCCACTGGTCTGAGTCCCACCCTCCAGAGCAGGAGAAAACAAGCTTGCTCCATCTTCTGTGTAACTCCAGCCCCTCAGTTGCCCCTTTCTGCAGCTTTTATTGAACTAAATGCCCAAGGAAGGTCGGAATCAGTTAAAGCACTTGAGGTGGCCCCTGCAGAGATCACCAGAAATCATCTGGCCTTTCTGCGGGGCTGGGAGGAGGCTGGGGCACCGGGGCGGGGGGGGGGGGTGGCACGACAGCCCTGCTGCTCTGTCTCCTCGTTGGCAAGAGGAGTCTCCAGGGCAATAAAAAATCCCCAGCAGGCTCTTGTCGGTTTCAGGTCATTAACTTGTTTTTATTGGAAGCTTGTTTACAGCCAGCCATAAAGAGATGCGTTTGTGCGCCTCTCCAGGAAAAAGCCACCACGAGACCCTGAAATGGAGGGAGGGAGGGAGGACGAAAGAAGCGGGCGGAGGGGGAACAGGATGGGACTGAGCTGCTGCATTCATGGCTTCTGGCCCAGCGCAGAGCTGCGTTTTCCCCTCCAGATGGACTCCCCACAGACCCCACAAGCCCTGGTTTTGTATTTGCATTAAACGCAAAGGGAAGCAAAGGCACCTTGTTTGGCCTGTGACTGGTTGCCCACTGAAGAGACGGCAGAAGAAGAGGGTCAAATAAAAGCCCCAGTTGGGGGCAATGCTGCTCCCCAGAGACCAAGCTAGCTCCTTGCAAAAGGAGCCAGGGAGCACGCAGGGGACAGTCAGAATCGCCTCCAGGTGACAAAGAGGGGCTTTGTTTTAAGGACCCCCATCAGCTCACAGAAATGGAATTGTTCTGCAATCCTCCCACAGCATTTACTGCAAGGTGGCAGGGGAGGGGGGCAATCACTGGATGCTCAATTTCTAAAATAGTAAGTGCTGGGCCTCAAAACCTCTAGGAGGAAGGGAGCATTTCCATTACAGCTACAAAATCAATGCAATGCACAAAACAGCAAGAAAACCACAGCTCTAGAATCAGGGCAGGACAACCGCACATGTACAGAGACACCCTTTTAACCTTCCCATGTGTCCCACCACAGCCCTCTAGGACAGCCGTAACGGGAGGAGATAATGGAAGCCACCAAGCTAAGAGGATGGACAAAAGCTGGGCTAATGTGCCCCTGGCTTAATTCCAGCAGCCAATGAAGACCAAGGACTTTCAAACTGGGGCTCCTGATGCTCATTATTTGGCTGCTTCTTACCAAGGAGCAAAACAACTTTTCCAGAAATGGCCCCCAGGCAGTTCAGTGGCCCCTGGGGCTCTGCGTCCTTCCTCCACAGAAGCCAGGCACCCTTTGGGCTGCGGGCTTCCCCCTTTTAACCAGAGACAGCATCCATCATCTGCCATTCAGGAAAGATCTGTCTTGAGCGAGGAATCTGCACACCTTTCCGTCTTCAGTAGCTCACAGCCCTGGGGGGCACATCCGGCTGTGTGCATCTTCAAGAGGTCATCCTAACCTCCCCCCCCCCCGCTCGTCAGCTTATTAGCTAAGTGAGGTAACGTTCAGCCCAACTCTAAGTGCGTCCACAGCCTCTGACCAAGAGAGAATTTCATGTGCCCCGGTGGAAGGGTGCACTCAGGGTCACCAAGAGACCCATAACAGGCTTAAACATCCCCCCCCCCTGGCTTTTAATGCCATGTCACAAGGAAAGGGAATCCAATTTGGCCTCCCAACCAGAGGCGCCTGCAAACTTCTGGCAGCTGGAGGAAGCTTTCATACTAGATCCAAAGTAGGAACCTGTAACTCGCTCTCAAGGACAGAGGCTGCTGCACCTGCCTCCCAGCGCCTTCCTTGGACCCTTAGAAGGAGGAGCTGCTACTTTAAGTCCTCCCTGTGGCTCTCTCTTTCTTTTCATGTTTTTGTGGGGGACAATCTGTTGTCTTTTGGGCAGGAAAATGAATGCCCTCAAATACTTTGGAAATGTTACTCTTCTGCCTCATTCTCACCGCATTTACATTGCTACGTGTTTATCTGCACTTGCATTGTTTGTGAGACGCCTCGGGGTCTCCTCTGGGCAAAAAGATGGCGTATCAATAAATCAGAACTTGCTATGGCGTATCAGAAAAAGGGAAAGAAAAGGTAGCCTTTCTGGGTTGTGGGGGCTCCCTGCACATGGAGGAGTTGGCACCCCACCCACCCCCATTTTTGAGTCTCCTTGAGGGGCAGTAAGGTGGCTGACTGCATGTTTAGGGAGTGTCCGAGTGGCTCCATGGCATCCCGTGAGGAGGCACCAGGCAGGATTTTCCACCTGCTTTGGGAGGAGGCGAGGCCATTCACTCAAACAGGGTCACAACAGGCACCCACCCTGGGTGGAGCCTTCAAAATTATTCAAGTCCCCGCAGTACTGAAAGTCAGGAGACACACCCAGGAAGGTAAACGGGGTTCAGTTACGCCTTTCAGTCTGGATCATAGAATCATAGAGTTGGAATTGACCACAAGGGCCATCGAGTCCAACCCCCTGCCAAGCAGGAAACACCATCAGAGCACTCCTGACATATGGTTGTCAAGCCTCTGCCTAAAGACCTCCAAAGAAGGAGACGCCACCACACTCCTTGGCAGCAAATTCCACTGTCGAACAGCTCTTACTGTCAGGAAGTTCTTCCTAATGTTTAGGTGGAATCTTCTTTCTTGTAGTTTGGATCCATTGCTCCGTGTCCGCTTCTCTGGAGCAGCAGAAAACAACCTTTCTCCCTCCTCTATGTGACATCCTTTTATATATTTGAACATGGCTATCATATCAGCCCTTAACCTCCTCTTCTCCAGGCTAATACTGAGCTAGAAGGACCACTGGTCTGTGTCAGATACTACAAAACCGGGGAGAGAGAGAGAGAGAGAGAGAGAGAGAGAGAGAGAGAGACTTAGATGCAGAGAGCGGTGCAGCCTTCAGCAGCCTTGGTTGCCTCCAGCTGCAGGCTAAAACATTTAGGGGCACTAGGTGAGCAAAGGTTGCACAACCAAAGTAGAAATAGCATCCCTGCCGCAAACACTACAAAAACTCAAAGAGGTGCGCTTTTTAGGAGACATTATTAGGCAGCAGGCTGATAATTATGGCGGACCCCTCCCTGGCGGTTGAGCAATCATGGGAGACGCAAGCAAGTGGTGCTGCCCCCCCCCCCAAGTGCCAGGCACTGACCAGCCGGCCATTTCTCCTCCTCTTCTCCCTTCCCTTGCCCTTTTCTTTGCAGTGCCAAGCAAACACAAACAGAGATACTGAGCGGCACAATAGCTCTTGACACACAAATAGGTTAACATAATAAAGCCAGCTTTAGCCAGCTCACTCGAGGGAGAAAAGCAATTCTCGAGCAAGCAGGAGATAATAAAAGCAGGGGCTTTTGTAAGCCTGCCTCTCTGCCGCATTTGCAGACAGGAATCGTTGTTTGATTGAATTACCTTGCAGGAATATTAGCTTTTTCCAAAGAATGCACCAGGCAAGAGAAAAAGGAGAGAAATGTCCTTCCTCTCTCGCTCCTTCGCTTGCCTGGAAAGTCCTGAATGCAATTTGTCATTTATATTTGGCATAGCAGCTTGTCCAGAGAGCCACATATTTTCTCAAGGCATTAGCAACAGGCCAGCTCTTTCCTCCTTTACAGGCTTGCAAGGGATCAAAGCAGAGTTTTTGACCCCATCAGGATATGCCCCTTAAGTACTAGTTGCCACAGAGAAAGAAGACCAAGTGTGGTTGTTCAGGAACAAGAAGGCACTCTGCATGTGGGCAGGAGGACAGGGGGGAGGGAGAGAACCTCATGCACCATACAAAGGACTCAGGAAAGTCTCTGGTGCAACTGAAAGAACCCCAAATAAAGAATCCCTGTTTACTCAGACCTCCACTTTCCCCCTTTCTCCATTTTAGACTGTTAAGTATCGTCCTGTACTCTAAAGTGCTGTAATAAGCTCAAGATCATTATTTTCAAATAAAAAACAAACAAACCCATATATGCAACCTGGAGAAGGATGCAAAATGGGCTGCAATTGGGTAACACATTTTAAATTATTCTTAAAATGACATTAGCTGCGTTTTCTTTTCAGTACAGAAAAAAGTTAAGCATGTTTTCACGGTGGATGGCAAAAATCTAGCTTCTCTGCTTACTCAGAGGCTTAGTAAGGGCAGCTGGCAAGGCAGGCAGACCAGGGCAGCCATTAATGGCCCTCACACCTGCAGCCTTTACACACAGCAAAGGCACATTCAGCCACTTGACACGCCTCTCTTGCAAGCAGGAGCAGCGGGAACTCAGAAATGCCCCTCCACCGCCTCTCCTCCCTCTCCACTCCAGGGAGTAGCAGCAGGTTTGCTGCACATAAGAGTTCAGAGCAGGGGGCCCCACACTTCCCCAGCCACTGCCCCCCTTGGCTCCATGAACTCACCCCAAGTGCCCCCTCCCCTGCCCTATAAGAAGCATGATTCAGAATAGTGGTCTGCAGGACCCATCAAGGAAGATAATAACACAATAAAATTCAAAACTGCAACAATGAATTACACCTTTACTGCAAAATCTAATTAAAACTACTTAGTCTAATTAATACAATGAAACTGATGGATGTGATCCGGTGATACCAGCTTTTCAGAGTCTGATAGCCATCAGCACCCCCCTCCCCCAAGGGCCAGAAGTAGTCACTTTGGCAGCCACTGTCTTAGCAACTGGGTTGCAGGATCAGGACTCTTCCAAAGTGAAAGGCCATCAAATTCCCAACAAATTCTCTCAACTGAAATCCACTTTGTAAAGAAATATTTCCTTATCCTCACACATGGAAAGAGGAGGTGGTCCCAGGGAAGAAGGAAGGTGGGCCACTGAAGTCCCATTTCACTACTCAAGCACACGGCCAACATCTTTTTTTTTTAAAAAAAATATTTTTCTTAAAGATTTCTTGGTTTACAAAGGTATGTGCAATGTCTCTTTTTTCAAGTTATGTTTTCTACAGATCAGTTTCATTTGCTGAGACATCAGTGTTACCTTAGGAAGAAAAGGGGGGAAGGGTGAGTTTTGCCTTCCTGCAGCCCCGGATCACTACCCAGCGGCTCAGAGCATTGCATTTTTAATGGCCCTCCATCTTCAGGCTTGAAATATCTTGCAGCATGAAACTGAGAGGTGGGACTTGGAAGCGGAGATTTATCGACCTGTTAAAACCGGAGATGGATCTTTATGCAGGGAAAAGAAAGTGGCAGGTGCCACTTGGGGAGACAGACCCACCAAATTCTTGGAGCCTTTCAAAAGGTGTATAAAGTTGAAGGAAGCCAAGGGTTTTATTTGGTTCCAAATGATCAGATCTATGATCTGCAGGCACCATCATTATCAAGAGGTTCCAGCACAGGAGGAGAAAATGAGCTGAGATTTCGCTACAAATCCAAATAAACTCTCTCCCTCTTTCCCTTTCCCCCAACTATTTCAAGGTTTTTACCTGCAACTCCTCCACTGCCCAAGGAGCTTACAACCTTAGAAGCCACCATTTACCTTAGTTTCTCCCCCCCCCACACCCTTTTTGGTTTGGTTTATCATTTCATATACATTAGCTCAGTCAGCAGAGCACAAAAGTCTTAATCTGAGGGTCCTGGGTTTGACTCTCACGGTCCCTTCCAACTCTGCCATTCTATGGCAACCTTGTTTCAGCCTCACAACAGCCCTGTGAGGTATGCTGGGGGGGGGAGAGCTAAGGCCATCATAGAGCGTTATGGCTGAGAGAGGCCAAATCCATGCAAAACACTTACAAGGCAGCACCCTCTAAATCAGGGATGTGGGACTGCAGCCCTGGGGGGCCAAATCCAGCCCCCCCCCCCGCTTGCTTGGATGGATGCAGCACAGAGGGAAACAGCAGCCTTGTAGTAAAAAGGCAAAACGCACATTTGTTGCTGTGCCCACTTTTGCACGTGGCCCTGGAAGGCCACCCCGCACGGAATGTGGCCCTCAAACCACAGGTTCCTCACCCCACAGCTACCATCTTTCACTCAAGTGACTTAAGTCGGGTTAAAAAGTACGCAGGCTTTAAAAGTTCACAAGGGCTGGGCTATTTGGAAAGCAGGTTTTTCCTTCCGAAAATGTATTCAGCCATTAAGCCAACCTGTTCCATCTGCGCCAGAAATGCTGCTCCCTTCACATTTCACCTAGCAAAGCACCCTACAAAGCCTGAAAGCTTACATACTTTTGCTCCAACCTAAGTTTCTAAAAAATGAATAATAACTACTTTACATATGGTTTTTATCTGCCAACTAAGGTCTGCAATTAGCCCATGGTGGAAAACTCCAGACACCAGTTTTAAAAAATAAAATTTTAAATCTGGCTTTGGCACCCAAGAACCATGGACGCTGATAGAACATGAAGGTGGTCTTTCCCATCCCTCAATTTAGCTAGTCTTAAACTACAAAGCAAGGGACGCGCGTGGCGCTGTGGGTTAAACCACAGAGCCTAATACTTGCCAATCAGAAGGTTGGCGGTTCAAATCCCCACGAGAGCTCCCGTTGCTCAGTCCCTGCTCCTGCCAACCTAGCAATTCAAAAGCATGTCAAAGTGCAAGTAGATAAATAGGTACCGCTCCGGCGGGAAGGTAAACAGCGTTTCCTGCTGGCCACATGACCCGGAAGGTGTACACCGGCTCCCTCGGCCAATAAAGCGAGATGAGCGCCGCAACCCCAGAATCGGCCATGACTGGACCTAATGGTCAGGGGTCTCTTGACCTTTTAAGCTACAAAGCAAGGAGCATAGGTCTGCTCAAAGGCCAGAATATTTACATATCAGCTCCTAACACTGAGTTATAAACCACAGCTTCCTGCTCTGCTGCCACACCACATCCATGTGGATCAACAGCATGGGAGCACATTGCAGAAAATGATTGTGGCAGGAGGACGTTTAATCCAGGCTTCGCCAACCTGGTGCCCTCCAGACGTTTTGAAGTGCAGCTCCCAAGCAGCCCAGAAAAGCACCCTGGCCTTGTGTTGCAGGCATAAGTCCATCTCCTAGAACCTGCAGGTCAAAACGCCCAATGCAACTGGGCAGGTGCTTCTCCCTGTGAGCTCCAAAGTTCCTCGCTGCAACAGACACCGTCTCAAGACCAGCTGGGGAACGGAACGCAGGAAGCCGCCTTGGCCCACCTGGCTCAGTGCTCCAGGGTTTCAGGCAGGGTTGCTCTCTTGCTGAGCCACGGAGAGAGGAGGAGGCTGGGGTCCTCAAGTCCAGAGGGTCAGTTTGCCACTGTGGGAACCAGCAGCCAGGAACACTACTCTCCAGTTAAAACCACTTTACTGACATCTGATCTGATCCCAGGCACAATTCAAAGTGCTGCTGATGACCAGTAAATCTATGGCCTGAACCTGCCCGGGTGCAAAGATCCTCAGGGGAGCACCTTCTCTCAGTCCCCTCAGCACCAGATGCTGGCGGGGATGCGAGAGCAAGCCTTTTCTACAGCTGCTCCCAGAAGGCGGGATTCCCTCCCAAGAGAGGCCAGACGGGCTCCCTCTTTTGTGTCTTCCTGGAACAGGCCTCTGGAAAGGGAGGTGCAGGCAGCACTGACCACTGGGCAGCTGTCAGGGCAAACTGCTGGCTCTAAACGGGGTCTGGTGTATTACAACTGTTGGTTTTTTAAACTAGTTTTTTTCCACTACTTTGTATTTTATAACATTAAGAATGTACTGGCCACGGGCCAATAACGTTGCTGACACTGCACGGGTAATTAGACCCTTGCTCTGCAGGAACCTGGAGATGGGCTTTTAGTGTGGCTGCCCCTGTTCTATGGAAAAGCTTCCCTGCCCGCTGACACCTCCTGGAAATGTTCTGACAGGCTTCCCCAGCTGGGTAAAGGGGTCTTCACCACTTGTCAGGGCACCAGTCTTGTTTTTAAAGGTACTGGTTGTTTTTATGCTTTTAACTGTTTGTCATTATCTTATGGGTAAATCGCCTTGAGACAATGGCATAGAAGGCGATTAATAAATGCCACTAATAAAAAATAACAACAATGGTGCTGTTTTTAAACGTTGGAAGCCACCTTGAATGACTATTTGGGGGAAAGGAAGGGATATAAATAAATTAAATACAAAGACCAGTCGCATCTGACATAGCTCCCCTTATATCCATTCACAGGCACGCCTCTCTGCCCCACCTAAGAGACGGGCAGCTTCGGCCCCTTTAAGACCCTCGCCTAAGTTTCTGCCCTTAATTCGCCAGATGCCTCCGACCTCGGATTACGAGATGCTCTTTGGCTGAACAGCTTCTTTGTAAAAGACACTAAAGGGAGCTCTTCTGCTCCTGCTCAGCCAGAGAGAAGGAGGTTAGTGCGCTCATCCATCCCTGGTCATGTGAAAGGAACGAGATCAGCTTAAAAGGGTTGGGGGGGGGCAGAGAGACACACAGCCTCACTGCAATTTAACTCTTGCACAGCCTCTGCCTCTTCAGACCCAGAATTACTGTGTGCAGCCCAACCCATCAGGAACTATGCCGAGATTGCACTTTTATAAAAAATAGGGGGTTGGGGAATAAACACATTTACTGTAAGCTCCTTTCATGGAAAGACAAGGGCCAGCTGGAAGGTGAGCTGTATTGCAAGGGGATGGGGAGATAATGTTTGCTGCATTTGTTTGTGCCTCTCACAACACAGCCAAGCAAACTCCTACTTCTCAGAGCTTGTTCTTTCTCAAAAGATTCCGGATTAAAGGATGGGCATGATCTTAGCAGGAAATCAGCCCCTGATGTGGGCACAACAAACAAAAATGCAGGTTCTGGAAAGCCTCCACCTCCTCCAGCAAAATGGGATTTCTCTTAATCTACAAACTAGAGGGACATCAAGAAGATCATCTCCCTGCTGGGTCAAACCCACTGAGTCGTGTTTGCAGGACTTGCCAGCCAGGTGCCCCCAAGCTCTGCCTCTACCTCCCCGCCATCATGGCAGGCTGCCCCTGCACATGGAGGTTTGCTTCTCAGCATTTTATCTAAGGTTCCAAAGACAGAATTGCTTTGGTGGACCAGACCAGCAACCAGCTGCAAGCCAGGCAAAAGCCTTTTGCCCACCCACCCCCTCTGCTCACAAGAGGCTCAGGTAGTTCCACAGCAGGGGTGGCAAACGTGTGGCCCTCCAGAGGCTGCTGAAGCATCATCTCCAGCCAAGGTGCCCAAGTCAGGGGCAATGGACATTCAGGAGAACAGCAGCATGCAAGTTTGTGAAGCGTTCAATAATTTAATTTTAAAAAGGGGGGTCCAGCCCCCCCCCCAGGTTACACATCTCTGCGAAGGAGGCCAACAGTCTACTTGTCAACCCTCCACTCCGTTCAAAAAAATATTGGATTATTCAAGACAGCAGATTTCCTTTCGCTATCAAAAAACCCCTCCATTTACACGTAATGCCAAGAATTCCAAACAGTAGCCTAAAAAGAAAATCAATGTACTGCTGAGGTGGGTTGCTTGAGATCTCCCTTGTTCTCCATCCCACTGCGGCCATGAGGATGTGTCAGCAACATTTACCCTTTTCATTAAAAGCACCCCTGCGCTCCTTTAGAAATTAAAAACCACAGGTACATGCCCACCTCCTGCTCCTGCCCCAAGGAGGACCAAGGGGGGTGAGGCACTGGGCAGACCAACCTCTCCACACAGATCACAGACTTGCAGAGTTGGAAGGTACATCCACCCCCCCCCCCCCACACACACACGTTCCCAGGGTGGGGGGCAGGTGATTTCCAACACACACAAGGCTTGCCAGGTAATCAAAGAAAACACCACTCTCTTGTCAGTTCTGAGAAAACTTCACCACGTTTCACCGGCCTAAGCAGAAGCAATTCTGTCACTCATTCCAATTTTAGGGGGGAGGGGAGCAGATTAATCATCCAAAGGAAAGATTTCCAGCCCTTTACCCCAAAGTGAGAGATTCCATAGCAGGCAATAAGAGGCCACCTGGGTAGTAGCCAAATTGCAGAGCCTCTTCTCTCCCCCCCCCCCCCGCGAAAAAGGCTCTTCCAGGCAGGCCAGGAGATTCCCACTGCCCCTGGGCCAAAGCAGCCTTTTCCGGCGCCCCCAGAGGCACCTGCAGCTCAGCCAGCAAGTTCACCCCCCCCCCGGCTAGCAGGAGCAGCAGGCTGCCCCCCCCCATGAAGCAAGGCGGATGGGACGGCAGTAAGGAGTGATTGTGGGGCTGGGGGGCCACGGGCGCCCTTTGGCTGGGGTGACCTTGGGGCAGGCACGTCACATTTCTCAGCTCGACCCACCTGGCCCCGAAAAGATGCATGTCAACTAAGAGGCAGCTTGGTGGCAAAAGCAGAACCCGACCAAACGCTCCGAGGGGCTAACAAAAGGCGCGAGGGAAAAGCCCGAGGAAGAGAGGAGGGGGCGAGGGAAGGATGGGCCCGCGCAGCCCCCTCTCCCCCGCCCCGAGGCCGGAGCCCCGTCGCCCCGCGGCCCTTACCCGGCAAGCGCCGCCGCGCTCCTCCTCTTCAGGCCGCCCCCGGCGGGAGCAGCCGGCGCGTCCGGAGAGCCATGGAGCCGCGGCGGGGAGAGAAGGAGGTCCTGGCCGGAGAGCGCGCCAGGCGGAGGTCCAGGGCGGCCGAGTCGGCGCGGGGTCAGGCGACGCGCAGCAGCCGCGGGCGCCGCGGGCCGGGCCGCCGCCCCCGGGCATGGGCCGCCGCCTCACGGGCAGCGAGGGCCGCGCCGCGGCACGGCGGGCCGGGGGAGCCAGCCGCCCGCCGCGCTCCTCTCCCGCCGGGGCCGCGCGCCGCCGGGCCGAGGCGACATGGAGGGCGGGCGGCGGCGGCAGCAGCGAGGGGCGCCGCCGGGCGGCTGCTCCCTTTGTGTGCGCCCGACCCTCGCCGGCCGCCGGGCGCAGGAAGGGCGCCGCGCCCCGACAGGCGGCCAAGGGCGCTCCGGGCGACGCCGGCGGATGGAAGGCTTCTCCGACTCCGGCGCCCAGGAAGGCGAGCGGCGCCCCAGCTGCCCCGGCGCGGAGCCAACGGAGGACAAGGCGGCGGCGGCGGCTTGGCGTTCCCTGGAAGCGGCGAGGGCGCGGCGGCGGCGGCGGCGCGGCTGCAAAGCCCAAATCCGGTTTTCGGCGAGGCTAGGCGGCAGCCGGGTCCTGGCGGCTCCGCATCCCCGGAGGCGGCTCCACGGCCCGGGCCTCCGGCCTCCGGCTGGCTGCCCGGCTGGCGGCGGCGGCGCTGCGGCGGCTGCTTCCTGGCCCGCTCCGTCCGCGGCGGCGGCTCCGGCGACACTGAGCGCAGGCGAGCCGGGCGCAGGCGGCCAGGCGCGGCGGGGCGCGCGCGCTCCTCCCCGGCGCAAGGCGCACGCGGCTCGGCCCCGCCCCCGTCTCCCCGGCAGCCGTTGCCCCGGCGACGCCACGAAGCGTCTCTCGCGCTCGCGCCGCCCCTGCCGGCAAGCCACGTGGCTCCTGCGCGGGAAATTCGAAGGCGACTCCCCGGCCGGGACTCCGCGCGGGAGACATTTCCACGCTGCTTGATTGACTTTTGTTAAAAAGAAGAACCCTCAAAAAAAGATAAAGCAAGGAGAGGCTTGGGAATGTTAAAACAGCAACTGCAAACTAAAAACTCTCATCTTCCTTCTAAACACTATGTGTGTGTGTATAATTTTCTGTTTTATAATTTAGAATACTCATTTAAGGAACCTTAAAATATCAATGACTTCTCTTTCCATGGTTCATTTTGCATATTATAAATCTCTGCATATTTTACATAAACTAAACCATTCAGCATTCCATTATTACATCCATCAAGACTTATTTACACTGTTGAATTTATTTTAATACTGGCAACGTTTTCAAGTGTACACAATTTCCCTCCATATAAGCAATAAACATTTTCCAATCTCCTTTAAACGTATGTTCTTCTTGTTCCCTTATACTATATGTTAGGTCCGCAAGCTGCGCATATTCCATCAGTTTAAGTTGCCATTCTTCTTTAGTTGGGACCTCGCTCATTTTCCATTTTTGTGCTAAGAAAACACGGGCTGCAGTAGTCACATAAATAACCTTTTTTGACATCTGGGAATTTCCATCTGAATTATACCCAACAAAAAGGATTCGGGTGTGTGGTTTTTTTTGTTTTTTTGTTTTTTGAAAAGTACTTTAAAACATTTTTTCAATTCATTATGAATTATTTCCCAATACTCTTTTACCCTCACATATGAAAGAATGTTCTCTCAACCTCATTGCATCTCCAGCACTTATCTGATTCCGTCTTATACATCTTAGCAAGCCTATTCGGAGTTAAACACCATCTGTAAATCATTTTCAAGCAGTTCTTCAAAGAATAACATGCTGTAAACATCAAATCACTCTTCCAAAGTTTTTCCCAGAGATTAAAATCTATATTATGTCCTATATCTATTGCCCAAACTGCCATAGAGGCTTTGACAAGCTCGTCTTTGGATTTATTTATTTATTTATTTAATTTCTATAACGCTTTATATTTTTAAGAAAAATCTCAAAGCTGTTTACAGCATATTAAATCCATAAAACATAAATAAAACAATCTGAAGAAAGTCAAATATATATACAGTCAAAGCGACATAACAGAAGAAAATATTACAGTGGAACCTTGAGTTGCGGACGTAATCTGTCCCGGAGGCACGTCCACAACTCAAAGCGTTTGCATCCAGAAAAGTGGCGTCTGCGCACGCAGCGCAATTTAGTGCTTCTGCACATGTGCGTGCAGCGAAACCCAGAAGTAACCGTTCCGGTATTTCCGGGTTGCCGCAGGACGCAACTTGAAAAGACGTAACCTGAAGCAGACGCAACATGAGGTATGACTGTATCTTAAAGATTTCAAAATAAAACATTACAAAGGAGGTCAACTACAGAATACATATTTAACATAGAAGGCTGGGTGAATCTGGGCCCCACCCCCTAGGCCAGGTGGAAAGGGCCTTGCAGGGAGCATTTTAGATTGTATGTTTTAGATAAAAGTTTTTCTTTGTTTTGTAGAAGTTCTTTTTCAAATTGTGAGCTTTGGTCTGAAAAACTATTTTTCCTGTCTATTTTAAACATTTCATGCAACATGATATTGTAACCAGTCTGTAACATGGCTCCTTACACTGTCCATTGATTTCAGTTTAGGTTCCCTCTCTGTAAAGTGCAGCAATTCCCTGTCTATCTATATTGACTCTCTTAATTGTAATAGCCTCGATAGGAGATAGCCACAAAGGTGTTTTCCTTTCCAGCAGATTTTTATATTTCTCCCAAACTCTATACAAATTCTTCCTTAGAATATGATTCATAAAACTTTTATAAATTTTCACCTTCCCATTCCAGAGATATGCATGCCAGCTGAATTTTTAAAAAATGACCTTCTAAGTCTGCATTATCCAATGTAATCCATGCTTTTAACCAACACAGGCAGGCTGCATCATAGTATATTTGCAGGTCTAGCAGGGCAAAGCCTCCTCTTTCTTTTTTATCTATCATAATTTTATGTTTAATTCTTGGCTTTCCCCCCTGCCAGATGAATTTAGAAATATCCTCCTTCCATTCTTTGAAGTAGCCTGAATTATTTACAATTTAAATTGATTGGAATAAAAACAGCATCCTGGGTAGTAGATTCATTTTGATAGCTGAGATTCTGCCAAACAGGGAAGAGCTTCACTCTCTCCCAAATCTAAAATCTAAATCTAATTGGAGATCTAAACACCTTTTTAACACCATTGCTTTTAATTGAGCCTGACATGTCATTAGGGATGGCTGCAATGCAGAAGACTGGGCAGATTTGCAGATGAGAAGGCTGCCCGCCTGCAGCTCTTAGCCACCTGCTCTGCCTCTGTGGCCTGAGGCAGCAATGCTTCTGAGTTCCAGCTCCTGCCAATCACAAGCCAGGAGAATCCATGTTGCGCTCAGGTTCTGCTTGCAGGCTCCGCAGGGATCTGGCTGACCACTGCTAGAAGAGGATGCTGGAATCTTTTTCAGAGTGGTTCTTTCTGACTGAATGATTCTTATTTTGGCTGCCTTGTGAATTTCATCCAGTTTCACATGTGCTCAATCACAAGTCCATTTTTTTGTAGATTAAAAAAAAAAACCTCGTAAATTCCACACACATTTTTTTCATTTTGAAAAATTAATCCCTAAAAATCTGCATTCTGTATGCAGAAAAATACTACATTTCCCCAAAAAATACATGTATTTTGCACACAATCTAGAAACTAAAACTGCACCACAAAATTCTCATTCAATCGTTTGCTGTCCTTCAATCTGCATGTAAATCTGGGACCAGTGAATGAGGCTGAGTTACTTTAAAATGTGGATGGAACAAATTTCACTTTCATCCCCCACATCTTCCTAGGTCCTCTAATTGAAGTATGGGATAGGTATAAAAACCTATTAGAACCTGGACTACTACACTGGTTATCTCCTTTAGAAGTCACGAGTGTAAAGAAAATTAATATGAGAGGCAATTGGATCACATATGGTCAATTGTTATTTAAAGGAGGAGG
This sequence comes from Podarcis liolepis, assembly GCF_965112155.1. Taxonomy (NCBI): domain Eukaryota; kingdom Metazoa; phylum Chordata; class Lepidosauria; order Squamata; family Lacertidae; genus Podarcis; species Podarcis liolepis. The sequence continues at coordinate 57,563,908 of NC_139573.1, forward strand.
AAAATGGAAAATAAAATCATATGAACAGGTTAAAGAACATGTATATGATTGGTTGCATTATTTTCAAATAAATGAAATGTTTAGGAAAGATATTAAAGATGGCGGTTTTGCTGACAAGGATTCTAAATTTCAGATTGAAATAATAGATAATGATTTTAAAATTTTATCCAAAATGTATAAGTTGTTGCTAGAATGGAATCTGAAGGATGAGGAAGTCAAGTCGGTTATGATACATTGGGCCAGAGACTTTGGCTATAACATACAATTTGAGGATTGGGAAAAACTATGGAAAGAAAATTTAAAATTTACAGCATGTATGATGTTAAAAGAAAACGTTATGAAAATGTTTTATAGATGGTATATAACACCGGTAAAATTAGCGAAAATGTATAAGACATGTAACAAGTGTTGGAAATGTAAAGATAAAGAAGGCTCTTTTTACCATATGTGGTGGGAATGTAAGAAAGTGAAAGGCTTCTGGGAAAGGATATATAATGAATTGAAGAAGATTTTAAAATACACATTTATAAAGAAACCAGAGGTCTTTCTGTTAGGAATATTAGGAAATGAGATAAAAAGAAAGGATTGTAAATTTTTCCAATATGCAGTGACAGCGGCAAGAGTGTTACTGGCCCAGAAATGGAAACAACAGGAAATACCGACGGTGCAATAATGGAGAATGAAGCTGTTAGACTATGCTGAGCTGGATAAATTGACTGGGAAGATTAGATATTTAAGAGACCAAAAGTTCATCGAGGACTGGGGGAAATTTGTGGAATATCTGGAAAGTATAAGTGAGGGACAGATAACGCTAGAGGGGTTTAAAGAAGCACTGTGAAAAAACTGAGAAGTATTGTTTAAAGGGAATAGAAAAGAAAGATATAAATAATGACAATATAAACCTAAGGAATGCGTAACTTAAATAATGACTATGGATGATTTACGGAAAAGCTGAAGGAAGTCCAGAAAAGAAATAATTTGTGAAAAATTGGATGTGAAATTAGTATGTGTTTTTGTTTTTGTTGTAAACTAATAAAAATTATTTCAAGAGAAATTTCACTTTCATCCCTAGTAAGCAAATATGTATATTTACTTTATTGTAGGTATGGGATCACAGGAAGCTGCTGTATACGAGTCAGATGATGTGTCTTTGTACAGTAGTTCAGTATTGGCTACACTCATTGGCAGCAGCTCTCCAGATTTTCAGACAGGGCATCATTTCCAAACCCTGCATAGAGAACATGTTGCAGGCTAGATTTGGAACCTTCTGCAGGCCAAGCTGGTGCTCTTTCCGTCCCCACCATCCGTGCACAAATCTTCCTTGCACAGAGTCAGACCGTTGATCCATCTAGCCAAATGGTGTCTGCTCTGACTGGCAGCACCGCTTTAAAGTGCCAGGCAGAGGTCTTACACATCACACAGCATACATGAATTTTCAAAAAGTTTCAACAAAGTACCTCACCTAAGACTCCTAAGTAAGCTTAGGTAAAGGGACCCCTGACCGTTAGGTCCAGTCACAAACGACTCTGGGTTTGTGGCGCTCATCTCACTTTATTGGCCGAGGGAGCCGGCGTACAGCTTCTGGGTTATGTGACCAGCATGACTAAGCCGCTTCTGGCGAACCAGAGCAATGCACGGAAACGCCATTTACCTTCCCGCCAGAGCGATACCTATTGATCTACTTGCACTTTGACGTGCTTTCGAACTGCTAGGTTGGCAGGAGCAGGGACCGAGCAACGGGAGCTCACTCTGTCGCGGGGATTCGAACCGCCGACCTTCTGATCGGTGAGCCCTAGGCTCTGTGGTTTAGACCACAGAGCCACCCACGTCCCTTATTATAAGTAAGCTTAGCAGTCAATAAATAACAGAAGAGGTCCTCTTGTGGATCAGGAATTGGCTAAACATCAGGGAACAGGAAGTAGGAATAAATGAACAGCTCTCTGAAAGGGGAGAGGTAGAAAGTGGAGTCTCCCAAGGATTGGCATCTCTTGAATCATAAAACTGTAGAGTTGGAAGGGATCCCGAGGGTCATCTAGTCCAACTCTGCAATTCATGAGTCACAGCTGAACAATCCCTGACAGATGGCCATCCAGCCCCTGCTTGAAAACCTGCAAGGAAGGAGAGTCCATCACCCTCCAAAGGAGTCCGTTCCACTGTTAAACAGCTCTTTCCACCAGAAAGTTCTTCCTGATACTGAGTCACAATCTGCTTTCTAATCCTGTGAATCCATTGGCTCAGATCTTACCTTCTGGAGCAGCAGAAAGCTGTCTCCATCTTCCATGTGGCAGACCTTTAGATATTGGAAGCTGTTAACTTGTCCATAAATGATCTAGAGTTAGGAGTGAGTAGTGAGGTGGCCACGTTTGCTGAAGATAGGAGATTGTTCAGGGTTGTTAAAATAAAAAGGGATTGTTAAGAGCTCCAAAGGCACAATTCAGAGACAAAATTGCAAGTCCACTTCAAAGGAAACAACTGTAAAATGACACATGATGAGACCCTGAGACCTCAGAGTATAGGAAGGTATATAAATTCAATAAATGATGATGATGTGGGGGGCAAAAAAAATTCTTAATTTCTTATACTCAAGGGGTCTGAACTGCCGGTGACGGACAAGGAGCGATACCTTAGGGTCACAGCAGAGAGCTTAGTGAAGATGATGAACCAGTGTGCAGCAGCCACGAATAATAATAATAATAATAATAATAATAATAATAATAATAATAAATCTATACCCCGCCCATCTGGCTGAGTTTCCCCAGCCACTCTGGACGGCTCCCAATCAAGTGTTAAAAACAATACAGCATTAAAAGGAAGGGGGCAAATGGCAGGTTAGGAATCTCTAGGAAAGGAACAGAAAACAAAGCTGCCGGTATCCTAATGCCATTATGCAAATCCATGGTGCGCCTGCATTTGCAATACAACATGAATATTGTCGAGCGGGAAAGGGGTAACCAAGCAGGCTGAGGAGGATGCAGCAGCTGATTTATGATTTATTGCCCAAAACCGCTGGAGGGGAGAGGGCTTTTTCAGCTCAGGTCCTGCTTGTGGGTGGCCCCTGTGAGAACAAGATAATAATAATAATAATAATAATAATAATAATAATAATAATAATAATAATAATTTATTTGTACCCCGCCCATCTGGCTGGGTTTCCCCAACCACTCTGGGCGGCTTCCAACAAAGATGAAAAATACACTAAAATGTCACATATTAAAAACTTCCCTGAACAGGGCTGCCTTCAGATGTCTTCTGTTTATTGCTTTGACATCTGACGGGAGGGCGTTCCACAGGGCGGGCGCCACTACCAAGAAGGCCCTCTGTCTGGTTCCCTGTAACTTGGCCTCTCGCAGTGAGGGAACTGCCAGAAGGCCCTCGGCGCTGGACCTCAGTGTCCGGGCAGAACGATGGGGGTGGAGACGCTCCTTCAGGTATATTGGGCCGAGGCCGTTTAGGGCTTTAAAGGTCAACACCAGCACTTTGAATTGTGCTCGGAAACATACTGGGAGCCGATGCAGGTCTCTCAGGACTGGTTTTATATGGTATTGGCGGCCGCCCCCAGTCACCAGTCTAGCTGCCGCATTCTGGATTAATTGTAGTTTCCGGGTCACCTTCAAAGGTAGCCCCACGTAGAGCGCATTGCAGTAGTCCAAGCGGGAGATAACTAGATGCTGCACTGGGAGGCGGGAACTGGCCTGATCCAGCAGGCTCTTCTTATTCTCTTATCCCCGGATAGCCTGGAATTGACTCTGTGGCCTTCTGCACACCAAGCATGTGATCTGCCCCATAGCTATAGAGGACAGTTACTTACTTATAGGCCATTTCTATACCACTTAATATAGAAAATATCTCTAAGAGGTGTGCAGCAAATTAAAACAACAACATAAATATAAAAAACCCAACACTAAAAGTATCAAGGCAAAGACAAATCAATACAATCCTAATAAATACATACTGCTAGCGGTCCCATCCCTGAGTACTGATGGCAGTCCCACCCCCCTTCTAATGCGCTTTCTCGCGCAGCCCCCATCAGCCTCCTGGCTCCCACCCAGGGCCCAGACTAATTCACGGGTGGTCCCCAAATCTCCCACAACCTGATCACCTCCCCCTCATGTCACCCTTTCCATTCCCTCTGGGTCCCCTGCCAGTCCCTCAGACTGTTCACAGGACAGTCACAGGCAAGCACAACCTGTTCCCTCCGGCCGGGGCCCTCTTTGCTTTTGGCAAAGGCTTCCCCTCTAGGCTTCTGTCAATCCTCCCCCCCACCCATCTCCCTCCTGATGCAGTTGGAAAAGGGAGAGTGGAGGCCTCTTCCTCAAACACGCCACCCCACACATCTGCCTCCATCACTCTCCAGCTTTACTGCCTTTCTTACCAAGCAGGAAAGATATAAAATAAAATAAACCCCTGCATCCTTTGTGGATGCAAAAACAGGCCACTTCTTGGCGTTCAAAATGTCAGCCTTTTTTCATTTCAAATGGCTTTCAGCGGTCTGCAGGACGGAGCGATTTCCTGGGAATTAAAACCGGGGTGGGGGGAGGTTTCAATGCATTCAAAGCCTATCAGCTTCTGCTCCCTTTTGTACAAAGTTATTGACTTATCAAGGTTAAAATACATTCAGTGCAGTCCAAGGAAAGAAGGAGAACTCGGCATTACGCTGTCATCCAGAGATCTGTTTTCATGGCAACAGGCCTCCTTTTCTGCACATTAAACGGTTGAGTTGTGCAAAGTTCAGACATTACATAAACAGAGAGGTACCAACAACAACAAAAATCAATGGGTGCCTACGCATGGAACAGGGAGATAGCATTGATTTGCTCGGCCATCAATACGTGGGGATCATTGCTTCTTACCCTCTGCAAAACCCTCCCCACATTGGCAGAGAAGACAATAGGCTGAAGGACGTGCCAAGAGGAACCGCATCTCTGCATCACAACCTGCCCTTCCAGCACTCAGGTTTTAATTAATAGCAGTTCCTCACCCAGAACAGCAGCTGGGAAGGATTCAGCAGCCTCATGATATTTTAACCATTTCACCCACAACCCCAGCCATCTCCATGCTTACAAGCCAAAGAAGCACAAAAAGAAAGGGAGAGGAGTGGGTGGCTTGCTCTTTATAAAGCCTTAAAGACTACAAAACCCATGGTGCAATGCAATGACCTACAAATGTTAAAGAACACCATAGGCCTTGCACTGAAAAGAGAACTATCAGTACTGACAAAATAAAGGCAATACAAAACAAAAATAGTTAGCCCCAGATTTGGAAAGGCAGCCAAATTTTCTGGAGAAATCTACCGAAATTCTGGTTACAGTCTGTGCATCTCTGCACACTGTCAAAATTTGTTCAGGGCAGAGAACCTTTGCTTGCATCGCCCTCTAAAATGCTGTTTACACTGAGCCTGCTAGTTCTTGCCTAAGGAAGAGTGACCAGGTGACAGTTTTTGCAGAATAAAGTGCACCGCAGGATAAATGTCTAGGCCACATGCAGTTGCAGTATTTTTACATCAGTGCTGAATTTAGGATCAGTTCCCACATGCAGGGATGTCAAGGTCAAGAGGTCAGCTGCTTATTTGCTGTGTTGATCCCCCCCCCCCTGCAGTTTATTTATAGTCTCCAAGAGTTATTCAGCCACAACAAATCTCTTACAGTCAAATCCTGGCATAGGAGACAGTCTGTCCTTTCTGTATAGCTGCCTCTAGTCCACAGGAAGTCATTCAGGGATGTGGGGTTTGGGGGGATGGACAGCTGAGGTTGCAGGAGACGGGTCCACCAGTAAGGCTTTGGATGAGGACTTTGGTCATCTAGTCCAACCCTCTGCAATGCAAAAAAAATGGATGTGCCGTGCCATATTAGAAACAAAAAAACCTGTTTTGATGAATTGGAAGAGCCGCAAAAAGATCCCATTGAGCACATGGATTGACAATATGGACAGACTAGTTACATACGAATGAATTGCATATTGACGCAAATTAAGAATGGATAAATATGAAGAAATTTGGAAGGAACACTTAAGCGATAAGGCGGAAAGTGGTGGGAAGTAGGGGGAGAAGAGGTGGGGAAATATTGTTAAAAGGGTGTAGTTATAGGTATATCAGTGTATCCAAATCTGAATTGTTAAATTGTATTATTAGTGTTATTGTGGTTTTTGTTGTATGTGTTTTTTGCGGTTGATGTCTGTATTGAAAAAATAATTAAATAAATTTAAAAAAACAAGTCCTCTGCAATGCAGGAATCACAGCAGGTGGCCACCCAACCTCTGCTTAAAAGCCTCCAGCGAAGGAGGGTTAACCACGTCCCAACGAAGTCTGTTACCCTGTCAAACTGCACCCACTTCTGATCCCAGTCCTCCCAGTAGTCCCACCGCAGCATCTCTCTCTTCTCTTCATTTCCCTTCTGCACATTAGGAGGCTAAAAGCAGCCTGCTGGAAGTGCCTTTACAGTATTCTGGTTTTATTCCTCCGTGAACAGCATTTGGGAAGAGGGGGGTGGAAGTCTAGAAAAGAGAGGAGGCGAAAGAGCCCGGCGTCAATCCAAGCTGGCTGTGGCTCTTGGCTGTGGCTCGTCACGCGCCTTTTGATGCCACCAGAGATACAGGATGACTGACGGGCGATGGCGGCTTATCTCGCTGGCATGCATTTCATATCCTGTGTAGGCCCTGTCATAAGGGGCTCTTTGTTATTGCCAGGTCTCTCCTGAGCAAGACGCAATGCCAGAGGAAGGAGGCAAGGAAGGCAGAGCAAGGGGCCGCCAGGGTGGAGGGAGGAGGCCTGCTGCCGCCCTGCCTGCAAGATGGAGCTCAGAGACGGCAAAGGGAGGACCGGGTGTGTGGCCCATGTGGGTGTGCATGGGGGGGGAGGGAGAGTGAGGGGGAAGTCTCTGCAGGGAGTGCGGGCAGCCCAGCCCAGAGGCTTTTATTTCTCTTTGACAGTTGAGCAGCTTTGGAGTGGGAATCATGGAATGCTTGAGTTTGAAGATATACCCAAAGCCACCTGGTCCAACCCCCTGCAATGCAGGGACGGCCTCCCATCAGATGTCAAGGAGATAAAGAACTACAGTTGTACCTCAGAAGTCAAACAGAATCCGTTCCGGAAGTCCGTTCAACTTCCGAAACGTCCGACTTCCAAAGCGCGTCTTTGGATTGGCTGCAGGAAGCCAATCTGAAGTTGCGGAGCCCCATCGGACGTTCAGCTTCCAAAAGAACATTCAAAACCCAGAACACTCACTTCCAGTTTTTGATCGTTTGGGAGCTGGAATGTTTGACTCCCAAGGTGTTCGGGAGCCGGACTTCCGGGTTGGTGCCTCTGGCAATGGCTGAATTCCTCTGATCGGGAGGAATTTGCCCCGTGGGAATTTGAGTCTGTACCACCACGGCAAAGGCGGAGACCCGTAGAAATCACAGGCGGGAGAAGCCTGTGAACGTGGGATTCGGCGGGCACCTTTTGCGCCTCCCCTACTTGCGGGGAAACCCGGTTTCGAGGATCCGGAGCGATGTGGGGTGAGTGGCGCGGTGCTTTGAATTGTCTGCTTTTTCCACAGAACGAAGCCGCATAGCTGTTGTCGGAGAGCACTGACTTTTTCCTGTGGACAATTTGACTCTAAAGTAATTACCCGTGAGTAGAGCTGAATTGGGAAGAATTGGATTTTTAAACGTTTAATCTGGCATCGAAACGGGGAGGTTCAATACAGGAGGTCCGCCTCCCCCTTTTGTAGATAAACTGAAGCAAGGAGGCTGCAAGCTAAATGCTTGGAAAGCCTTTTGTAAAAAACTAAATTTCCATCGGTAAAGAACTAAACACCCCCCCTTTTTTTGGAGACAGGAGAAGGGGGGGGGAGTGGTGGACTGAATATGTCTGTAGGAGCGAGTTAAGAGAGTTAAAATACCGCCGCTCTGACCCTGGAAACGGGCTGCTAGCAGGATTGATGTTTTTTGGAATGTCCATTGACAGCGTTTAGAACATTCATTGACAGGTAGCTAAACAAGAGAATACATTGTTTCTGCTGTCTCCGGTTGTTTTCAGAAAAAATGAGGAAAGTAACTGAAAATTGAAACTAACTTTGGATTATTGAAACTGTGTTTAAAAGAGGACATATTGACCGATACAAATAGAAACTGTTTTCCCCTAGTGGAAGCTTTTGAAATTGAATCATAGAATCATAGAATCCTAGAGTTGGAAGAGACCACAAGCGCCATCGAGTCCAACCCCCTGCCAAGCAGGAAACACCATCAGAGCACTCCTGACATATGGTTGTCAAGCCTCTGCTTAAAGACCTCCAAAGTCGGAGACTCCACCACACTCCTTGGCAGCAAATTCCACTGTCGAACAGCTCTTACTGTCAGGAAGTTCTTCCTAATGTTTAGGTGGAATCTTCTTTCTTGTAGTTTGGATCCATTGCTCCGTGTCCGCTTCTCTGGAGCAGCAGAAAACAACCTTTCTCCCTCCTCTATGTGACATCCTTTTATATATTTGAACATGGCTATCATATCACCCCTTAACCTCCTCTTCTCCAGGCTAAACATGCCCAGCTCCCTTAGCCGTTCCTCATAAGGCATCATTTCCAGGCCTTTGACCATTTTGGTTGCCCTGCTCTGGACACATTCCAGGTTGTCAGTGTCCTTCTTGAACTGTGGTGCCCAGAACTGGACACAGTACTCCAGGTGAGGTCTGACCAGAGCAGAATACAGTGGCACTATTACTTCCCTTGATCTAGATGCTATACTCCTATTGATGCAGCCCAGAATTGCATTGGCTTTTTTAGCTGCTGCGTCACACTGTTGGCTCATGTCAAGTTTGTGGTCAACCAAGACTCCTAGATCCTTTTCACATGTACTGCTCTCAAGCCAGGTGTCACCCATCTTGTATTTATGCCTCTCAATTTTTTTGCCCAAGTGCAATACTTTACATTTCTCCCTGTTAAAATTTATCTTGTTTGTTTTGGCCCAGTTCTCTAATCTGTCAAGGTCGTTTTAAAGTGTGATCCTGTCCTCTGGGGTGTTAGCCACACCTCCCAGTTTGGTGTCATCTGCAAATTTGATCAGGATGCCCTTGAGTCCATCATCCAAGTCATTGATAAAGATGTTGAATAAGACCGGGCCCAAGACAGAACCCTGTGGCACCCCACTAGTCACTCTTCTCCAGGATGAAGAGGAACCATTGATGAGCACCCTTTGGGTTCGGTCAGTCAGCCAGTTACAAATCCACTGAGTGGTAGCATAGTCAAGACCGCATTTTACCAGCTTCTTTACAAGAATATCATGGGGCACCTTGTCAAATGCCTTGCTGAAATCAAGGTAGGCTACATCCACTGCGTTCCCTTCATCTACCAGGCTTGTAATTCTGTCAAAAAACGAGATCAGGTTAGTCTGACATGACTTATTTTTCAGAAATCCATGCTGACTATTGGTGATCACAGCATTCCTTTCTAGGTGCTCACAGACTGTTTGCTTAATGATCTGCTCCAGAATCTTCCCTGCTATTGATGTCAGACTGACTGGGCGGTAATTATTTGGGTCCTCTCTTTTCCCCTTTTTGAAAATAGGGACAACATTTGCCCTCCTCCAGTCTGCCGGGACTTCGCCTGTTCTCCAGGAATTCTCAAAGATGACTGCCAGTGGTTCTGAGATCACATCTGCCAGTTCTTTTAATACTCTTGGATGCAGTTCATCTGGCCCTGGAGACTTGAATACATCTAAACCAGCCAAATATTCTTGTACTATCTCCTTAGTTATTCTGGGCTGTGTTTCCTTTGCTGAATCATTTGCTCCAAATTCTTCAGGTCGGGCATTGTTTTCTTTATCGGAGAAGACTGAGGCAAAGAAGGCATTGAGGAGTTCAGCCCTTTCTGTGTCCCCTGCTTGCATTTCCCCATCTTCTCCTCTGAGTGACCCCACTGTTTCTTTGCTCTTCCTTTTGCTACGAACATACCCATAAAAGCCTTTTTTGTTGCTTTTAACCTCTCTAGCAAGCCTGAGTTCATTCTGTGCTTTAGCTTTTCTGACTTTGTGTCTACACGTGCTGGCTATTTGTTTGAATTCCTCTTTGGTGGTTTCCCCCCTTTTCCATTTTTTGTACACATCCTTTTTTAATCTTAACTCAGTTAAAAGTTCTTTAGATAGCCACCCTGGCTTCTTTAGGCCCCTTCCATGTTTCCGTCTCATTGGTATTGCCTGAAGTTGTGCTTTTACTATCTCCCTCTTAACAAACTCCCAGCCATCATGAACTCCCTTTCCTTTTAGTATTACTGTCCATGGGATCTCACCCAGCACTTCCCTAAGTTTTATGAAGTCGGCTTTCTTAAAGTCAAGAAATTGAGTCCTAGTATGCTTGGCTGCTCCTTTCCGCTGTATAGTAAACTTCAGAAGAGCATGATCAATCGCGCCTAATGATCCTTCCACTTCTACCCCACTAACCAGGTCATCAACATTGGTTAGGCCCAGATCTAAATTGGTTACTTTATAGGAGCTGGGCTAGGGGAATTTCCAGCTGCAAGATAAAAAAGTGTGAGACTTTGGAATTGACCTTGAATCTCTTAAGTGTTATGGGAAATGGAAAGGAAAAAACAGTCGGGATGTCAACAGAAGAGGCCTTAGTGGCTGCATTATTGAAAATACAGTGGTGCCTCGCAAGACGAAAAGAATTCGTTCCACGAGTCTTTTCGTCTTGCGATGTTTTTTGTCTTGGGAAGCACGGTGCATCGCAACTGCGCCTCTTCAAGCAGCTTTAAAAAAAAGCGCAAGACGTTTTCGTCTTGCGAAGCAAGCCCATAGGGAAATTCGTCTAGCGAAGCAACGCAAAACCGAAAAACCCTTTCGTCTAGCAAGTTTTTTGTCTTGCGAGGCATTCATCTTGCGGGGCACCACTGTAAACGATTCGCTGGAACAACTTCACAAGAAAACAGACGTGATAAATGTGAAAATGGATGCTGCAAATATTGAAATTGACTTAATCGTAGAAAGTTTAAATAACTTGGGACAAAAGGTGAATACCAATTCAGAAACCACCCAGAAACTGACACAGGAATCTACTCTGATACGGCAAACTGCAGATGAAGTCAGGGAAAAAACCCTTGCTGCTGAATTTAAAGCAATACAACTGGAGAGGAGAGTCCCATCCATACAAACTGATGAACATAAGCTGACATTCATTATGATTGAATTTAAAGAAGAACAGATGAATTTGAGGACCAGATCCCTATCTGAACTGGAAAAGGAAACCTTGACAGAGTTTCAGGAGGCGACAGGACTAACATTGGTTGAGAAAGAGAGGTATTTGGGGGTTAGTATGACCGCCAAAAATGTGAATCTGTTTAAGAATAATTGTGAAGGATGTTGGATTGAAGAGAAGGGGGATTTGGAAATATGGACAAATCAGAAGTTGTTACTGTTGGGCCGAGTTACTGTGGTGGGGATGAGGGCTGCTGTGTTGCTGGGGATGTTGCTTTTGTTTCAAACATTGCAAGCTTTGGATGGGATGGATTGTTTCAGGACGTGGCAGAGGGATGTTTTTAGAGTTGTTTGGCAGGGCAGGAAGCCTCGAGTAAAACTTAAGATATTGATGGATGCCAAAGAAGGAGGTGGACCTGCCCTGCCAGACCTTTAAATTTCGTTGTGAACCACCTGCTTTTTGCTGGTTGAGAGAATGGCTGCTTCTTGAAAACACTGAAGTGTTGGACAATGGCAGATGAAGTTGATGGACTATATGGAATTGGCGGAAATGACTGGCAAGATCCGAGACCAGGGAGAAGAGTCGGTGGAAGAAGATTGGAAAAAGTTTAAAGATTATTTATAGAAATATTGTAAAATTAAGGAATGTTAGCAAAATGTTGGAATGAAGTGATATGGCTTTAGTAGAAATGTCATAAGGAATTAAGTATAAATAGATTAATAGAAAATTAAAGGAAAAATAAGGCAAGAATGTGTTAAGATAATTATAGGATAGAAAACAGAGTAAGATGGAAAGGAATTGCTGAAACAATTAATAGAAGTGGAATACAAAAAGGGAGGTGTGAGGAGGTCGCTGGAAATAAGTGAATGAAATATAAGATATTGAAAATGTTTGAGGTGTTTTTAAATTGTTTTTGTTGGTTTTTGCTTTGTTTTGTTAGTCTATGTAGCGTTTTTGTATTGTATTTGTATTGTTTTTTCTCTTTTCTTTTTTGTTTGTAGTGTTGCGTTGAAAATGTTGAAAAAGAAATATAATTTTTTTTTTAAAAAAATGTTCGGGAGCCGAGGTACAACTATACGCAGCTTTCAGAAGACATCTGAAGGCAGCCCTATATCAGGAGTTTTTAATGTTTGGTGTTTTATTATGTTTTTATACATGCTAGAAGCTGCTCAGAGTGGCTGGGGAAGCCCAGTCAGATGGGCGGGGTGTAAATAATAAAATTACTGTTGTTGTTATTATTATTACAGATAAAGAATCCCTGACAGATGGCCATCCAACCTCTGCTTAAAACCTCCAAGGAAGGAGAGTTGACCATGTCCCGTTCCACTGCCAGAATCTCCTCTCTTGTAACTTGAATCGTTTAGTTTGGGTCCTACCTTCCGGAGCAGGAGAAAACAAGCTTGCTCCCTCTTCCAGGTGACAGCCCTCGAGATATTGGACTATGGCAATCATATCTCCTCTCAGCCTCCTCTTTCCCAGGCTAAACTGAGCCCGCTCCTTGGCGCACACCTTCCAGCTTGTCAACGTCCTTCTTAAGTGGTGGTGCCGAGGTGGGCGCAGGACTGGCAGGCAGGGCTGGCATCAGCGCCTCTTGGGGCCCTGTGAGGAAGCACAGCCAGCCCCTGCCCTGGACCCCCTCTCACCCCCCTCTGCCCCAGCCTAGTTCTCTGAGCAGCACCTGCTGCACCACCTGCTCAGTGAATCTAGCTAAGACTTCAATTGCTCTCTACCCCAATCCTGAAAAAAAAACATATTATGAGAAATGTAAATAGGCATAAAGGGAAATTCCCTTATTCCGAATAGGATTCCTTGCAAGAAAAGGGAAAAGTAGTTGACAGCTATGTAAATAGGGGCCCCTGGTCACCTGCACCCGGTCACTGCTGCTGCTTCTCACCTCACACAGGTAAGCCCACCGCAGCCCAGCAAGTGAGTTCAACCTGGAGCAGGCACCACTCCCTCAAGAGGAGCCCGGGTGTCCATCCTGATGTGGATTCTGTGGGTCAACTCCCCTCCAAACTGGAAAACATAAATAACGGGAGGGAAAATGGCAGGGTCTCTGTTCCCAGCTGCCCCGTGAGCCTCAGGAGCCGGGATGAGGGAGGCCTTTAACCAGCAGACTAAACAAGGAAAAGGAGGAAAGAGGCAGGAACGTATCTATTTATAAAATGTGTAGATCTGCTTTTCACCAAGATGTGCCCCCCAGACAAGACACCATTTAAAACAAGACGTCAGTTTAAGGCAGTGCAAGAGGTGCAGGAACTCATCATGAACGCCTCCCTTGTTGTCAGAATGGCAATGCCGTCCACCTGAGAGGGGCCAGAACTGTGTTCCAGCGAGAAAACAGCCCTGGTTAAAGGACAAATCTGTGGCAGAGCAGCACCTTCCAAGAGAAACTGTCCTAAAATTCCTGAGAGGGCTGGTCAACTCCCCCTGCCGCACTGAAACCAACCAAGAGCCTGAAAGACAAGCAGATTTTGGGTGGTAGAAGGTTTGGGGGGCATCTGAGAAAGTGGTACTCCAGGCCACGGATTTTGCCATAACACTCTGTGGGGGCTTTTTTGGTAATAAACCCCCCACTCTCAAGGCAGGCCCCACATTTACGTTTCAGCAGGACCCCTGCCCAAGATCTTGGAGGGATCCTTCTCAGCAAAGGAAGAGGAGACCATTGTCCCCAGTCTCAGGATTACACTGGGGGTGGGGAGGCTTTGTCCTCCCAGCCGGTATGAAGCCATCTTCCCCCATAGCAGTTACACAAATAGATCACAGCCTGGCTCTTTGCCAGCCCATTTTCTCATTATTAATGATAATTATGGTTCTGCTCTACATAAGAGTCCCTCTAGGCAAGGGAGTAATTGCCCTTTAAGAGTGGGGGGTGGGGTTCAGTCTAGCAGAAGGACCTATCAGAAGTGATGTGGCCCAGAGGCCGGGGGGGGGGGGAGAGGCTGGGTGGCCCCACAGAAGACAGGGACCCCCTTTCCCTGGTAAAGTCAAGAATACTGATTTTGGAACAAAGATGGCATGGATACGATCTCCCCCCCCCCCCCGCCCAAAAAAAGAGCTGCCACGTCCAGCAATTCTTTTGCTAGGGGCTGAAACAGCTTGAAGGAAATTGGACCTTCCTTTGCTTCTGAGCACAGTCTGCGAGGAATGGGAGCCACCTTCCCACAAGTGTTTCCCCAAAGTGCATGGAGCTTTTTGCATTAAGGAAGCATGTCTTGTTAAAATAAAATGGGGGAAATTCAACATTGACTTTTTCTAATTTGCAATCTCCTCAGTCACCCAGCAGCATCAGACCAGCCCCCCCCCCCCGATGAAGCTCCTGTGTCTCTTTCTCTCTTGTTCTATGCTGCAATTCTAGAAAAGGAATGTCTGTATAAAATAAAAAACCAGAGAGCAATCTCCAGCTCACCCAACTTGCTGTCTTTCCTGCATCTCAGAAGAAATGGGGGGGGGGATCTGCAACCACGCAGATATGGGGAAGGTTCTCCTAGGACCCCAATGGACTGTTGCTGAAGTCATAGTATTGCTCTATTCTGCCTTGGCCAGACCACACCTGGAGTACTGTGTCCCATTCTGGGTGCCGCAATTTAAGAAGGATATTGACAAGCTGGAACATGTGCAGAGGAGGATGACCAAGATGATCAAGGGTCTGGAAGCCAAGCCTCATGAAGAATGGTTGAAGGAGCTGGGGATGTTTGCCCTGGAGAAGAGAAGATTGAGAGGTGATATGAGCTGGGGCTTTGGACTTTTGAATTTTAGGGGTGCCCTGTGCAAGGCCAAAACCCAGCACACATACCCCAGCCCCTTGTCTTCTGTGTGTGCACTACGTCATATTTGCAACACCTGTGGCACCCCCTTCGGCTCAGTGTCCCGTGCAGGGGGGAACGGTTGCACTGCCCTAAATCCACCTCTGATATGAGAGCCATCTTCACATACCTGAAGGCATGGGCAGCTCCCCCCCCCATAAATAAAAATCAATAAAAATACATAGCAAACTGAGGTCCCCCCCATAAAAAGTCTGCCCCCCAAAAAGGCTTGCCCCCCAACAAAAATCCTGGCCGTGCCCATGTCCAAAGGGCTGCCATATGGAGGGCGGAGCCAGCTTGTTTTCTGCTCCTCCAGAGCGTAGAACCCAAACCAATGGCTTCAAATTACAAGAAGGGCAATTCTGACTAAACTTCAGGCAGGGCAGGAAGAGCTGCTTGAGAGCGAGATGGGCTGCCTTGGAAGGTGGCGGACTCTCCTTCCTTGGAGGCTTTTCAGCAGAGGTTGGGTGGTCACTTGGGAGAGATTCTTTAGCTGTGATTCCTGCACTGCAGAGGGTAGGACCAGACCAGGGGTTGGCAACCTGCGGTCCAGAGGCCACAAGCCGCCCACGGGGGTAGTTTAACGGGCCCCTAAGCCACCCCCAAACCAAGCCACCCACTCAGCGAGTCCCCGCATGCTGCGCTAAACCGGCCCGGGGACTCGCTTTGGCAGTGCTGAAAATCGCATCTGCGCATGCCCAGACGCCAGAAATTTTGTGTATGCGCACAATCTGGCCCACGGAGAGATCTCCGCGGGACCTGACCAGCCCAGGCAGGTAAAACCTTGCCGACCCCTGGACTAGATGAACCTCAGGGTCCCTTCCAGCTCTCCAGTTCCATGATTCTGTGCATGCTGCGTTTCCACATCTTCTCTGTCAGCGCCCAGCAACCATTGGAGTAGAAGAAGGCAGGAGAATGGCTGCATGTGATGGGAAGACACCAGCTGTTGTTTTGCTGCATGTGACTCGGGAGAGCTGATTACCTTTCAGCCTCATAGTGCAGTGACTTCAGTATTGGATCAGGACCAAAGCAGCTCTGGTTCAATAATAATAATAATAATAATAATAATAATAATAATAATAATAATAATAATATAATATTTCTATACCCTGCCCATCTGGCTGGATTTTCCCAGCCACTCTGGGCATCTTTCAGCAGAACACTAAAAACAGAATAAAACCTCAAACATTAAAAACTTCCCTAAACAGGGCTGCCTTCAGATGTCTTCTAAAAGTCAGGTTGTTGTTTATTTCCTTGACATCTGATGCGAGTGCATTCCAAAGGGCAGGTGCCACTACCGAGAAGGCCCACTGCCTGGTTCCCTCTAACCTCATTTCTTGCAGTGAGGGAACTGCCAGAAGGCCCTCGGAGCTGGACCTCAGTGTCCGGGCAGAACGATGGGGGTGGAGACGCTCCTTCAGGAATACTGGGCCGAGGCCGTTTAGGGCTTTAAAGGTCAACACCAACACTTTGAATTGTGCTCGGAAACGTACTGGGAGCCAATGTAGGTTTTTTTAAGAAGCGGTTTAATGACTGCCTCTTTCAGCGGGTCTGGGAAGGCTCCCTCACAGAGGGAAGCATTCACCACCCCGCAGAGCCCATCGCCCAGCCCTTCCAGGCTTGCTTGTATTAGCCAGGATGGGCAAGGATCCAGGAGACAGGTGGTCAGTTTCACTCGTCCAAGCAGCCTGTCCACATCCTTGGAGGTAACAGATTGGAATGAATCCCATGCACTCAGATCATTTGCTGCCCAAAATCAATGCTACTGAATATTTTTGATGATACAAATATAGAAATATTGTGAAAAGAATTGGTCTTATATATTATCTTGACATCTTAGAAAGGAATTGCAAGTTAGAGGAAAACAGCCCAAAATCTTACACTGGACTCTTGACACCAGTCACTCGGAAGTACAGCTACAATGGAGAAAGCTACAAATAATTAGAGATTTCAACAAGGACTAGAATCTCCAGGCACTTTTCATATCATTTGGCATCCCTTTATTATGTAGAGAGTGCAGCCATCTTTTTGAAGACAGCCCTCGTCACAGGCGTGGCAAATATGGAACTAAACTTGACACTCAAATAACACGAATATTATTTGTTTACGCAAAGACAACCTTTTTTGGCATTATAAAATTAAATAAAGAAATACTCACTACAACAATGACAAATCCCAATTCAGCAATGAAACTCTTTAGGTGACTTTGGGTTAATCGCTCTCTCTTGCCCACACCTACCTCACAGGGCTGTTGTGAGGAAAAATATAGGGACGGAAGTGGAATAGTGTATGCTGCCTTGACTTTCTTGGAGGTCAGGTGAGATATGCAGGCCATAAATAACCACTTAGCGAAGACAGCCTTCGCCAGGCTGGTGTCCTCCTCCCATTGCAGTCCTACACACCCCTGGGGGACAAGGCTGGGCAAGGCTGAGTTAGGCCCAAGATATCAGAAAATCACACACTGCCTTTCTTTAGGCGATAGAGGAAGCAAGTGGCATTTGGAGTCCAGGATCGCCCCTCAGCACATCTCTCTCTTGCTTGGCAGTGTGTACTTTGGGTTTAATGGATACTAATGGGCAGAGGTCCCTTCCCTCATCAGGAGTGCATGGTTTCGTTTCCAAGGAATTGTCCCCAGCGACCTGGAACACACGGGGAAGATTAATGAAGATGTATCCAGTCTATGAATGGTTGCGTGGCCCTGTGATGGATGCCTGCTCTCCCTTATAAATCCTCTGGTGGAAGAGCAGTCGTATGACAAAGGGTGCGCCAGCAATGTTCCTAATGCGGGAAGGGTCAGCAGGAAAAAGAAGGGCTGGCCGCAATGAAGATGGATTTTGTTTGGTTCACAGCCAAGCGGTGCTCCCCCCTCCATGCACATCATGCTGATTATGAGCCTCCAACAAGCAGGTAACATTTACAGCCTGAACATAAGGAGAAGGTGAAGGCAAGAGAAAGAGCCGTCTAGCTTGAGACTCCGAATCACCAGGTCCGGAGTTATCTGAAATGTCTCATTGATAACGTCCATTAAGAGGTTGGGAGTTCACTCAGAAAGGATTTTGGTCTGGACTAGTGGGGCCAAGTCCAGGGAAAAGCTCATAGAGGAGACAGCGATGAAAGCTGAGCAAGAGCGAATGCATTTGAAGCCAAGTAGATAAAATTTATTTGTTTAAAGCAGTCAAGTCACAACAAATCATAACATAATTATGGTGTGAATCCAAATGAAGATAAGGCAAAATGCAGAATATAGGCGTATGCTGCTTGGAGGTAAGCATCTGACGCTGAAGGTGAGAGGACGAGGGGAAGCCACTTGAAGAACCTTCTGGCACTCTGACTTGATGGTGCAGCATGCTGAGAAGAGAGCACTTGGGTGAGGCCACAAAGGGACAAAACTCAGACAGCGTGGTGGGCAAATGGGGGCCATTTGGGGAGATCTGAGGGGAAGGAAATCTGACATCCAGCAGAGAGCAATAGGCCAGCCCAGAGTGCCGGTGTGTGGGTGGGTGTGAGGCTGCGGTTCAAAGGGCCCCTCCTGCCCCATAGTTCTGATTTTAATGGTGCTTTTAATGACCAGGATAATAAAACACTTTCCCCTGTCTGCTGCTGAGAGCCGCCTGCAGTTCCAGAGCCACATGGCCCCTTTCCATCACATGCTCCCTTCCATCCCTTTCCTGGGGGTGGGGGGCTACACAGACCTCCTCTTAGGAAGGTTGGAAGGAGGTGTGTGGATCCCAGGGAGGCGAGATCTTGCAGAAGTCCCTCTCCACTGAAAAGCTGACTGGTGACCCAAAGGGCCATGGCCTCAAGGTCCATCGCAGGCACCAGGCCTTCCTGCTCATGACTGGTCCTTCTGAGCTAATATTATAATATGTGCAATATTCACACTTCACTCAGAGCAGACTGGTTCCTGGGGGGCTGGAGATGCAGGTTGAACTGGGCTTGGTTCCGCTCACCTGGCTCCTCGCACACCTGCTTGTGGATTCCAAAGAGACTTTGTGTTGGAGCTGATTCCATGCACTTCCCAAAGTGCAGTGTCCCAGGACATGGAAGGGTCCTGCCTTTGGGCACAGGTCCCCACCCCCAAAAAACCTGCCACACATTGCCAGTGGGCGGTGGGCATACTGGAAATTGCACTGGGGTGCGGGGAGGTAGACTCTGCAGTGAAGAGCCGGGCCAGAAATCTAAGGGCATGTGTAGTTTGGCTCTTGAATGAACTTCTGCAAGTCAACTCATCTCTCTCCGTCTGATCGCAAGAGGCATCTCGCAAGCTCTGTCTGAATCCGTTCTTTCTTCTGTCCTTTCTGGCTGGTGACAAACCTTTCATGGAAACCTCATGGTTGTGTTACAAGAATTCTAAGGTCCCAAATATAAAACAAACATTGATAAATGTACAAGGCAAACACATACATAAGTATATAAACCCCATGTCTGAAATAGTACAGGAGAGCAATCCTGAAACTATTTTGACTCTCCCAAATTGACCTCAAATATTTATCTGCAAGGAGGAAGGAAATGGGAAAGCCTCTTCTCCATTGTCTTTTGATTACCTGTCTTAAGGGCGTACAGTGGTACCTCTTCAGGTTACATACGCCTCAGGTTACAGACTCCACTAACCCAGAAATAGTGCTTCAGGTTAAGAACTTTGCTTCAGGGTGAGAACAGAAATTGTGCTCTGGCGGCGAAGCGGCAGCAGGAGGCCCCATTAGCTAAAGTGGTGCTTCAGGTTAAGAACAGTTTCAGGTTAAGAACGGACCTCCGGAACGAATTAAGTACTTAACCCGAAGTACCACTGTATTTTTGTATGAATAGGGTGAGCCTGTGACCTGGATTCAGGAATTAAAGTATTTACCATCACTAAAGAATGGCCAGGCTGCCCACATAAAGCAATCAGTGACCATTATCAGGCATCCTGGCAAACAGTATTTCTGCTGTAGACTGCCTTCTTCTGTGATGTATGTATGATGTGGGGGGTTTTTTTTGGGGGGGGGAGGTCTTGAGCTACAGGGCGGGCAATTTCAAAAGTCTATATAAGGGCTTGCCCATTGTTCTGGGTTCCTCCTCCCTCCTGCGTGTGGGGAGTGAGGACCCTGTTGCAACAGATCAATAAAGATCAGGCTTACTAGCTGCTTTGCTCCTCAATATTTTCTGGTTGGGCTCCGTTATTTTCTCCTACCGATAGGGAACCCACTTAAAGACTCTATACGGGCTCTTGGGTACCCCATAAGGGAAAAGGAGCGGGTTTTTTCTCATAACAGTTGCCAGGGGTATTTTAGGGGCCCCTGGCTAGGTATTATGCAATGGGCTACCCATAATTCCTTCTCCTTCAAAGTTCCCCCCTCTCATCTCTCTCGCTCTCCTTTTCCTGCGCTTACAGGGCCGCTTCACCTTTGGAAGATCTGCATCTATAGGTATATGTTAGCAAGATCTGCAGCTATATGTCTACGTTAGCACCTGTGAATTTTATGCAAACCTGTGTCACAGGCCTGTGCAATGGGTTTTCCTTGCAGAAAAGGTATATTGAGCACTGAGAGGAAAGGCTAAGTCCATCTGAAATTTTTGGAAAGTTGAAATGGCCTCTGATGCTCTACTTTTGTGCTTGATCAAGATTTATTTAAGAAAAGAAGATACAACAACAGCTGGCACATTTTTTTTTACTTTTCTTCATCATAATCACAACACCTAGAAACTTCATTTAAAAGAAAGAATAATAATCCCCCCCCCCGGGCTACTGCTATACCTTCCCTTCCTAAGAATGCTACAAAAATAAGGCATCTTGACATCTTTTACGGGGGGGGGATGGGGCATGGGGCAACTCAAGGAGAGAGTAATTGATCTCCGAGGCTGTCCGTGTACACCGAAGGCTCCTTGAGGTGCTCAATTATCTCATTGCAACTAGCACAATGCCCTTGTGCACAGTCCCAATTAAACTTTGCCTTGAAAACAATTTAAACACCATTATAGCATTTCCCCTTTTGGATGGCGTTCTCTGCATTGATCACCTAGGGACTGATTTCCATCAGGTCAGGCTGCAGTAATTAGACAGAGATGCATCCAGGGCCTCGTGGTGCAAGGTTACCAAGATGCATCTCTAGCGGAGGAACATCTCAATCCTGGCCCCAGGTGCCCTGCCTGGCTAGTACAGACACAGGAACTCTCATCCAGGAGCCATCATAGGCTGGGAAGGCAAGCTGGATTTGCCATGGCAGAGCTGCCTTCCACCCCCTGGGCTGCCTTCCACCTCCAAAAGGAGCTGGTTCTGCTGCCCTCAGATACCACGGAAGATGCCGTCCTGGTGCCAGGGCAGACGTAAGGTTAAAAGTGCCCGTCAGCTTTTGTACATGAAACAGCCGGGGGGTGTGTGCACCAACCTGCCCTGGGCACCAAAATGCATTGAAGAAAGGTTGCAGCACTTGGGTCTTTTTGGTTTAGAGAAAGGTGAGTAAGAGCACTGGTGTAGGAAGGGGGGTGCAGTGGGTGTGGGCCGCCTGGCTGTCATCACTCAGGGGGTGACAAAATGGCAAAAATATGTGTTTTTAAAATAAAATAAAAATTTGGGGTTCACGACACTTTTTTTGAAAAAATAATATTTAAAACGAGTTTCATACCTTCGTCTGACAATTAATTAAGCTCAACAAGTCCACATAATACGTATTGAAACTTTTTAGCTCAGTCAACAAATGCAACAAAATATGGCAGCAAGTGGGTGGCAGCGCTGCTGCCCACCTTCCTCGGCCACGGCACATCGCACGCCTGGCAGCTGTGCGCACTCCGTGGCGGTGGCGCCTCGCACCTGGCTGCAGAAGCTCCGCATGTCTGACCCGGTGGCAGAGAGCAGGAGGAGGGTGAGCAGCAGCTTCCCCGCCCCTCTCCTACCCTGAACTGTGGGGCGTGGGAGGGCCTCTTCTGCCCCCTCGGGGGCACGCCCCATGCGCCCGCCCTGGGCAGCACAGGCATGTGCTCTGCTGCTGAGTAAGAGGCGACATTCTAGAAGTTATGAAACTGCATATCATGGAGGAATTTGACTGAAATATGTTTTTCTTCCTCTCTCATAATGCTGGAACTCGTGGAAATCCAGTGAAGCTGAATGTTGGAAGATTCAGGGCAGATGAAAGTCCTTTTTCAAGCAGTGCAGAGTCAGACTATGGCACTCCCTGGCACAGGAGGCAGGCAGGGCCACCAACTGGGATGGCTTTAAACGAGGATTGGGCAAATTCACAGAAGATGAGGCTACTAGCCATGCTACTAGCCATAATGGCTATGCTTCGCCTCCTTATTTATTAATTCAATTCTTCCGAAGATCTCAGGCCAGTTCACCCACACCCCATAAAACGAATAATGCCCCATCCACACACACACACACACACACACACACACACACACACACACAAAAGGACACTGAATGCTAATTAGCCAAAGGCGGAAGAGGATCTATAAGGAGAGGTCACGAAGGCCAGCCCCCCTTGAGCTCTTTTGCCCAAAGGCTCCTTGAGGGCTTCCCACAGGCATCTGCTTGGCCACGGCGAGAGCAGGAGGCTGGACTAGATGGGCCTCCATTGGCCCAATCCAGCGGCTCTTCTGATGTCCAACATTGCGCTTGAAAATAGGGACCTTCTACTCTAAAGTGATGGACCATCCCTATTTTCCTGTGCCATGCTGGAGGGTGGTGCAAAAGTGGCTGTCCGTCTCG
Organism: Podarcis liolepis; assembly: GCF_965112155.1. Classification (NCBI taxonomy): domain Eukaryota; kingdom Metazoa; phylum Chordata; class Lepidosauria; order Squamata; family Lacertidae; genus Podarcis; species Podarcis liolepis. The sequence goes on from NC_139573.1 coordinate 57,586,556, forward strand.
GCCTCCTTCCCCTTTTCCCTGTTTCATCAAGGGCCAGTGAGGCTGGGCTCGTTGCAGGACGGTTTGCAACCTTTGCTTGGCCAGACAGAGGAGGCCACACATCTTTCAGCTCTTGCAAGAAGCCCATGGCTCAGAGGACAGTTGCTACATTTTATGGAAAAGATCTGGATCCCTCCTCCATCCTCCATCCCTTGAAAGCAGCAGACCCCCCCAGCCTGTAAACAGGTTTAATCCCCAGCACCTTCTCTTCAGTTGCAGGGCCATCAAAGTTGACCTGGCTGCTCCCTGCAGTGCTAGCCCAAGCAGGCCACAGACCCCGGGGTGTCCAAATGTGTGCCATTTGGTAGCCCTTCTGTTTTAAGGGTGGGAGGCAAAAGCCCCCTGTTTTAGGGCATCCGGCTTTCACAAGTTCTCCGGGTACTGAAGCAATCACTTCCTGCTGCAGGACTTTGATCCTTAAAGGGGAGCGGAGCTCTGCGAGATGCTTTGACTGCTGCTTGGTGGAGATGAGGGTGAGATGGCTTTGAAGTTTCAGCCATTAAACAAGGGGGAGTCCCACCCAGACTTTGAAGGCGGCTCTTGATTATTGTGTGTGCAGAGTTCCTGGAAGAGCCACCCTGACCAACAAAATGTGCCTCCTTTCGCCTCCTCTGCCATGAATGCTTATTAGGAAAGGCTGAGATCTGATGGACACTCACCTAGTTTGGATTGAGAAAGAGTGGGCAAGATGTGCCTATTTTTCTTCTAAACTATGCATACCCCACTTCTCCATTAAGAACGAAAAAAGGGGACACTCAAGGTGGTTTAGAACATTTCAAAACAGCTGGCCTATTTCAGCATCCACATTTCAACAACACCAAGAACAAGGAAAACGATAGAATAAGAGACAAGTCACAAGGGATAAAATAAATCAGAGGGATCAATAAAAAGGCCAACCTTTACACACACACAAAATGCGACTAGGCAATGGAAATCCACAATGGAAAAGACAATAGCTTATTTTAAATACTGGCAATACCTCACATCTTCTTGATCACGGCACTGAGTGCTGCCAGGCACAGTCCTCTGCACCTGTCTACTCGGAAGGGCTCTCCACCAGGCTCAGCAGGTCTGACTCTCAGGGAAATGGGTGGTTGTAGCCCCAGGCTCAGGGTGCGTATACACACAGCATTTTATTCCAGAAGCAATTGGTTTTTCTACGTAGTCCACACACAGCCTAGATCTACTGAATTTCTTTTGCCCTTGAAAAGCATTTCTTGAGAAACTCTCAGGCCCTTTCTGTCTGAAATGAAGACCTCCCACCCTCAGCCAGAGCAGCTTCCTAGGGCTGGCTCAGAAAGCAGACACAGCACAGGACTAGCACACAGTTGTTGTTGCAGCTCCTAAGAACAAAGGAAGAGCTCGACTGCTGGATCTAGTCCAGCCCCTGTTCTCACGGTGGCCAACCAAATGCCCATGATGAGGAACCCACAAGCAGGATCCGTACACAAGAGCCCTCTCCACTCCTGTGGTTTCCACAAACGTGGAGGCTAAGCCAGTAGCTATGGATAGGCTTCTCCCCCTCCATGAATCTGACCAGTCCTCTTTTGCAGCCCTCCAGGTCAATGGCCATCACTGCCTCCTGTGGGAAGGAGTTCCATGGTTTAACTATGCGCTGAGTGAAGAAGGACTTCTTTCCAGCCTAGTGCTGGGTTTTTGAGCCAGAACAAATGGACCTACAGCCTGATCTCAGCCGACTACCAGTTTGCTTCATTCAGAGGTCTCCTCGAGAGGAGAGTCTCGAGCTCCCCCTAAATCCCAAGGCTTCTCGAAGTCAGAATTCCCCTGCGTGGCGCATTTGACCCAAATAGCACTAATGCCATTCTTGTGTTGCTCTTGTGGCATTTCATTCCTTCAATTGAATATTTATACAGAGCAGGAAGCCATGTATATTTTAGCATGGGCTGACTGAACTTTCTTCCTCCTGGGGAAGGCACCTTTGTTGAGGGGGGAGGTGGTGACAAGAGGAAAACCAGCAGGAGAGAGAAAGAGTGGGAGGGAGAGGGAGAGCCTGGCAGGATTCCTGCTGGGATCTCGCCTGTTTTCAGACAGCCATATTACTGCCTAAATTCCAGATGGGAATGGGAAAACATTGGCAGTTCTGGAAAAAACGATTATTGGAAGAAGACGTAATAAGGCCAAACAGCAGCTAATGAGCTACACACTTCAGGATTTCCTTGGCACAGAATGGTCGGGTTTTTACTTGCTGGCGCCTGAGTTTGAACACAGTTTTGACAATTGCTCTCCATGCCCAAGAAGGCTAAGGGAAGCCTGGCTGCTGGGCCAGACCAAAGGGACCCAGCGAGACCAGCCTCCTCCTCTCAGAGTGACTGACCAGGCGCCCCAAGGGAAGCCCCCAAGCGGGACCTGAATCTGCCTTGTGCAGCATCAGACCATTGGGCCATTGAGCACAGTACTGTCTGCACAGGCTGGCAGCCGCTCTCCAGGAGTCCAGGCAAGAGATGCCAGCGGGGATTGAACCTGGGACCTTGTGCATGCCAGGCAGGGACTCTGCCACTGAGCCAGGGCCCCTTCCGAGCACTATTCCCACACGTGATCCCCAGCAAGTGTTACTCGGAGGAGGCACCCCACCTGCAATCATGGAGCAGCCCCCAGCCATTATGGCGAAGGCTGCATTTGCACCACAGTTAAAGCCCTAAGATGCCCCTTTAAGGAGCCATGGCTTCCCCCAAAGAATCATGGGAATTTGTTATGGGTGTTGGGTGGCGCTGTGGTCTAAACTACTGAGCCTCTTGGGCTTGCCAATCAGAAGGTCAGCGGTTTGTGAGGGAGTGAGCTCCCGTAGCTCTGGCCTAGCTCCTGCCAACCTAGCAGTTTGAAAGCATGCCAGTGCAAGTAGATAAATAGGTACCGCTGTGGCTGGAAGGTAAATGGTGTTTCCGTGTGCTGCTCTGGGTTCCGTGTTTCGTTGTGCCAGAAGCGGTTTAGTCATGCTGGCCACATGACCCGGAAAGCTGTCTGTGGACCAACGCCGGCTCCCAAGGCCTAAAAGCGAAATGAGCGCCCAAACCCCATAGTCGCCTTTGACCTTACTTAACCGTCCAGCGGTCCTTTACCTTTTACCTTTTAGTTGTTAGGAGGTGCCCTCTTCCACCCTCAGAGCTGCAATTTCCAGAATCCCCTGGGAAGAAGGACCGATTCCTAAAGCACTTTGGGAACTGTAGCTCTCTGAGGGGGAAAGGGAAATCTCCTAACAAATTGTAGGACCCTTAACAAACTCCAGCTCCAGAATTCTTCAGGGGACGCCATGGCTGCTTAAAGAGGCACCAGTGCTTAAAATGTGCAGTGTGAGCATAGCCATTGAGAGCACTCTCCTTCTCCCTTTAAAAAGCCATCCCAGCTGGTGGCCCTCAGGTGCTTCGTGAGGAACTCTTTCCTTGGAGGTTTCGAAAGAGGGAGAAAACTCTTCTCTCTCCACTTTCTCCATGCCGTCATAACTTTTATCAACTTCCATCATGCTCCCTCTCACTTGCATTTTCTCTAAAAAGTCCCCAATGCTGCCAGTCAGAGCTGGCAATACTCGGCTCAATGTACCAAAAGCCTGACCTGGCAGAAAGGACCCAGTGCCTTGTCTCCTTGCTCTGCTTTCTTGCCTCCAATGCAGGGGACAAGGGATCAGGAAGGCTGAGTTGGGGGCAGCTGGGCCTTCCCAGAAATTGCAGGAGTTCTGCCCACCTGGACTGAAATCCCACTGCCTTCACACACACCCCCAAATGTCAGAGCATCCCCCATCACAGGCTTGCGTTGGGGTTGGGGGGGAGCCAACGCTAAGGAGAGGGCAAAATATTTAGCAGAAAAGCCTCCTTGACTTGTCACAGGTGAAAAGGGAAGGGAGTTCAGAGCCCTCCCCTCGTCAAGCCTATGATTAACTTGATTATACTCATCAACACAGCCCCTAATTTCCCTCACTTTTATCTCTTATTGCAGGCAAAGAGGATTGTGGGAGGCCCAGCCCCCATCTCCCCCCCCCCATTTTCAGTGCCCCCCACATTTTTGTTATCTGTGTGGAAATTCAGGGCAAAGAGAGGATTGCAACTAGCTGCATGTCTGGCTTTATTTTATTTCATTTTTGCAAAATGGGGGCAAAAAGGAAATGTGTCTATTTTCATTTATAATTTCTGGGAAACAGAATAGCTGTAAGCCTCTCTCCCCACCCCCCTCACTGAAGCATCCATTATCCACAGCTGTGTAATTGAAGACTGTCGCCTGGGCTGCAGGAGTTAAAACAGCCTAAAAGCTCAGGCACACGGGAAGCCGGGAAGCCTCCGCGTTATAAATGGATTTGCTAGGAGGGAAGCCTTAATTACAGAGGCTTCTATGGGTACCCGTTTTTTATGGCACCCAGACCAGGATGTGGGCAATTCTGCCTAAAATGTGTTGATTAGGCTCCACTTTATGTCCCTGGGCATATTAAGAGGGCCCTGGAAAGCTATTAATGTTGCAGCACTATCAAGAATTGATGAGAGAGAGAGAGGGAAAGGGAAAGGTGGAAGGTAAGCCCATTAAAGACAGTCTCTGTTGGGAGATGTGCAGGCAAGGAGGGTTTACATTTCTAAAATAATACTCACTACAGCCCAGAGGGGGCAGAGGGGAGGAGAGGGGCTTTAACCAAGCCAAGAGGTACAGTGGTACCTCGCAAGACGAATGCCTCGCAAGACGAAAAACGCACAAGACGAAAGAGTTTTCCGTTTTTTGAGTCGTTCCGCAAGACGAATTTCCCTATGGGCTTGCTTTGCAAGACGAAACGTCTTGTGAGTTCTTGCAAGTTTGTTTCCTTTTTCTTAAAGCTGCTAAGCCGTCAATAGCCGCTAAGCCGCTAATAGCCGTGCTTCGCAAGATGAAAAAACCGCAAGACGAAGAGACTCGCGGAACGGATTAATTTTGTCTTGCGAGGCACCACTGTAGAGACTAGTCCTGGATTTGTATTTCTTTACGGGGGGGGGGGGAGAGAGAGAGAGAGAGAGAGAGAGAGAGAGAGAGAGAGAGAACAAGGCATCTAAGGCAATGCACATCCAGACTGGAAAACATGAGATTTGTGGGAACTACCTGGTGTTTAGACCCCAAGACTCACCAACCCAGTCTGGGGCAAATGACTAATGCTTTGACTTCTGAGCCAAGGAAGAGCTGTTCCTTGGAAGACGAGCAACCTTGATTTCTGCTGCTTCAGAGGGTAGGAACCAAACCAGTGGATTCAAGTTACAAGAAAAGAAATTCTGACTAAACATTCAGAAAAACGTTCTGACGGGAAGAGCTGTTTGGCAGTGGAATGGTCTCCCTTGGAAGATCATGGGCTTTCCTTCCTTGAAGGTTTCCTAAGCCGAGGTTTGATGGCCACCTGTCATGGTTGCTTCAGCTGAGATTCCTGCATTGCAGGGAGCTGGACTAAATGACCCTCAGGGACCCTTCCAACTCCACAATTCTATGATTCTATTAGTAGAGCTCACATTTCTCACAGAAAAATTCACTTCTAGGTCTTGGTTACTCCACACTTTCTTCATTTCAAAGGTTTATGTTGGGGAGGGGGAGTGGAATCTCACAATGTTTCTGTTATCAGAAATCCTTGAAAATCAACCAGAGATTTTCTGGCAAATCCAGATCTCCATTCTATGCACCCCTATGGTTCCTCCTTCCATTTGTCCTCACAACAACCCTGTTGTGGGATGTAACATAAGCAGTTAAGTACAGTACATCACTTCCTGTTTGCCTAGAGTGGACACAGACAGGGGGTGTTGATCCAGCCAGTTGAACTTCCTGTTCCACCTGGTCTGGAGCATCCTCCCCCTGCATGTGACCAGGTAGGTGGGCGTGACCCTTGCAGACCCCACAAAAGGTCCAGTCACGCAGCCATCCTCCTCTTTTGATGCCTTTTCTTCTCCTGGACTGCACTGCTGGCTCTCTGCCAGCGGCACATGGGGCCATCCTTAGAAGGATGTAAGCCACACTGTATCTGTAACTACAGTGGTACCTCGCAAGACAAATGCCTCGCAAGACGAAAGAGTTTTCCGTTTTTTGAGTCGTTCCGCAAGACGAATTTCCCTATGGGCTTGCTTCGCAAGATGAAACGTCTTGCGAGTTCTTGCGAGTTTGTTTCCTTTTTCTTAAAGCCGCTAAGCCGTTAATAGCCGCTAAGCCGCTAAGCCGCTAATAGCCGTGCTTTGCAAGACGAAAAAACCGCAAGACGAAGAGACTCGCGGAACAGATTAATTTTGTCTTGCAAGGCACCACTGTACAAGCTAAAGTCTGCCTTCATGGATCCAACTGTGAATTGAATGTGAGTAAACTTTTCATTACTTATAAGGAAGACTTGTGTCTGTATTTCTTTTAAGAGGGAATCAAAGGGGTCTTGCCAGGAATATACTCCAATCTGGGCATGCCAGATTGGATTGCATAAGTAAAGAGATGCAAACGAAGATGCAAACTAGCTTCCTGTTATATATTGGGGAATGAACTCTGCTGTGTGACTAGCATGAGTTAGAAAGGATAATATTTAATCAATATATCTGCTCCTAGTATCTATAACATTCCCACACCTGTGAGGTTGGTTACTATTTTATTAAAGTATATACACTATTTACTGCAATTGTTCTCAAGGCAGTGTACAAGTTAAAACAATAAAACTATAAAATCTCAAGACTACAAATAAAATGCAACTGATAATCCAAAGGGCACCATCCATTCATCCATAGCATTGAAAACCAGAGGAAGCTTGCATTTCACAGGTATGTTTTAACAAGCCAAAGTAGCCCAACAATAATTGGGGAAGGCTGATCTATTTCCACTTGAACAGTTCAGCACTGAAGGATACTTGTGCAACAGAAAGGTTGCATCATCTGGGACATTTCCATCTAAAGGGAAGGTGAGTAAAAAGAACATGATAGAAATTTATCATGGCATGGAGAATTGGAGAGAGAGAAATTTGTTTCCCTCTCTCCTAACACCAAAACTTGTGGCCTTGAAGCTGAATGTTGGAAGACTCAGGGCTGACAAAATGAAATACGAGTTAAATTATGGAACTCCCTTCCACAGAAGGCAGGGATGGCCCCAAACTTGCATGGCTTTAAAAGAGCACTGGACAACTTCATGGAGGAGGAGAGGGCTACCAGGGGCAACTAGCCACAATGGCTCTGCTTTGCCTTCTGAATGCCAGCATTGCTTCTGAATGCCAGTTGCTGGAAGCCACAGGAGGGAGAGTTGCTTCCCCCAAGGGCATCTGACTGGCCCCCGTGAGACGAGGATGCTGGAGCAGATGGGCCCTTGGCCTGATCCAGCAGGCACTGGCTATGTTCCTCCCAGCTCCATTCTTGCGGCTACCTGCTGGAGGTTGTAATAATGTTCTCTGCGACTGGAAAACACCAGGTGAGACTTGTCATTTTTGGTTCACCTGGCCCAGCTTTGCAAACTCTGGCTGGCAGCAGACCTCGAGGGTCCCACGCAGAGACAGGTTGTCCCCCCCCACCCCCAGCTTCCTGGATCTTTCAGGAGGAACTGTTAGGGTCTGCATCTGGGACCTTCACTTGCCCTTTGGAGCAGGACTGCTGCCTTTCCTTTCCCAGACTCCAAGTGCCCAGCAGTGCTCATTCCTCCACTGGTACCTCTTTAAGGACACCCGGCGTGTTCAGTGCGATCCTGGCACCATCTCTGGATGACTCCAGTCAGTCCCTGTGGCAGCAGGCAGCTCTGCCATTAGCACTAGCTGGTATGACGACTCATCTTCATCCAGCAGATTGATGGGAGGGAAGGTGAGGGGCCATCCTGGAGATGGGCTCTCCCAAAAGAGCGGGGTTGTGGGGGAAAGATCCCACAGGTGTTCGTTCATCCCTCACCCACCTTGGGGTTGAGTGGAAGCATCCCTGAATACGTGGAAATGCCTTCTGGTTAAGAACACAAGAAGAGCCCGCTGGATCAGGCCCCTGGCCCATCTAGAGCTACAATTCCCAGAGTTCCCTGGGAAGAGAAACTGGTTGTTAAACCATTCTGGGAACTGTAGTTCTTTGAGGGGAATAGGGGGTCTCCTAACAACTTTCCCTGTCCTTAACAAGCTCCAGTTCCGACGATTCTTTGGGGCAAGCCGTGAACGTTTAAAGGGGTATTATGCAAGGTGCAGATGTGGTTTGAGAAACTACAACATTGTTGATGCAGAAGCCAACGTGAGTCAGTTCAGCTGCTTCCTGGACAATCAGAGTGTGCAAACCTTTTTCCTGCCAGATGAAACCCATCCAATCACCGTTTGAATGTAGAGAATGCATGCCTGCCAACATTCCTCTGATGAAAATAGGGACATTTTTTATTCCCCACAACCGACCCCCCCCCCATTTTTTGGTTCCCCCACCTCCTGCAGAGCATTTCCTATCAGAAGAAGGGCAAGTTCCATCACCACTACAGAACAGCACAGACACCCTCCATCATCCCAAGAATACCCTTTAATCCCAATTTTATTTCATTTCATTCTTTGGTAGATTTACAAAAAGGAAAACACATAACAATAAATAAATTTTAGAAAGGGGCAAGATTAGACATGGACAAACAAAGGTGTTTGTTTGTTTGTTTTTAAAAAATCAGGACTCCTTGTGCTCTACTCCCCTCCCCTTCCTTACCTCCGCCTGCCCCTCAGAGTTGGCGCCTCATGCAAGGCTGGGCTTGGCAGCCCCTTCTCCCTCCTCACCTGCGGACCACCAGCCACTACCAGCTGCCCAAGGGAGGAGGCTGGCAGCGGTGGCCGTGGAGAGGCAAGGAGTTGCTCCCTGGCAGCTGAAGCCGCTGTCGCTTGGGACAAGCGCCAACTCTTCCTCTTCTCCGTGCTTGGTGGGGGCAGCACTGGTGGGGGACATAGGGTCATTCCGGGATCAAATCAGAAGCCAAGCTGGCTTTTGTAATTCCGGGACTGTCCCTGGAAAATAGGGACAGTTGGAGGGTATACAGAATATCTATGTTGTGCCTGCTTCCCAGCTTCTCAAATATGTGAAAAGAGGGGGAGGGGAGGGGAAAACCCATCCTGGAAAGGCAGTTGATGGCTAATCAATTTCCCGGAGTCAGAAAGAGACAAACTGTCCAAACGCATCAGCCTTTAAACACCACCTTCCCTAATGCAATTTTACAATTTCCTATAATTGAGTCGCTGTGTAACTTCCCCCGCGCTCTCCCTGGTAATTACATGGAACAAGATCAACTCTGTTCGGCACTGGCTTGGAGCTACTGTGTGTGTGTGTGTGTGTGTGTGTGTGTGTGTGTGTGTGTGGAGGGAGAGAGAGAGAGAGAGAGAGAGAGAGAGAGAGAGAAGCTTGTGAATATAAAGGAGCCCACCCACCAATGCTGCCGCCATCCCAAATCTTCCCAGTGCCTCTTCTGGGAAACCCACAAACAGAACCGGAGCCCAAGAGCAACTCTCCCCTTCCTGTGGTTTCCAGCAACTGTTATGCAGAACAGGGGCGCCAACTTTATGGGGGCTGAGCAGTTTTGGCCCCCCAATATCTTCTGGGAAGGGTTTGCCTCTTACTCGTCTTTTCTCTAAACTGAAAATCCCCAAATGCCACAGCTTTTCCTCAAAGGGCAGTTGTCCCACCCTCTCGATCATTCTGGCTGCCCTTTCCCGAACCTTCTCCAACTTTACAGTATCCTTTTTGAGATGAGGGGACCAGAACTGCACACAGTTCTAAATGTGACCACACCATATGACATTAGCAGTTTTATGTTCAATCAGGACAAGGGTTTTACATGCAGCACTAAAGCCCCCAGCTAACAGGCTGCTCTGCTGCAACAGGCACTCTCCACATGTCCAGGCTCGCCCCTCCCTCAGTGCAGTCTAGTAACTTGCTCTTGTGTTTGCTTGCTTCTTAAATGTAAGCTGAAATGTTCAGGATAGCTGATTCTTTGTCCTGTCCCAGCCTCCTTCAGCCTTGGGTCTTTGGATGTTATTGGACTACAACTATTATCATCATCATCATTATCAAAATCATCCCTTACTACCATCATCCCTTACTATTGGCTAAGCTGCCTGGGGATGATGGGAGTTGTAGTCCAACAAGGGAGCCAAGGCTGAAGAACTCTGTCCTGTATCAAATGCTAAAAATCCTCCTCTTTGTGGAGGCCACCCACTTCCCCAAGGCAAGTAATGGTAGACGGACAGCATCCCCCCCCCCCAAGACGAAGATCACCCGCCCTTTTCCTCCTCTTTCCCAGCCTCCCCCCATCACTTGATTCTGCTCCCTCCTTGCACCACATCCGCGCAGCAGCAGAATGCTAACCAGGAAGCAAATTCCTTGCCGATCAGGCCATGCTCTGTCCTGCTCTGCACAAGGCGTCTGCTGCTCCTGGCACAATTTATTTCTGCCATTTGCAAGCACAGGTGTTTCGCTCACCAGAGTGAAATCACAGATAATTTACCTTCACAAAGACTTAAGAAAAATGAAACCTGAGGTGCTGCAGCCCCACCTGCTTTCAGAGCTGGAGAAACCCAGGTTTTGCTTTATAGCCTTTTGCCCTGAGATCTTACTTTTGGCTGGGGCTGGGTAGGTAGTGGAGCATAAAGAGTCTCCCCAATAATATTTCACACTGTTTGACAGTGACACAGTTCATTTGAGAGAGAAACTGCTTGGAGGATCTCCTTGATCCAGGTTTGGCACCCAAGGCACCTTCTGCACCAGCTGCAAAGTTTCCTGCCAGGAGAGAGGGAGCCTCCGAGTCCCTGCTCTGCTAACCCCCAGGTAGACCCCAGAAATGCTCTGTCTGTGGAACTGCCTTTGAAGAGGACCCAGAAGTGCCGGTTAGAGCAGGTTGCAGCTGTCCAAAGCCAAGCTGGGTCTGGACACCCCATTTCTGGGAATAGTTCAACATTCTAGTTTTTAGGGGCAAAACTAGGTGTTATTTCACCCGGGTCAGAGACCTGGTTTGGTACACCCCACACATGCCTTTGTGTACGTACACACACAAGCTGGGACCCTCAATGGCGCCCCTCTGAAGGCTACACCTGGGGCATAGAAACCAGCTAGCCCCCCCTCAGCTACCAGGGAGTTGGGGTACCCTTCCTACAATTCTATGATTCTTTGATTCAGCTGGCTGGATTAGTGTAAATGAGCTTTACACACCTGCCCACTGTTCTGAGCCAGGTGGAGGAAGGGGAAAATGTCAATGTATTTGACAAATCCATGTTGAGGAAAAAGACCACTCTGTACATGCTCAGATACCCTCCTGTTTTACTAATTCCACACCTTCCAGGCTTTTTCTTGCCTTTCAGAACAGATTCCAGGGCTGAACCCTGACTCAAATTTAAGCCCTGTCTGCAGAATATAGTCCTGGCCTCTTCTGCCTTGAAACCTAGCTTGCCTGCACCCAGTAGTTGAAGCTAGATTGGTCAGAAAGAACTAATGGGGACCCCCCCTCCTCTATGTGTCCTTTTCTGTGGGTCATGCAAAGGAAACAGGCCCTTCCTCAGAAAGGCCTGCCCAAAGTGGGTGGCGTCTGGGGCCCCCACCCTCCTCAAGGTTAGAGCTGGCAATTAAGGGGCTGAAATTTGCATGCAGCAAACGGAGCTAGCTAATTACAGGTTGAAAAGGAAAATGATTTCAGATAGGATTGTTTTCAAGAATCAGGCCACAAAAGGGAGGACATTGCATTCAGCACACCAGGCACCTGCTGGGATTAACCCATTTGACGCTGGTGGCTAAGCAGCCTCTCTCTCCGAATTGTAGAATTGCTGATTTGGAAGGGACCCCGAGAGACGTCTGGCAATGCAGGAATCACGATGGCAAGAGGACGTCCTGGAGAGCCAAAGGCCAGTGGGGTGCATGGAAGCCCCATGGCACAGAGGGGAGCTTGCAGGGGAGCCTGACCATGGGGACACATCCTGATGTCTGCCCAACCACCTCAGAGACTGGAACACCAGCCTGATTGTTTTTCAGCTGCATCAGAGAGTGGGACCTGAAGCAATGGATTCAAATTACAAGAAAGGATACTCTGAACTTTCTGAGGGTAAGAGCTGGTCAACAAAGCAATGGGCAGAAGGTGATGGGCTCTTCTGCCTGGGAGATTTGTAAAGAGAGGGTAGATGGTCATATTTGGTCAGGACCCAAATAATTATCGCCCAGTCAGTCTGACATCAATACCAGGGAAGATTCTGGAGCAGATCATTAAGCAAACAGTCTGTGAGCACCTAGAAAGGAATGCTGTGATCACCAATAGTCAGCATGGATTTCTGAAAAATAAGTCATGTCAGACTAACCTGATCTCGTTTTTTGACAGAATTACAAGCCTGGTAGATGAAGGGAACGCAGTGGATGTAGCCTACCTTAATTTCAGCAAGGCATTCGACAAGGTGCCCCATGATATTCTTGTAAAGAAGCTGGTAAAATGCGGTCTTGACTATGCTACCACTCAGTGGATTTGTAACTGGCTGACTGACCGAACCCAAAGGGTGCTCATCAATGGTTCCTCTTCATCCTGGAGAAGAGTGGCTAGTGGGGTGCCACAGGGTTCTGTCTTGGGCCCGGTCTTATTCAACATCTTTATCAACGACTTGGATGATGGACTCAAGGGCATCCTGATCAAATTTGCAGATGACACTAAACTGGGAGGGGTGGCTAACACCCCAGAGGACAGGATCACACTTCAAAACGACCTTGACAGATTAGAAAACTGGGCCAAAACAAACAAGATGAATTTTAACAGGGAGAAATGTAAAGTATTGCACTTGGGCAAAAAAAATGAGAGGCACAAATACAAGATGGGTGACACCTGGCTTGAGAGCAGTACATGTGAAAAGGATCTAGGAGTCTTGGTTGACCACAAACTTGACATGAGCCAACAGTGTGACGCGGCAACTAAAAAAGCCAATGCAATTCTGGGCTGCATCAATAGGAGTATAGCATCTAGATCAAGGGAAGTAATAGTGCCACTGTATTCTGCTCTGGTCAGACCTCACCTGGAGTACTGTGTCCAGTTCTGGGCACCACAGTTCAAGAAGGACACTGACAAACTGGAACGTGTCCAGAGGAGGGCAACCAAAATGGTCAAAGGCCTGGAAACGATGCCTTATGAGGAACGGCTAAGGGAGCTGGGCATGTTTAGCCTGGAGAAGAGGAGGTTAAGGGGTGATATGATAGCCATGTTCAAATATATAAAAGGATGTCACATAGAGGAGGGAGAAAGGTTGTTTTCTGCTGCTCCAGAGAAGCGGACACGGAGCAATGGATCCAAACTACAAGAAAGAAGATTCCACCTAAACATTAGGAAGAACTTCCTGACAGTAAGAGCTGTTCGACAGTGGAATTTGCTGCCCAGGAGTGTGGTGGAGTCTCCTACTTTGGAGGTCTTTAAGCAGAGGCTTGACAACCATATGTCAGGAGTGCTGTGATGGTGTTTCCTGCTTGGCAGGGGGTTGGACTCGATGGCCCTTGTGGTCTCTTCCAACTCTATGATTCTATGATTCTATTCTATCAGGGATTCTTCAGCTGAGATTCCTGCATTGCAGGGGGTTGGACTACATGACCCTTGGGGACCCTTCCAGCTCAACCATTCCAGGATTCTAAGGTCCCAGGGCAGGTTACAACAGTTAAAACACAATATCAAAAATAGTTACAGGTTAAAATTGCAGAAGGAAGGCGGGTCTTAACTACATCCATCTCAAGGGCCACAGGGCAGGCCCAAGAGGTGTGTCTTCAGCATTTGCAGGAAGCTGTGCAGGGCAGGTGCCAGGCCACCTCGGGGGGGGGGGGGCTTCCACAAGTGTGGGGCTGCCACAGAAAAAGTCCTCTCTTGTTCTGCCCAACCCACTAAACATCTGAGGGCAGGTGGAGCAACCAAAAGGTCCCCTCTGCCCAACTCAGCACCCAAGAGGGTCTGCAGGGAAGGTTTCATGGACTGGTTTGTCGCAGAGTTGTGGTGGGAGGAACCAGCTGGGGACCCCCAAGGGAAGAAGGTTTGGGGCCTGGGGAGTGGGGGTGGGACGACAATGAGGGGTCAGAGGGAGCAGACTGGCAGGAGGGGGTGCTGGAAGAGGCCACAGGGTTTGGTGAGCAGGAAGAGTCTGTGGTGGAGAGCGGTCCAGGCTCAGAGGCAGGAGAGGACGGGGCCCAGGAGACAGCGTTGAGAAGAAGCCGGGGAGTCTCCCCCTCTTGCTGCGACCAGTTTCCCTTCGCCATGGTCTAGGAAAGAGAGAGAAGCAGACAGAGCCTTAAGCTGCTGGGGAAGGAACTGGGTGAGGAGCCTTAGAGAGTGGTGGGAAAGAGGGACCTTCAGCCCTTGCAAATGCCTCACGGGGGCAAGGGCTGCTGGCAAGGGCTGCTGTCACCACTAGGCCTGCGCTGCTTTGCTTCTTTGAACAAATCACTGAAATCAGGTGTTTTATCATTGACCTACTTCTGAGTCTGGCTCCTGACAGTGGGGTGCCCCAGAGTGGGATTCAGCTGATCAGACCTGAACCCCAAGCGCTCATTCCTCTCCGACCAGATCCAAAATGTCCCCTTTTAAACCCGAGAGAGTGGATCTTGCCGTTTCAAAGTTATTAATGCAGCAAGAGGGAGGAGGGGGGAGGCGGAGGGTAACAGGCGGCTCCCTTTAATTTGCTCTCCTCATTTGATCAAGAGCAGGGTGACATTTGGCAAAAGTTGCTGATGAGGGATTGAATGATTAATTGCCATGGCAACTGTCCTCCACTTAATGATGGGGATGAGATGATGCCTGAGTGCTAAGACAAAAGACCTGGCCTTGCGAAGAGCAAAAGGCTAAATTAGGGGGCCTGTCCACCGTTTGCCCTCTTAGCTATGTCTCTAGGAGGGAGGGCAGAAAAAGGTGGGGGAGAAAAGACCCCCCCACACAAAAAGTAGCTGCACGTTTGTAATGAGAGGTTAACAGCGCCCCCAAAGTAATTACAGACAATTGAAGAGGTAGTTCGTAATTCAAGGATTAAGCTTAACGAGACTCACCTGCGGCGTTGCCATGCCGACAAAAATTTAGAGAATTGACAAGCAAAGAGAGAGAGCGGAGGGGGGAGAGATGTTCCTCCTGCCTGATGCAGAGTTTTCAGGGGTTTTCTCCCTTTTATATAAACATTAAGCATTTTTCTTGTTGACTTTCACTAGGCCTCCATGGGTCCTGCCTTCAGCTCCGTGTTGAAACGGAATCCATTTGTCACCGGTTTGCGTTCACACATGAGACTCTGTGTTTCCTTTGGCTGCTCCTACGCGTCCTTCCAGTGAGGGTTAAATGGAACCTCCTGTGTTTCAGGGGAAGAAACCAAGAATAAAATATGCTAGAGAAAGAGGTGGATTCTCCCTGCCAGACCTGAGATTATACTATGAAGCTTCCTGTCTTTGCTGGTTAAAGGAATGGTTGACATTGAAGAATACTCAGGTGTCAGATTTAGAAGAACATGATAATAAGTTCAGTTGGCACACATACTTAAGGTATAGAAAAGTCAGAGTACATAAAGGTTTTAGAAATCATAAGAAAGATTTTATATATGGTTTGGGATAAATATAAAAAAATGTTGGAAAGAAAGACACCACTGTGGCTCTCCCTACTCAAAGAATGGCTTTTCAAATTAAGCCTCATGATTTGAAAGAGAATTATGAGAAAATAATGTCCAAGCAATTTCTAAAATGTATAAAGTGTTATTAGAATGGGAACCAAAAGATGAACAGGTGAAATCAGTGACGATACATTGGCAAGAGATAGAGGTTATAACATTCAAATGGCTGCATGGGGGAGGTTGTGGAACGTATATCTGAAATTCACAGCATGTTACACTCGGAAAGAAAACTATATAAAAATGATGTATAAATGGTATTTTGACACCTAGTGAATTAGCAAAAATATATGTCAAAATCAAATATATGCTGGAAATGTAAAGAGAAAGAAGGTATTTTTTATCATATGTGGTGGTCTTGTAAGATAGCAAAAGCTTCATGGGAAATGATTTATAATGAATCGAAGAAAATGTTTAAAATAGCTTTTACTAAAAAACCAGAAACTTTTCTTTTAGGGATAGTTGGCACAGAGTTACCAAAAGAACAAACAACAACAACCACCACCCCTAGTTATGTAAGATACAACTGTAGCCAGAATAATTTATGCTCAGTGATGGAAAGAAGATTCTGTTCCAACCAAGGAGGAGTGGCAGATTAAATTAATGGACTATGCCAAAATGGCAAAACTGAATGGAACAATAAGAAACCAAGAAGAATGGGGGGAAATTGTGGAATATCTGAAAAGTGTTTGTATACCTAGAAATTCATTAGCAGGATTAACGTAAAACAAGCAGTTAAACACAATGTTAAAGAAAAATTAGGGAGTAATTAATAAATGGAATAATGCAGGAAACGCAGAGTTAAAAATTAAAATCATAAGAAACCGCAAAAGGGGTGGAGGGAAGTCAAAATATGTATGTTTATTGGGAAATTATTTGATTTGTATGTCTGTAAAATTCTTAAAACTGAAAAATATAATTTATTTTTAAAAAAATGAATACCAGAGGCTGGGAGCAAACAACAGGGAAGGCTTGCTGCATTTCTGGGCCTCTCTGCTTGCCAATGTCCCCCTAGAAAGTAAGCAGGGGACTAGACCAAAGTCTGAAGGCTTCCAATCCGCTGCATTGCTGGACTCACCACAAAACATAGATGTCAACTTACAGATTTGAAAATAAGGGACCAGCAGCCTCAAAAATAAGGGATCAGCAGCCAAAATAAGGGATTTTGCTTACCCGGCTCCTCACGATGCGCCCCTGAGGGGGAAAAGGGAGAGATGGAGACGCGGCAGCTCGTGCGCGCTCTCGCTCTCGCGGCGGAGGACCCCGAGCCGCTGCTTCCCTCCCCAGCCGGGCGAGCACGAAACCCGGGAAATTTAAGGGACATCATCTATAAGGGACAGCAGTGGGACAAGGGAGTTTCCCACCAAGTAAGGGACAGTTGACAGCTATGCCACAAAAGAAGTCCTGGCAGATGGCCACCCAACCTCCTCCAAGGAGGGAGTCTGTTTCCACTGCTGAATGGCTCTTACCTTCACAAATCTCTTCCTAATGTTTAATTGGAATCTCCTTTTTTGTGGTTTGAATTCATTGGTTGGGGCCCTACTCTCTGGAACAGCAGAAAACAATGTCTCAGCCCTTGAGGTATTTGAAGAGGGCTGTCCTATCCCTCTCAGCCTTCTCTTCTCCAGGCTGAACATCCCCGGCTCTCTCAACTATTCCTCACAAATGGCTCAGTTTCCAGACTCTTAATCATCTTGGCTGACCTCCTCTTGCCACCTTCCAGCTTGCCAATATCCTTCTTAAACTGGGGTGCCCAGAACTGGACCCAGTATTCCAGGTGGGTCTTGCCAAGCCAGCATGGAGTGGCATTATAGATCTAGAAACTATGGGTTGTGCCCAGCATGTTCTTTTCACAGGCAAAATGAGCTTTGATTGACTGACCCAGATTTCAGCTTTCTCTGGGCATGAGGTAAGAACAGACTCATAGAATCGTAGAGTTGGAAGAGACCACAAGGGCCATCGAGTCCAACCCCCTGCCAAGCAGGAAGCACCATCAGAGCACTCCTGACATATGGTTGTCAAGCCTCTGCATAAAGATCTCCAAAGAAGGAGACTCCACCACACTCCTTGGCAGCAAATTCCACTGTCAAACAGCTCTTACTGTCAGGAAGTTCTTCCTAATGTTTAGGTGGAATCTTCTTTCTTGTAGTTTGGATCCATTGCTCTTTGTCCGCTTCTCTGGAGCAGCAGAAAACAACCTTTCTCCCTCCTCTAGTTGTTCTTCCCTGTCGATTGCAATTTACAGTCCTTTCTCTCTCACTCTCACTCTCTTAAAAAATATCAAATCTGTAAAGCCTCCAAGTACAGTATCTTTAATTATTCCATCCATAAATGATAAGTACCATTCATTTTGAGCCTCTCATTACAAATTTATATCACTGTTTAATGTGTTCACTAACATCAGACGTCCTAGGGTGTTCTCCCTGAAATATTGAGCAAGACTTTCTGGGAAAGCTCAGGGGATGCGGAATGCATAGTGATGATTTCAACTTTTTTTTCTGAAAAAGAGATGGGAGGAACCACTTTTCTGGGTGGGCCTGGCTCTCACAAGCTGCTCCTTAAGAGGAAGAGATGCTGTCACGGGGACCATTTTCGTTAGAACTGGGAGTGAAATATGCACACAGTGACAGAAAGCCATGTCTGCTTCCTCAGCTGCTGTTTTATTTATTCAATTTATATCTCACACTTCCTCCAAGGAGCTCAAGGTGGTGTATATGGGGGGTCTCCTCCTCCCATTTTAGCCCCACAACAACCTTGTGAGGTGGGTCTGGCTGAGAGATAGAATCATAGAATCATAGAATCAAAGAGTTGGAAGAGACCACAAGGGCCATCGAGTCCAACCCCCTGCCAAGCAGGAAACACCATCAGAGCACTCCTGACATATGGTTGTCAAGCCTCTGTTGGGAAACTGCCAGGGAGATAGTGTCCATCATGAGCCCCCAAGCCGGAGTTCTGGACGATCCATCGGCCTCCCGTAGACAGGCAGATCCAGCAGTTAGCGACACGAAGCCTCTGGAAATTCCTAGCCACATTCCAGGGCTGGGTGTACACTGTTTATCAGCAGAAACACAGCCAAAAGCTTGCACCGCAGAAGAGCATAATTTTCAGACTTTATTAGCGTTTAACAGAACAAAAGAAAACGTGACCGTTCTGTGTCAGCATCTTCGGCCAACTGAGAAAACGAAAGGAAAAAAAAGCAAGCATAAACATCCTGTGATCAGGACATGCGCAGACTCTGTTGCTTACAAAGCCTGCTCCCTTTAAGGTGGAACGGAAATATCCTAACATCCTCCCCCTTTCCGTGTAACCTGTTGTACCTGTGGTTCACCCAATTGCAACCTTTGTACATAAACCTTAAGTTGTTCTTTGTTAACAACCTTAGACAACAGATCAGCAGGAATTTCATTTCCTGCCATGTAGGACACCTGAATCAGTCCTTTCTGAATACACTCTCTTGCACGATGTAGCTTAATCTGCAAGTACTTGGTTCTCTGCTTGCAACTCTCGGAGTTCAGCAAAGCCAAACACGATCTATTGTCTTGATACACTTGTATAGGACATTTCACAGACACCCTGATGTCCTTAAACAGTTGCATCAACCATTCACAATCCATGAGTGAAAATGACAGAGCATTGAGTTCTGCTTCACAGGAACTTAGGCTCACTGTCGTCTGCTTCTTGCACAACCAGTCAAACAGGCAGTGGTTGTACATGTAGCATACTCCAGAAGTGCTTGTACCATCCGTGGTGTCACTTCCAAAACTTGCATCTGCAAAGATTTCAAGACCTCCAGTCTTCTGACTGGTGAACCTCAGCCTGTAGTGCATAGTCCCTTTCAAGTAGCGGGCTATGCGCTTCAGAGCTTTCCAATCCCGAACCGTAGGATTGTTGGCATGTCTGCTAAGCAGATTACAGCTTACAGCTATGTCAGGTCTTGAACATCTGGCAATGAAATTCAGCTTGCCTAGAATGCATCTGTACAGCGTTGTGTCAGAAAACGCTTCAGCAGTACTGTCTACCTGGTAACCTGTCACCATCGGTGTGTCTGCTGGGTTTGCATCAACCAAATTCAACCTGGTTAACACATCAGCAATTTTCTGTGTTTGGTGTACCAGAAAATTACCTGCTTGGTCCCTCTCCACCTGCAGAGAAAGATAGTTGGATACCTCACCAAGATCCTTCATGTCAAAGTGCTCCTTCAGTTGAGCTAGGGTGCTTTGGTAAAAAGCCTGATTCTTCCAAAACATCAGAAGATCATCAACAAAACATAAACAATACAGTTTGTTTTGCCCCTCCTCCTTGACAAACACACATGGATCAGCTTTGCCCTGGTGAAAACCTAGAGAAAGCAATGTCTCAGTGAGTTTTGTGTTCCAACACCTGGCACTCTGCTTGAGACCATATAAGGATTTCCGCAGTTTACAGACCATTCCCTTCTGTATCTCCATCCCATCAGGTGGAAGCATGAACAGCTCCTCCCCCAAAATCCCGTACAAAAAAGCTGTATTAATGTCATGATGGGTAACATGTAGTTTCTCCTCCGCAGCGACCTTGAGCATCAGCCGAATGCTCTCATATTTGACTGTGGGAGAATAGGTCTCGGTCTCGTGGTAATCCTGTCCTGGTACCTGTGAAAAACCTCTGGCAACCAATCTGGCTTTGTGTCTGACTACCTTGCCATTCTGGTCTGTCTTGGCCTTGAAGACCCATTTGCTGCCAACCAGTCTCATTCCTGGGACTACCGGTACCAATTCCCAAGTTTGGTTCCTGTTCAAGGAATCAACTTCAGCCTTCATGGCATTAAGCCAAGGCTCAGCATCTTTAGAGGTTAACTCCTGAACCTCTTTGAAGCTTGAAGGTTCCCACACCTTCTCTGAGCTACTAAGAACAGCAGTTGCTGTCTTAGCAAACTCATCAGCATACCTCTTTGGAGGTCTGCCTTTGGTCGCCCTTTCAGATCTGCGTACTAGACGCAAGTCTTCTGGACTCATCTCCTCTTTCTTAGGAGAAAAATGACCAATGGTGAACAGTGGTTCTTCCAGTTCATTGTCAGACGCATCAGATGGTCTGACTGAGGCTTTTGCGCTCTGGTAGTCTGCTGTGTCATCACTCTCACTGACATCAGCAGCAGCGCCGCCCACTGAACTGGAATCCGAACTCTGATCATCATCATCATCATCCTCATCATCATCCTCATCCTCATCATCAGCAGCAGCATCCTCAGCTTTAGCTGCTTGCTTGACATCACCTTCATCCTCCTCTGGGTAACTCTGGAAAATTCCCACATTTTCCCCCCACTTAGGATTGTACTCAACACTCCTTGTGAACTTAATGGACTTAGAGTCAGTCATCCATACCCTGTATGCACCTTTTTCGTACCCCATAAACAAACCATGTGCCCCACGCTTCCCAAGCTTGTTGGTTTGTTGTGTGCGTACCCACATGTCCGAACCAAAAATTCTCATGTGTTTGGTGTTGGGTTTCTTGCCAAACATCTTCTCATAGGGGGTACAACCAATGGGTGATGACAATCTGCGATTAACGGTATAAACCAAATTCCCCAGAGCTTCCCCCCAAAACTTATCAGGGAGATTGGCATCATGCAACAAGGTTTTGATTCCTTGCAGCAATGTTTGATTTGCTCTCTCCGCAAGCCCATTCATCCATGGCGATCTGGGCGTTGACATGTCATGCTGGATTCCCTTCTCAGTCAGGAAAGCTTCAAACTGCTGAGAAGTAAACTCCCCGCCCCGATCAGTAAACAAACAAGAAATACGTTTACCGTGCACATTCTCCAACCAAGCACAGAATTCCTTAAACTTCGGAAACGCTTGCGATTTCTGTTCGAGCAAATACACATGAATGTACCTGGAAAAAGAATCAATCAGAATCATGAAGTATCTTGCTCCTCCTATAGAGGGCGCAAGTGGACCAACCAGGTCCGCATGCACTAGCTGGTAGGGTTTGGAAGCCTGCCTGCTAGACTCCTTGCCTTTTGGAGCAACCTTCACCTTGTTCTCTGCACAAGATACACATTTCATGTGAAATTTACAAGGTTTGATGTTCAAACCTTCAACCACCTCTGGCATCTTGGCCAGTGCCTTCCAAGAGAGGTGACAAAATCTTCGATGTGCATCATGAATGCAACCTGCATGAAGAACTTTGTTAGTTTGTGCAACACAACAAGAATCAGCATTTGATACAACAGCAGTGTCATCATAAGTTATATGGAACAAACCATCCATAAACTTTGCATGCAAATAGTCCTCTTTGCCTTTACTGATGACACAGACGCTCCTCTTGAAGGAAATCTGAAAACCACGTCCAGTAAGCTGTGGGACGCTCAACAAGTTGCTCGCCGCTCCTGGAACATAAAGTACACCGCTGATGGTTGTGTGCAGACTTGCAAGTTTCACAGTCCCTTCTCCTGCAATCTGCAACGTCCTTCCATCAGCCAGGTGGATCTCACCTTCCTGGGGCTTGAAGGAGATAAAGAGATGCCTGTCCTTGGAAACATGGCGATTCGCACCTGAATCCACAATAAAGTCGCCTTTGGCTGTTGGAGCAGTCTTTACAGCAAGCAAACCCTTGTTTTGCACTGGTGTGGGCTTTTGCAGCTTGCCCCCCTGCTGCTCCTGGCCAGCAGACGTGCCTTTAGCCTTTGGTGAAGCTGTGCCAGCAAGCAAAACCTTGCTTTCCACTGGCGTGGGCTTTTGCAGCTTGCCCCCCTGCTTCTGGTCAGCAGACGTGCCTTTAGCCTTTGGTGAAGCTGTGCCAGCAAACAATGCTTTGTTTTTCCCTGGCGCCGCGGGCTCTTCACCCTCCCTCTGCTCCTGGCCATCTGCAGGCGTCTGCGTCTGGCTGTGTTTACCTTTGCCTTTCCGGCCTCTGCAAAGGCGATGACCTTGGTTCTCACGAGAACCAGAGCTCTCAGCTGCCGACTCCTTGGCTCCCCCTGGAGGCTGGAATGCTGCCTGGGATGACGTGACGGTCAGCTCCCCCTGCAGCTTGCAACCGGTGCCCTCAGCATCCCTGCACTCATTCGCATTCTGGGAAATAGCTAGGACCTCCGATGCAGTCAAACTCTGGGCTGGGATTATTTGTTTGTGAGCTCTCATTAAAGCAGACCACATTCCACGTGCAGTGGTGTTGCCAGCCAGCGTCTTAATTTCCTCAAGAGATACGGATAGGACTATTACGTCAATCGCTTTCGAATTCTGCGATTTCCATCTCTCTGTCAGAGGAACTGGGGGGGCTTCAGAAACAACATGCCAGACCCCAAACTGACGCAGCAAAGATTCACACCATTTTGCCCAGGGTTCATAATTCTGCCCATCCAACTTAGGGGATTCAGCATTTCCAGAAGCTTGGAAAAACTCCATTCCAGCTTTTACTTTAGCCGTGAGCCCTATGCCTTCAAAGACCCCTTATCTTGGCAGCTCATTAATCACGAACTCTTTGGCTCAGCTCCCAGGCCAATTTAGCCTTGCCGGAGATCAAAGGCTCTTTGCCGAGGTATAACAGAAAAAGCGTCCCTTTTGCTTTTCCCCCCTTCATACCTCTCAAACGCAGTCTGTTGCAGCTTTACTCTCCTGTAGGTGCCGTGAATCTGGGCCCATAACCTTGTTGTTGGGAAACTGCCAGGGAGATAGTGTCCATCATGAGCCCCCAAGCCGGAGTTCTGGACGATCCATCGGCCTCCCGTAGACAGGCAGATCCAGCAGTTAGCGACACGAAGCCTCTGGAAATTCCTAGCCACATTCCAGGGCTGGGTGTACACTGTTTATCAGCAGAAACACAGCCAAAAGCTTGCACCGCAGAAGAGCATAATTTTCAGACTTTATTAGCGTTTAACAGAACAAAAGAAAACGTGACCGTTCTGTGTCAGCATCTTCGGCCAACTGAGAAAACGAAAGGAAAAAAAAGCAAGCATAAACATCCTGTGATCAGGACATGCGCAGACTCTGTTGCTTACAAAGCCTGCTCCCTTTAAGGTGGAACGGAAATATCCTAACAGCCTCTGCTTAAAGACCTCCAAAAAAGGAGACTCCACCACACTCCTGGGCAGCAAATTCCACTGTCGAACAGCTCTTACTGTCAGGAAGTTCTTAGTGTCAGGAAGATATAGTGACTGGCCCGAGGCCACCCATTGAGCGTTGTGGCTGAGACGGGATTTGCACCCTGGCCTCTCCCAGATCCTCGCCTGACACTCCCTTCCCACTCTGCCAAGCTGGCTCTCCAATTATTTTATCATATTTGCAGAGCACAGATCCTAGTCTGATATTTTATATCGCCACTAGCTCTCTGGGAAAAATCTTGCAACCTAAAAACCACAGTGGCATTTCCCCACCGAGGGCCCTTCCACACCCCACCTTAATGCAGATCCTTTAATTCACCAGAAAGAGCGGCCGTCCCAAACTTTTTACTCTCTGCTACTTTGAGAATCTCCCCATCCTTGGAGAATCCAAAAGGACACCTGCTCTGCTTTAAAAGTGCTCCTGCCAGCTTCTTGTGGATGCCTCTGCCTGGGACTTTTTTCTTTTTTTAACGTGGGTGTTTTCAGCGTGGCACAGTGTCAGGGAACTGACATCGGAGCTAGAGGCGGAGGGAAGGCTCTCAAATGATGCTGGAGAAGGGCCCAGCAGGGAGAGAGGCAGCTCCGCAGATGGGGAAGCAAATCAGCGCAACACCAGGGATATAGAGGGGCTGATGGGGGAATCGGCGAGAGGGCTCCAGGACTCTTCACCGGACACCAGCGGGGAGAGCACGGGTCCTCCGCTACCCACGCCCACCCTGCGCAGAAGACTTCCGCGCAGAGAGAGTAGGAGGAGACTGGGTGTCAAACAACTTTTATGTTGGAGAAGATTTAAGAAACGCCCACTGATGGATTCTGCTAGCGACTGAGGCAGCCACGAAGTGAAGGGCTGCCCAGACTGAAAGGTTTAGCAAGGCAACAAAGCCTGGAGAGGCGGCACCTTACGCACGAGCAACCCATACACATTACACATAGAGAAGTAGGACTCTGCTCTCCCAAGTGAGGGCACCTAGGATTGCAGCCTTGCAGTGCTCCAGCTACTGGTAGTTCTGCCGACTAGTACCTCTGCCCTCACTTACCGTCTACTGCCCTGCCCTCCATTCCACCAGCCCTCAAACTGGATTTCAAAAAGAACAAGACAATGAAATTATCAGTAAAAACAGTTAAAAAGAACTATTTAAAACATTGAAAAATTAATTAAAACCAACAAGCTAAAAAACACGTATTGGGTAGGCTTGCCTAAAGAAGAATGTTTTTAGTGGGTGGGTGCCTAAAAGAGAAGAGCAAAGGGGCCTTCCTGCTGTCAGCAAGCAGGGGGTTCCAAAGTGTGTTGGTGCTGCCACATGAAAAGATTGGTTTCTTAGAAACATGGAGCATATATAGAATCATAGAGTTGGAAGAGACCACAAGGGCCATCGAGTCCAACCCCCTGCCAAGCATTGATGACTGTAAAAAGTGCAGATCAAAGCAGACAAGTGGGCTTATACAGGGCAAGGACATCTTGCAGGTGAACGGGTCCCAATTTGTTAAGGGTTTTATAGACTAACACCTTGCACCTCGCATCAGCCCCGGCCAGCCTGACCAATGGTCAGGTTGTGGTTCAACAGCAACCCAGTCAGATGGGTGGGGTATTATGATGATGATTTGGAATAGGGTTGCCTGGTCAGCATCATCCCAGACCCAGAGATGTCAGAAGCCAAAGTTGATGGCTCTCCATCACTGGCGTAATATTCAAGGCTGTTGGTGTTATTTCAGATGTTGCACTTACCCTTTTGCACCCCAAAATCCTTGGTTTAAATCTGGGAGGGAAGCCCGGCTCTTGGTCCTAAATGAAAAGCCCTGCCAGAGGGGGCAGCGGTTCAGCCGCCAGGAATCCTTAGCCAGCTAGAAAGGGGGGTAATTGTTTCAGAGGAGAGGCTCTCTCGGGAGGGAGCGCAGAGGCTAATTTTATGATAAGTTATCTTCAAGCATAAGCAAATAGTACATAATTCTATTTGACCAGCGTTCATCTCAGCCTAATACAAAACAAGGCCTTGAATATCAATGCTGAAAGGCGGGTGGCGAGGAGAGCACTTGGCGGCCTCGCTCCTCGCCTCTTGCAAATGCCTCTTCGTGCCAGAAGAACCGCTCGGCCCTTTGTGGGGTAGTCTGATGGCCTTTTCAGCTCTGGTTTAACGGCATCCATGTGACTTCTCCAATACCCTTAAAAGTAGAGAAAGCCTGCAGCATACTTCAAATGAGAGACACTGGGCCCAATCCACCATTTCCAGCACCAGAGATCTGTAGGGCTGGAAGGGGCACTTGGGGTCACCTCCAAGGAAGGAGGCTTTTAACCTTCCGAGGTGGTCAAATAGCTCTTACAGTCCGAAGGTTCTTCCTAATGTTTCCAACTGATATCCTTTCTTGTAATTTGATTCTGTGTGGTCATGTTTTGTGGGCAGCGCCGGGAACAGAATGAACAGCAAAGCAGGGCTCTGTGTGCAGCCATGCCAGGACTTTGGGCTGCCTACTCATAGTAGACCCATTGAAAGTAAGGGACATGGTCAGCTTAAGTCTATTAATTGTAAGAGGTTTAGGCCCTTAATTTGAAGAATATTGTAGCCTCTTCTAGCGGAGAGGGACGTTTAGTGCTGCCTTTTTTAAAACTGTGTTTTTAGCCCTCAATCTGACTTGTTGTGTTTTCATTTTCTTTAATGTAAATTATTGTTCTTGTTCTTGTTATTATTATTATTTTATAATTTATACCCCACCCATCTGGCTGGGTTTCTCCAGCCACTAAAAACATCAATCCTCACTTTGAATTACATTTGTAAGAAAAGCAGTGAACCAATACAATAAAACAAACAAACGAATGATCGTAAAATGCTCAAGCCACTAAAAAGGCAAGAAACCACCACCAGAACCCAAACCATTATGCAGGCATCGGGTTATCTCTATACCATTTCAGAGTCTACTTGTGGTGACGATGGCAAACGTCATCTCCAAAGAGGCATGGCCAGTTCTGAGTCCTCTTTCTCCCACGCAGGAGAGGGTGCCTCTTCAAAGAGGATGTGCTCTTTGACATTACCACAGAGCATCCAAAAACAAATAAATTATTTTTCTTGTTTCAGAAATACTGGTTTTTCTCCAGATGCAAATTGATTAAAAAATAATAATCTACAGATAAATAGATCTGTCAGCTAATCCTCATACGCTTAACCAACAAGGAACTCCTGAACTGGATGACAGCTTTCATAAATGTTCAGTTTTCTTTCTGAAGGCTGGACTCCATGGGGTGGGCTGTTATGTACTGAAGTTCTCACCCTGGGCCAGCAGGGGGATACTGTAGATAGTTATGCAAATGAAGGATCGAAAAGTGACGTTTAGTGATTGGATAGTTTTGTATGCAAATGAAGGATCGAAAAGTGACGTTCAGTGATTGGATAGTTTTAGAACGTTGCAACAGTTACAATTGTTCTGTAGCTCTATATAAGCAGGCTGACTGAGCTCCTCAGTTCAGTTCTGTTCCAGCTTACAAATAAAGAGCTGCTTTGGAGAAATCGCTGTGTCGTCTGCTATGTCAACCCACAACTTAACATGGGCCATTGGCCGGATCCAGGAGGCTCTTCTTCTTCTGTTCTTATGCTGGACTACAGCTCCCATCATCCCTTGGTCATGCCCTCTGGAGCCCCACGCCACAAGTTCCCTCCCCTAAGGGATATTGTAGGTCCTTGACAGCCTATAGCAGATTCCAAGCATAGATTCCTTCTCAAATAGGGGAGATGTTAACTTCAAACCCTCCACCCGAAATCTACAGTTTGTCTCCCTTTGTCCTGGGTTCATCATGGAGATGCAGCCTGCTGGGGCTGTATTTCAGCCGGACTTGTCATAAATTAGAGAGGATTACGGGGACTTGGCAACCATTAAGTGAGCTGGGGGTGGAGGCAAGAAATTCTATTATGCCACAGATAATGGAGATTAGGAAGAGTGAAGGGGATGCATGAGAATCATCCTTTGCAGAGGACACTTGATACCTCCTTTGCTCCCCACCCCCACCCCATAACCAACTTTCAGAGATCGAAGCAGAGCCTGCAAGAGACATTAAGGTTTTAATGGCAATTGGCTCTCCCGCTTGGGGTTACAGCCACCAGTGCATTAACTAACTGTAAAAAGGCATCAAGCATTGATTGTGCATTAAAAATTGTCTGTGTCAGTAAAAATGGGAAGATGATTCAGGAAATAATGTTTAACTCTGGTTAGGGTACATTTGGGGGTGAGATGGGCCTCCTCTCCAGCGGGACAAAGCAGTTTGCAGAACTGATTTGGGGATCCTCTTGGAATGTGGTGGAAACAGCCTTGAGTTTACCGTACTTCATGACGCAGCAAAGTGGCCATATGTGATCGCTCCTTAAGACGCTCTGAGAAAGCCACTTACCACATGGATGGCCATCTGGGATCCCTTCCAACTCAACCATTCTATGATTTTATTATCCTTACGCAGCTTTGGACAAGGTGACCAAGTCTGGAGATGCATTGAAACAATGAGGTGGTGGATAACCCGTGTTGTGTTGTGTTGATGTGTTGTGTTGTGTAAGATTCCTGCCCGTATTTGCCCAGTTGTAGATCAGGGGTACAGAAAGGGTGCAGGCCTGAGTCGTGGTCAAATCTTGGCTGTGGGGTATGCCTGGGTGTCCTGGGGGAAATGGCTTTTTCACCTTATTCCACTACATCATGATTTTGAGAGGAACAGACCAAAACGTTATGCAGTCTATATCTCTATTTGATTCAAAAATATTTTTATATATTAAATAGCTTTATATACCTTTTTTTTTTTTTTTTTGTTCAACTGTTTCATAGGAAACTATTCATCAATGCTCCTAGGAGTTGCCGGCATCATCACATCGTCTTAAGCCAGACGGATACTAGCATAAGAAAACCAGCCCTGAAGGTAGATTGGGCCGAGGAGCCCCATCGGAGTCCAGCAACCTGTTCTCACGGTGGCCAGCCAGAGGCTTCCCAGCAGCACCTGAGCGCAAAGCAGCAACGCTCCCCCTTGCGATTCTCAGCAGCTGATATTTGGAGGCATGTGACCCCTGCAGGGGACACAGCCATCAGGGCTAGTAGCCACAGAGACCTCTCAGAAGCCAGCACACAAAACAGAAGGCTGTGGTAAATAACAGCACCTTTTAGAGATGACCCACAGAGACTTTACAGAAACTTTCACAGCAAATCAAGGGCCTCAATTGGTCAGTAGCACTGAGAATAAATTTAGCAAAAGTTTATATTTGCAATAACTTGAACTGCTTCCTTTTAATCAGTTTCTCTATCAGGAGAGCCCTATTCAAAGGTGTATCATTCTCAAATATACCAAGTTCCATTACTATTTTAAAACTTCCACACAACTGTAGTTTTGCTGCCCCTGTCGCCAGCTGCATTATTTACAAGGCAAGAGTAAATTGATAACCACCCAAATGGTTTCCTATGAGATAAAGGGAGTGTCATCTTTGTGGATCTCGCTCACCTGAAGCGCCCATAAAACACCCTCTTCTTGAAATCCCGCTCCCCCACCTCCGTTCCTTTCTTAGTGAATGATGGACTTCTGTGTGAAATATTCTTGCCATTCTGACGACCAGGCTCCTATATAAAAATGAATTGTGCAATCCTGGAAAGCTACCCGATCCGTTATCTCGCCTGGCATAACCGCCACCAGGTGTATTTATTGGCGGCAGGAGGCAACTGAACTACCTGCATGGGACACACAAGTAATTCATCCCTGCGACATTCATCTATGGGCAGAGAGCAGAGGATGTGCAGGGACAGGTAGAGCAGGTGCGGAGAGAAAGCTGGATCAGCTGCGGGAGGCCAGGGACCTGAGTGCAGGAATCCCTGACAGGTAGGCACCCAGTTTCTCTTTAAAAACCTCCGAGGAAGGCGGGTCCACGAGGGAGTAGTCCTGTCCACTGGGAACACTTCTTACCCTCGGAAAGTTCTTCCGTAGCTTTAGTCGGAATCTCCTTTCTTGTAATTTGAAGCCCTGGGTTCAGGTCTTCCCATCCGGGGCAGCAGAAAGCAAGCCTGATCCGCCCAAGGTCTGAGGCCTCCTTGAGAAGGCCTGGGACGGAGCCTGGGACCTTCTGCATGCAAGGCAGCTGCTCTGCCCCTTCCTGCTTTCCTCCCAGCGCCCACTCCGTCCCTGGTGCCAGGGGGCAGCCCACCCCCAGGCGCAGAGAAGGGATGGCCTCTTCCCCCAAGGGCCAGGCCTGCTCCAGGCGGCCCCAGGAGAGGCAGCTCTGATTTATGGACCTTCCTTTACACTCCTGCCGCCGTCTGTTCCTCAAGCTGCCTTTGTTTGTTTGTTTGCTGCTTTACCAATGAGTCAAATCAATGGGACATAATACAAATCTATGAAAGAGAAATAGGAGGCTGAGCCGTTAAAGCCCCCACGTGCCCCCCCTCCGCCCCCTGCTCCTTCCCTGCAGTTCAAGGATGAGTTTCATACCAGCCAAACCCAGTTCATTGTTTCCTCACCTGTTTCATCCCCACAGCAGGTGGGAGCCATTTCTGTAGCTTTAGCAGCCACAGAGCAGGCAGAAATCCAACTGGTGTGGCTTATCCTGACATGGAGGAGGCAGTGACTGAAATTTCTGTCTGTCCCTTGTTAAAAGGCACTGGAAGTCTCCTAGAAAGGGGGAAAGTGGCAACCCTGGCAGGGAACTGATCTTTTCCTTCCCTGCAATGGCTTGAGGCACAGATTGCTGTTCCCTTGGAGATGAAAGTGTGCTGGGATATCAAGGTACTAGAAAAGTGGAATCAGATTAATCAGTAATACAGCAACAGGGAAGAACACCACAAACTATCACTTTGAAAGTTTCCAGAATTTTGTTGTCACACTGCACATAATTTGCAGTTCTCCAAAACAGTTTGAAAACTTTGAGAACTTTGGGAGAAAATATATTTAGAAATGAGTATTATGTAAATTGAGGTGCGGGGGAATATGTTATTTTAAAAATGTATTTTTACGGCCTTCTTGGTGATGGCTCTGCCCTACCCCTCTGGAATCCCCGCCCAAAAGATATATGGGGGGCTCCATCAGTTCAGGTTTGAAAGAAAGCTTTCAGTTTTAAAATGCTTTTTAAAAAAATGCAAATGCATTTTCCTTTATATCTGCCACTGCTGTAGTTTTATGGCAATTTAAAAATGTGTCATGCAAATATCTCAAGGGCTGTCAAGGAGCTAGCTGGTTTCCTGGAGGGGAGGAGCTGAACCAATGGATTCCAGTTGCAAGACATGAGATTCCAACTGAACATCAGGACGAACTTTCTAGCAGTGAGACCTGTTTGGCAGTGGAATGGAAGGTGGTGGACTCTCCTTCCTTGGAGGTTTGTAAGCAGAACTCGGATGGTCATCTGTCAGGGGTTCTTGACATTGCAGGGGGTTGGACTAGATGACCCTTGGGGTTCCTTCCAACTCCTCAATTGTATGATTCCATGGTTCTATGTATATTGTTGTCCTGGTCTGTTTGCTGTGCTCCATTTAAAAACAGATACCACACGTCAATGTGGTTCCCCTACCCTCATCTTCCCATTCTTTCTAGCAGGTTAGATCCATTTTCAATATTTGACTTTTAGATTTACATAGCATTTTAATAGGAAGTCTCATGGGCTGGTTTATTTCACAATTGGTTCCATGGAAATGATGAGCAAATGAAAGGTTGACAAATAATGGAAAACAAAACTGCTGCAGGTGGCGTTTCCTTCCCCCCCTAAAATGAACCCCCTGGGAAACACACAACCCGGGTAAGGCATTTCTACATTTGATCTTTGTTATATGTGACACATTTTAATATCAGAAATAGAAGATTGGATTTGAAACCCAAACACCACTTAATAAAGATATTTTAAAATCAATTTCTCTCTCCCTGTCTGTCTCTCTCTCACACACACACATATCACACAAAGATCTGAGCCGAAAACCCCACAAATTAAATCGTTGTTGATTATGCAAACTTGATCTCGTGTTTTCTCATAAATAAAGCATGGTTCCCTGTTTGTGGCCTTTCCATCCCTTCTGCGTCAATATCCACTGAATGCAAAGTGGGTGCTGTGCCCGAAGGATAAGAGAACCCAGATGAGCCAAGCGAGAGATACAACAACTTCACATTCCTAATCATTGTAAGTACAGTGGTACCTCGGGTTAAGTACTTAATTCATTCCGGAGGTCCGTTCTTAACCTGAAACTGTTCTTAACCTGAAGCACCACTTTAGCTAATGGGGCCTCCTGCTGCCGCCGCGCCACCAGAGCACGATTTCTGTTCTCATCCTGAAGCAAAGTTCCTAACCCGAGGTACTATTTCTGGGTTAGCGGAGT
The DNA here is from genome assembly GCF_965112155.1 of Podarcis liolepis. Lineage (NCBI taxonomy): Eukaryota > Metazoa > Chordata > Lepidosauria > Squamata > Lacertidae > Podarcis > Podarcis liolepis. The sequence continues at coordinate 57,618,514 of NC_139573.1, forward strand.
CTGTAACCTGAAGCGTCTGTAACCTGAAGCATATGTAACCCGAGGTACCACTGTACAATGATCAACAGGGCTGGGAGTTTGTGGGAGCAAAATGCACCATTTAGGAGCCAGGTCAGAATCCTACCCTCAAGCTCTGGGCCAAAGGATTGCCAGGCAGACCTAAAAGGCCAGAGGAGATTTTGAACAGAGATCCAGTTTTCTTCTGGGGTTTGCTATGGACTTGTCTCATCCTCACCTATCCTAGTCTTTTTTCTGTGCTTGGTCCAGAGAAGCCAAGAGCATTTCTGTTATGTACTGAGCTTAACCCTAGAACAATAGGACCCCAGAATGCAGCAGTCTGATTGGTCCACAGGAGCCACCCAATCCAGCTCCAGGTGGAAGTGACTCCGCAACCTGATTGGCCTGCAGGAGCAGCCCAGAATTAGCCAATCACGCAGAGCCCATTGTGTAAATAATGTATATATAGCTAGACGTTTTGGGGAAAGTTTCATTCATTGCTACTAGGAGCTGAATAAAGAGCATGAAATTCACACTCGACTCAGAGTCTATTTCAATTTCATTTCCATGATCTGCACCTGCAGTGGTTTCAGGTCATGTGGTATGAGGATGTCCCTGATGGGGTGGGATGATATACTAGGTGCAATTTTGTTGCTGTTAAAGAAAAGAGCAAAAGGAGCAAAAAAGAAAAAAGAGAGGAAGATCTCAGATTCAATCAAAGGTCCTGGAACATTGGACCCCTGAGCTTAGCCATTCAAATTCACGGCATTGATTTCCTGTCTGTTCTCTCAATGTTGCCAATGGCCTGGCTTCTATAGATTATGACGAACATGCCCACCGGGATGGCTACTACTCTAGAATGAAAGGGGGGGGGGAGGCAGAGTAACAGAGAGAGAGAAATAGCCCGAAATGCTAAAAATCCCCATGACAGAGCAGTTTTTAATCTCAGCCACTCAGCTGGCAAGGAAATGCAACTTTTGCCAGGGTGGCTCGGAGGCTTTGCTGGAAACAGTTTGCTTGCATTTTAAAGGATTTCCTTAGTAAGGGGCCAATTTGGCTGCTGCACATGCTTTTTGAAGGACCCAGCCCTGCAGCCCCGTCCGCTTGTTTTCTTCGCATACAGCTGCCAGCTTGTGACCCAGGGACTGCCCAAGCCAAATTAACGCCCAGCAGCCATGAAGGAAGGAGCCAAGCAATTTCTCAGATTCTGCTCTGCCCTCGCCTGTTTGCCTCCATATAATGGCAGAGTTGGAAGGGATCTCAAGGGTCTTCTAGTCCAACCCTCTGGAAAGAAGGAATCTCAATGGAAGTACTTATGACAGATGGCCATGCAACTGCTGCTCCTCCAGGGGAGGAGAGTTCACAACCTCCTGAGGGGGTCCATTTCACTGCTGAAAAGCTCTTACCGTCAGAAAGTTCTTCCTGATGTTGAGTTCCTCTAACTTGAAGCTATTGGTTCAAGTCCAACCCTCCAGAGCAGGAGAAAACAGTTTTGCCCCATTCTCAATGCGACAGCCGTTGAGATATTTGAAGATGGCTGTCATATCTGTTCTCAGTCTCCTCTTCTCCAGGCTGAACATGCCCAGCTCCTTCAACCATTCCTCATCAGGCTTGGCTTCCAGGCCCTTTATCTCTCCCCCCCCCCCAATTTTTTATTCATTTTATAGCACATATAAAAAACACAAACAGAAAAGACAAACAATACAAACAAATTCTTGTCATATCCTTATTTTTCTAAACATTGTTAAGTGGACTACCCCAAGTCCCCCCTATCTGATTTTCATTTTACTTCATCTTTAGCAGTTTACATATATCATAATTTCTAACCATCTTATTTTCCCCACACTTACTTTCACCACAAAAAACCTCACATTTTATCACTTATAAAATACACTATCTTCTACTTCTAACCCTACCGCCTATATCCACTTCCAAAGCTATTCTAAGATTTAAATATTAACATTTTTTTTCAAATATTCCTTAAACTTCTTCCAACCTTCTTCCACCGTCTCATCTTTCTGGTCTCGGAGTCTCCCGGTCAGTTCGGCAAGTTCCATATAGTCCATCATCTTCATCTGTCATTCTTCGATAGTTGGTAAATCTTGTTTCTTCCAATTCTTCGCTAGCAATATTCTCGCGGCTGTTGTGGCATACAGAAAAAAGTAACAACCTTTTTGGGGATTTCACCCTCCTCCAGGCCCTTTATCAAACTGCTCCAGCTTCTGGAAGTGAAGGGCAGACAAAGGAGCCAGAGGAACAGGGGAGCGGGAGACATATGACCATGTCCTCTTTTCTGGGGCACACTTTTTTGGCAGCTGTTCCACGGGCATTCAGCACCCCTAGAATTGCTTGCCGACTGGGGCCAGGCCTGCCCCCTTTGGAATGGGGCCTGCTGGGACAGGGGTTTTGCTCCTGTGCTGTGGCTGTCTCAAGACTCTTTCAAGGCAAATTTTAAAATATGTAGTTTAGACAGTGACAACTGGGAAACACTGGCCTGCAAGTGCTCCAGTTGGAGAACAGCCTTGACCAAAGGTGTCATGGGCTTTGAAGACACTCAAACTCGGACGAAAGGGAGAAACGTGCTAAGAGGAAGGCACGCTTGGCAAACCCTCACCAAGATCAACACCCGCCCGGAAACCTATGTCCCCACTGTGGAAGGATGTGTGAATCCAGAATAAGTCTCCACAGTCACTTATGGACTCACAGTTAAGACATATTTATGGAACACAATCTTACTCGGCTACAAATGATCGCCAAAGAAATAAAAGAAGAAGAATTACCAGAGACAAAAGGAATGCAGGATTTCATGTAATGCCAGTTAGCTTGTGGGACTCACTGCCACAAAATCCAGTGCAGGATGGCTGCTAGCAACAATGGCTTTATAAAGTGTCAACTAGTCACCTAATGGCTCCGGGATAGCGGAGGTAGCCTTAGGGTTGAGATCGAGATTTCAGGGCCTTGGGTACCCCCTGGTGAGGCTGGCATCATGGAGAGTGCCGTAATTAAGTGCATTAAGCCTTAACGACAGCTGCCAAGAGTAAATCACTCAAATGAAAAACACAAACTGGCTGGAAATTAAGATGGTAAACGTAGCTCAAAAGCATGTTCCCAGATGCAGCTGACATGGGAGGGTCATTCCTTCTCACCTGCTTGGGGAGCCTGAGCAGGGAAGGAAGGTGCTGTCACCCCCCCCCCGCAGATCCAAGGACCCCCCCCCCCCGCCACCTATGGGGAGTCAGGCAAACCTGGAGCCCTCAGCTCCACACGGGGGTCTAGCAACCCTAGATGTTGCTTCCTTACGGTTGATTCTCCATAGACACCAGCAGATGTTCTTTTGCTTCCCTCCATGCAACATCAATCTGTGATGCCCCCTCCCTGCTCCTTGTTTTCAGGTGAGGCTTGTCCCTCAACTGGATTTCTTCTGCAGACCTTTATGGAGGTGACTTTCCCACACCCTCCCTGTAGCAGGCACCTGCCGCTTGCACAGAGACTTCAAAAACTGAAGGGAGATCACGTGAAGCTAACAAAATCCTTTTCTCGTACAATACCTGAGCGAAGACCTAGTTATGTTTCCTGTCAGTTGTTTATTCTGGAGGATGAAGAGATCAGACACTTTGCTTTGATGTTTGTGGTAGGTAGAGGGAAGTGGGAGCACTTCAGAGTGATGGCAGTGGTGGGAAAGGAGGTGGGGGAATGAATGCAAGAGAGAGAGAAAGAGATGGGAAGGGAGAGTTGCTGAGCTCCGACGGGTGAAGCTTTGCTTTTACTTTGAAAGGGAATTATAAGGAGAAGTGGAACAAAATGGCACTTGAAGGGGGATTGTGAAATGGAGCAACACACACACACACACACACACACACACACACCATCAGCAGGGCTTTGCAATTGGTTTTATTTGTGAGAGGTGCTTTGACGCAAACAGTCCCCTGCATGCAACCCAAGAAAGGTTAGGCCAACAACAAGCCTCCTTGGCCTCTTTTTCTCTCTCTCCCATCATCAGGGCTACATCTGAGCTACAAGTGATGATTTGCTTTCATGATGCTAACTGGGAAGTCGCACGCAATCCTGCTTTCAATACTGCTATGCACTGCCCCAGTCTCTGAGAGATGAGAGACCTCTACCCAGGTTTGGTTTCCCTGGAATGAAGGTCAGTAGAGACTGTGGTGTCTTTTAGATATATGGTTTTATTCATGCATGTATATAGCCTGCGGATAGGATCTGAGGATAGGATGGAGGGGCCCACGGCATCTTGCTTCCCCATTAGGGCTCCAGGGGAGTCCCAAACACAGCTTTGGGTCCAGCACAGAGACAGGTCTCTGTCGCCTCAGATTCCAGCACCAGTCCCAAACTCACATGTAAGCACAGTCCCTTGCTTGGCCTATGTTCACCATCCTAGAAAGAGGTGGCATCCAGCCAGGTGAGGTGGGAAAAGGCCTGCCTATTTCTCTATGGCAACAGAGCAACCTGTTGCAACAGAGCAAGCCAAGGCCATTACCTTAACAAAGAAACTGGCTACCCTCACAGATACAGGATCACGGTTGGGGAAAGGACCTGGGGCATCATCCAGATTGACCCCTCCCAAACCAAGGCAATACTATTACCTGCAAACTTTGTTGGGATTTCATAGCTCTTGGGTTCCAATTGGTGCACGTCCTGTAACTTACTGCTGAAATCCTGTAACATTTCATACCACAAATGTTCTAGGCTTTCTTCTTTTTCTTCTTTTTTGAGGACAGGGGGTCCCCGCTTTTACTGTGCTGTAACCTCTCTGGGCAGCAAATAATATGGCAGCACTGGGGAAGGACTGCAGAACTATTAGTAAAGCGGAATAAACCAAGCACTAATGCGCCATGCGCTGCCTAACTATAAGGCTGGTCCTGGAGGGCTATCAGTCCATGTAGACCTCCACCCTTGTCCTTTTCTTTTTTAGAAGTAGCCCCCTACACAGTCACAGCAGGCAGCCTAGGAGGAATATTCCCCCCTTCCTTCCCTTCCTTCCTTCCTTCCTCCCCGCACCCCCAGTCTTTCCTGCAGTTCCTTCCACATGGGCTAGGAATCATCACCTAATTTAGAAAAATGACGGCGCCGTCACTTCCCCACTGACATCGTCGCTCCTGAAAATTTACTTCAAGGTTCATTGTTGGCAATGTCAAAAGTGATGAAAACCAATAAAAAGAACCAGCGCGGCATGAACGTCTCCCTGACAGCGTCTCTGAAGAGATGGGGGGGGGGGAGAAAAAGAGAAGGTTGTGAGAAGGAGGGTGAGAGAAGAGGAGCAATGGGGGGGGGTGAGAGGGAGCTGAGTGGCTGGGAAACAGAGAGAGAGAGCGCTATTGCCTGCATCCGTATAGATAAAAGGTAATTGAAATGTTAGTTCCATTAATATTTCAGCCTGCCCCATATCTGACAACCAGGCTCCTTGAGGCGTGGCAGGCCTCTGCCTCTCCCCCACCTCCAGGAGCGCCTCAGCAGCACCAAGCTGGTGAAGCCAACAAGCCGAGAGATGGCTCCTTCCCAGGCTGTGGGTGGGCTGAGTCTAATGTCAGAAGCTGCTTTATATATATATAAATACAGGATAGGGGGTGCCTGGCGTGCCAGTAAAGGTAAAGGTACCCCTGCCCGTACGGGCCAGTCATGACTGACTCTGGGGTTGTGCGCTCATCTCGCTTAAGAGGCCAGGGGCCAGCGCTGTCCGAAGACACTTCCGGGTCACGTGGCCAGTGTGACGAAGCTGCTCTGGTGAGCCAGCGCAGCACACGAAAACGCCGTTTACCTTCCCGCTATAAAGCGGTACCTATTTATCTACTTGCACTTAAGGGTGCTTTCGAACTGCTAGGTGGGCAGGAGCTGGGACCGAACGACGGGAGCTCACCCCGCCGCGGGGATTCGAACTGCTAACCTTACGATCGGCAAGTCCTAGGTGCTGAGGTTTTACCCACAGAGCCACCCGCGTCCCTTGTGGCGTGCCAGTAGTACATGTGAAAAGGAACTAGAGGTCTTGATGGACCACAAACTGAACATGAGCCCACAGTTTGATGCAGCAGCAAAAAAGGAAAATGCTATCCTAGACTGCACCAACAGTGTCTAGTGTCCAGATCAAGGGATGTCATATTCCCGCTCTATTCTGCCTTGGCCAAATTACACCTGGAACACTGTGTCCAGTTCTGGGCACCACAATTTAAGAAGGATGTTGACAAGCTGGAACGTGTGCAGAGGAGAGTCACCAAAATGATCAAGGGTCTGGAAACCAAGCCTAATGAGGAACAGTTGAAGGAGCTGGGTATGTTTAGCCTGGAGATATGAGAGGAGACATGAGAGCCATCTTCAAATACCTTAAGGGTTGTCACATGGAGATGGAGCAAGCTTGTTTTCTGCTGCTCCAGAGAATAGGACCTTCAGGTGTCATCTGGTCCAACGCCCTGCAAAGCAGAAATCTCAACTAAAGCATCTATGAAAAATGGCCACCCAGCTTCTGCTTAAAAGCCTCCAAGGAAGGAAAAAGAAGAAGAATTTGGATTTGATATCCCGTTTTATCACTACCCAAAGGAGTCTCAAAGTGGCTGACATTCTCCTTTCCCTTCCTCCCCCACAAAAAACACTCTGTGAGGTGAGTGGGGCTGAGAGACTTCAAAGAAGTGTGACTGGCCCAAGGTCACCCAGCAGCCGCATGTGGAGGAGCGGGGAAGCGAACCCGATTCCCCAGATTACAAGACTACCGCTCTTAACCACTACACCACACTACCTCTCGAGGGAGTCTGCTCCACAGTCAAGCAGCTCTTACTGTCAGAAAGGTCTTTCTGATGTTTAGTTGGAATTTCCTTTCTTGTAACTAGAGCCTGGATAGCTCAGTCGCTTAGAGTATGGTGTTGATAATGCCAAGGTTGCAGGTTTGATCTAGGTTTGATCTGAGGAGGGGGGCGGGGTTGGAAATATTCCTGCATGGTTCAGGTCCTATGCTTCTGTTGAGGCAGGCTAGAATAGCTTTTTTTTTGCTGCTGCCTCACACTGTTGATTCATGTTTAGCTTTTGGTCTACTAAGACCCCAAGATCCTTTGTCTTCAACGTTCACCAAAAGTGAAACCAGATGCACCTCTTTGGGGACAGAAGTCCACAGCCTGGATGCTGCCACAGAGGAGGCTCTCTCTGAGTCCTGGACCCCACCCCCCCGGAGCTGCCTTTTAGTCCAGATGAAGTTTCCGAGTCGCCTTCAAGCCTCGGGGCTCTGCGATCTCTCTCTCCACACCCTGGGAATGTATGGACCAAGGGCTGTCTGGCCACAGAAGTAACCCAACACACACACACACACACACGCACACACACACACACACACACACACACGGCAGTCATTTCATTTTTAAAGTGGGACCTGTGCCGCCCGCTCACCCAGGATGCCCTCGGGGTCCCTTGCCACATTTCTGAAGATGAGACGCCACTCAGATCATGCCCAGCTGCTTGTGGGGGCCAGATGCCTCTCCGTGCTGCCTCTGCCATTGCCAACACCCCCCCATGTGCAGATGTGAGGCAGTCAAGAGTCAGTCATCCTAATTAAATCGCTACTGACTTTTACTTGCGTCGTCAGTCAATAGGCGCTGTAATGCTCTCAGCGACGGAGCTGGCACTCGGCTAAAGATGTTTCCTCATGTGCCTCATTTGCCCTGACTGCTAACGGATGGCTTTTGATCGGAGGAGGAGGAGGAGGAGCAGCAGCCTGGCCTGGGGGGACATCACAGCCATGGGTAGACATCCAGAGCTGACAGGAGGATCTTGGATGGGATTATGGAGGCTGTTTGCCAAAGGCTGGTGGGGGCTTCAACCCAAAGTGGAGGGCCTCGTTTGCTTTGACACATTTGCCCACGTTTGGCTTGGCCTAATAAAGGTATAGCTTGATGGGGATTTGGGAAGGATGAACCAATGTGACTGACTTTCCTCCTCCTCCTCCACTTCAAGAGACCTGATCCTGGCTTTTGTCACCACAATGGTGTTGCCCCCTTGGGGTCATTCTTGTTCCCCCTCAGCTTCTGGGGCTTCTGGTGCTCATGTTGAGCAAGATCCACAGCACCTGCTACAGACAGGCCACCTTCCCAACACACTTTCAGAGTGCTAGGGTACCCCTTTAAACAGCCATGGCTTCCCCCAGAGATTCCTGGGAGCTGTAGTTTGTTCAGAGTGCTGAGTGGGCTTAGGAGGCCCCTCTTTTCCTCCCAGAGCTACAGTTCCCAGGGTGGCTTAACAGCCAATCCCTCTTTCCAGGGGGTGCTAGGAATTGTAGCTCTGGGAGGGGAAGAGGGGCCTATTTGTACCCTTAACAGACTACAGATACCAGAATCCTTTGGGGCAGTCCATGGAGTTTTGGAGTGCTTTCTTTTTTATATATATAAAGATATTTATTGAATTTTCCAATTTTTTACAGACAAAAAGAAAGAAGACAGACATAAAAAGAAAAAAGTTAAAAACACATAAATTTCCCAACTTATTTTTCATAACATATTTCCTTAATCTCCTCATACCTCCCCTTCTTGTATATCCAGTTCAAATTATTTATACAGCAAATCCTTATCTCAAAGCATTACAGCTTAAGAAAAAAAAGAAAAGAAAACACCTTATTTTCTCTCCAACATCTTGGATTATTATAACTTTAAATTCTTACTTACAAAAAGAAAACCATTTTATCATGTTCCTTTTACTATTACAGCTAGAAACCACTTAATTTCAATCCAACATCATTCAACATTCCTTAATTTTACAGTATTTTTGTAGATAGTCCTTAAATTTTTTCCAATCTTCTTCTGCCGACTCTTCTCCCTGGTCACGGATTCTGCCAGTCATTTCTGCCAGTCCCATACAGTCAATCAGCTTCATCTGCCATTCTTCCAAGGTGGGCAAATCTTGCGTCTTCCAATACTTTGCAATAAGTATTCTTGCTGCTGTCGTTGCATACAAAAAGAAAGTTCGAGTTTTGGAGCGCTTTCAATGCAGCTATAGTTTGGCCTTGTGCCTTTGAACTCCTTTGGCCAGAGCCGAGGCCAAGGAAGATGCGCACGCAAGGCTATAAAAACAGCAGCAGCAGCATAGCTACCCTTGTTTGTGCACACATGCAAACACCCCCCCCCCGGAAACTTCTTTGTCATATGAATTACATGTCAGCCTTAGTAAGCTGGTGTTTTCTTTCCTTCCTCCTCCTTTCTCCCCATTTCCCCCCCCCCCACTTGCTGTCAGGGCATCAATCATTTTGTCATGTTCTATCAGCTCCAAGGAAACTTCCATTAGAGCTGAGTCAGCCACAGAAAAGAGAGGTGCTGCTGCTGCTGCTGGTAACCTGAGCGCCATGAGTTTGCCACTGAGAGTCACCTCAGCGTAACAGGAATGAACTCCCCTATCATGCCTCTGGACAGCGGCAGAGCATATGCCCACGCTGCCCAGGGCGGGCACACTCCCGAGGGCAGTGGGGCGCAGAGGGTGCTCTCCCAGGCATGGGATGGCCGCTTGGGTGCATGGAGCGGTGAGCGTGCCCTGCAGCCAGGGGCGGAGTGAGCCGCTCACAGGGGCGAAGTAAGCCGCCCATGGCAGTCATTTGGCGCGCCGCCTGCCCACGACTCCCAAGGCTCCCCCAGCTGTTGAAACGAAGGGGGGAGGGGGGAATGCCGCCGGCAAAGCGGTGCAGCTCCTCCCCTCCCCCCAACGGCTCAGGGTGGGCTTGGGAGTCACGGGCGGGCGGCACACCAAATGTCACCCTCCTCAGCAAAGACACCGTGGCGGCCCACCCCCAACGCACCCCCTTCCTTTGCCCCTGCGACATTCTGGGGAGCGCAGATATAGAGAGGGAGCTGCTTCAGGGCTTCCCAAAGGCAGCTGCCTGGCTATTTTGGCAAACAGGATGCTGGACTCGATAGGCCTTTGGTCTAATCTAGCAAGACTGCCATTAAGGGAAGGGACACCCACAAGGACATCAGAAGAGCCTATGGATGAGATTTTCTAGATCCATTTCAGTCGGGGTTGAGGCCTTGTCTTGGGGCAGAAACTGCTTTGGTCACCCTATATGGTGACCTCTGCTGGGAGAGAGGCAGGGGAGATGTCTCCTTGTTAATTCTCCTTCACCTCTTTGTGGCTTTCAATACCATCAACCATGATACAGGTGGGTGGCAGCGCTTTGCGATGGTTCCAGTCCTACTTGGAAGGCCTTTTCCAGAGAGTGACGCTTTGGCCCCATGGAGCCCTCAATGTGGGCTTCCTCAGGGTCCGATTTATCCCCTGTGTTGAAGCCACTGAGTGGGGTCATCCACTGGTGTTCAGAAGCACAAGTGCTTCCAGCCATGAAGCTCTTGTTTATTCACAGGCCAGAACAGAACTGAACTGAACTGAAGTGATCAGCCAGCCTGCTTATATAGAGCTCCACTACAACGCAACTGTAACACTTTCTGTAACTGTCCAATCACTGAAAGTCACTTTCAATCCCTTATTTGCATATGTGGACCTGAGTGAAAACTATCTACAGTATCCCCCTGCTGGTCCAGGGTGAGAACTTCAGTACATAACACACTATGTGAAGGACTTTCCTTTTTCTGTTTTGAATCTTCCAACGCTCAGCTTCATGGGATGCCCAAGAGTTCTTGTGCTTTGTGAGAGAGGGAGAAAAATGTATCCTCTTTCTCCAAGCCATGACACCCATGATTGCTTGTTGCTGGTTGCTGATAACTGCTGTTAGCCAGCTGAAGATGCTTGATCAATGAGTTTATGTGGAGGGATTACAGTATTATTCTTTTTTATGAGCACTGATTATTGGTGGCTTCAGTTCAGAAGCACCTCCTATGCTTGGCTCCACCTGAAGCTAAGGGATGGGTGGGGCAGAGAAAACATTGGGCAGCTGAGGGGCAATCTGTCAAGGACACAGGAATCCGGTGTTTTGCAGCTGGCTGCAAAGATGAAACATGAGGAAACCTCAAAGGCACACGGTTGCTGCCTTACTACTTTAAAGTCTACCACTGTGGCTCCGTCTGCCCGGGTGTTTGCTTTCTTTTCGGGGATTCTTTGGCAGTGGTTCCTGCCTTGCAGGGGGTTGGACTAGATGGTCATTTGGGTCCCTTTCAACTCTACTATTCTAGGATTCCTTCCTTCTCCTGACAAGATAACTCTTAAATCTTACCCCCTGGAACCAACAAATGCTTGGCAAAGCACGTTGCTGCACAGCAACTCTAGAACTGAAAAAGTAGTACGTATAACAAAGAGAAGGCTTCTGTCGCTGCCTTCTTCCCGAGCTGCTAGCTCTTGAGCTGCAGGGGCAGAGTTGTCCCCCTCCCTGCCTGCCACAATGGAGCATTGAAAAGCGTCAGCTCACCTCCCTCAGCCTGAACTGGAGTCGGAAAAGTTTACCTGTTAATGCAACTGAATGTACATTCTAGCCTTAAATTTGGGAGCCACAGTTGTGCATGGCATTGGGCAACTCTCTGAGATAAGGTACGTAGCTAAGACCCCAGGAAGAGCTCTGCATCTGGGTCAGACTGAAGGTCCATCTAGTCCAGCAAACAAACCCACAAGCAGGAGCTGAATCCAGTTGCAGTCTCCCACGTGGGATTCCCAGGAATGAACTGATATCCAGATGCAGTGCTTTTTTCTAAAAAAATGTTTAGGGGTACTCTCATTTTGACTCAAGAAAATCACCATTTTACGTATAGTTCAAATCGGGGAAAATAAATACAGTAAATGGACAAAAGTACAAAGAACATGCATTACACTTATTGAAATACTGCCCCTTAATGAGGCCAAACTTTCATCAGTAAAACACCACACATCCACATTCCACGCTGCTTCACACATTAAATGCTCGCATCCGCCTGAGACTCAGGATAGGAAATGAGGCCGGCAACTGACGATTCATCATGCTACTCAACGGAACTGATGATTCACTGTGCTAGAGAAGAAACTAATATTTTTTTAAAAAATAGTTTCTTCCTCCAGTAGATTCACGAAATGCGTACCACTGCGTCCCCCCAGAAAAAAAGCACTGTCCAGATAAATATTGCCTCTGAGATTACTAGCAGCCACTGGTAGCCTCCTCCTCCACAAATTTGTCCAATTCCCCTTTAATGCCATCCCAGTTGGGGGGCATCACCAGATCTTGTGGCAGGTGGCCTTCAGGCAATGTTCAGATAGGTGTAGCCCTGGGAAGTGGTCTCAATGGAAGTGGTCTCAATGATCAGCATGCCCTGCAATTCACATTAATTATTGTGTCTAGCTGCATTTTTCATCCCTAGAAAGGCTAAGGGTGACTTCTGCAAGGCTTGGAGAAAATTCTTGACCTAAAGGAAGGCAGCTAAAGGGGCAGTGTTACTGACTAATAGTGGTCTGTGCTGAATTTCTCTTCAGTTCACTGAACCCACATCAAGGTCTGCAATCTTGAGGATGACTTTGCTTGTATCCAAACATCTCCCATGTTGGCCTGACAGAACAAAACATGGCATCCATTCATGGATCAGCAAGTTTTGGTTTGGGGAAGAAGGAGTCTGTATGATTGATCCCTAGTCCAGAGGTGAAGCTGTGTGGCTGCAGTTAAGAAGACAAGTTTCCGTCCCACCTCAGGGCTTCCCACAGTTGAGCGAAGGCAGCCAGAAACCTCTTGGAACATCTGTCCTTTGAGTCAGTCGGAGGAACCTTCTCTTATTCCATTCCCACAGTTGAGCGAAGGCAGCCAGAAACCTCTTGGAACATCTGTCCTTTGAGTCAGTCGGAGGAACCTTCTCTTATTCCATTCCAAACACACTCAGCCCCTCAAAGCTCCTCCTCACCCCACAGGGAGACTCAGCTGAACTTTAATTTGAATGTTCATTGAGCATGTAAAAAGGGAGGGGGGAATCCATTTAATAACCTGTCTCCACAAACAGTGCCTGGAGGCTGCTTGGCGATACGCAGCCTTCAGAACTTTTGAAAAGTCTTTTGTCTTGTTGTTTATAGTGGGCTCCATAAATGCAATTGTAAGTCGGGACGGAAGCAGCTGCTGCCCTCCCCATGCCCATCACTGTGGAGCAAATGTGGCTCCTCCAGGCCATCAGCAGATCAAAGGGTGCAGCAGCAGGAGGAGATCCCAGAGACAGTCCAACCACAAAATGATTTCCTTGGGAGAAAAGTAACAATGCAATGTAAATGGAGATCAGTCACAAAGGCTCTTAAGTTTTTGAAGCTGTACAATAGCATCCAAAGTGTGGCAAAAGCTTTCAATCTGCCTTCAAAGTTCAAGCAATTGCCTCCAGCATCTTGTGAGGTTTGCTTTGTGTGAAAGAACTTGCTGGTGGATTGGGCCCCACCTGTGTCAACTATTACATTTGGATCTCTTGCCTTTCTTCCATCATGGAACTCAAGGCAGTGCCCAGGTGATTCCCAGGGCACCCATCCACCTCCTGACCAGACCCAAAGCTCCTGGCCTCATGAAGACCTCATGGTCTTGGCTGACCATACCCTGGGATGCCCTCACATGCTTATTTAGCTGCTGCGTCAGACTGTGGGCTCCTCTTCAGCTTGTGGTCGACTAAGACCCCTAGATCCTTTGTCTGCATGCCACCTTGGAGAAGGACCAGGCTAAAGCTTACATATAGTCTAGGCACTGAAGGCTAGAGTCTACTAAACAGAACTACCAGCAGCACAGAGAACGCTCACAGGGTTAAACTTAATCCTGCTTCCAGCCCTAGAGCAGATCTTTATAACAAGTCCTAGAATCATAGATTTTGAAGGGACCTGAGGGTCATCTATTCCAACCCCTTGCAGTGCAGGAATCTCAACTAAAGCTTCCATGACAGTTGTGCATCCATCCAACCTCTGCTTACAAATCTCCAAGGAAGGAGAGTCCACCACCTCCTGAAAGAGACCGTTCCACTGTTGAAGTGCAATAAGAAAAGAAAGAATGCACTTGAGAATAACCAGAGTGCCTTTTTCCTGGTACTACAACCCAGCTTGAAGCCTCAGGGATTGGAGGGAGAAGGGGCTGACACATGAGCCAAAGTGCAGTTCCTTGTAGATTCAGATTAAACATCAGGAAGAACTTTCTGAGCTGTTGAGCAATGGAGCAATGGACTCCCTCGGGGGCAGGTGGACTCTCCTTTCTTGGAGATTTTTAGAGAGAGGTTGGAGGGCCATATGTCAGGGGTGCTTTATCTGTGGTTCCTGCCCTTGGAGGTCCTCCCACCTCCATGATTCTATGAAATTAAGCATTGGCTGAGCTCTTCCATGATCGCTGGCTCTTCAGACAGTTGCTTCTGTCCCAAATGACTTCCTTATCAATGGGTAACCCGTTTTTGGGAAGAAAAAGAAAAGGTTGCCTTGGATTAGGGTGCTGGGGTTTTTTAATGCTGTTTCTGAGGCCCAGTTCTCCAGCAGCTGTGTCAATCAACACTCTTCAAAGTCAATCTTCTCATTCACTTGACAAAGAAAGAAGGGGGTGTGTGTGTCTTTCCTTTTCTTTTTTGAAAAGTAAAACTTGATAAAAATTGGAAGGGTGCCTGTCTTTTACAATAGGGAGGCAGGAAGACTTGCTTGTGCCCATCAATCAGAGCCCTGCTAAATATCGTTCTAGCTGTCGACCGCATGGAAGGAAGCCAAACCAGCAGGACGAAGGAGGAGAAGGGTGTGCAGCTTGCTCCCTGCCACAGGGACCCGACCCCCCATCTTGCGGCAGAGCAAGGCTCCTCGTTTGGGCAAAGTGGGGGCAGCAGCTCTGAGCTCTACCACTTTGCCTTCTGTGAAATGGGCTTGGGGAACAATTTTGTTGCAACCGTGAGTCTATTAGCTTTGCTCCACCACACTCAATGGGCACCAGCAGCCATCGCTGGGCATACCTTGTTCCCAATCGTGCGTTTGGACTGGGGTGTGTGTGAACTCCCCATTATATTTATCTATTGTGATGTTTTATTGTTTTGCTGTATAGGCAGCATTTTCTCTTTTAGGGAAATTGCTGCATCACATCCCTTCCTCCTCTTTCCCCCTCCCCTCCCTCCAGCTCCCTCACCCTTGACCTAGAAAGAAACTAAGCAGAACTTTAATTTTAATGTTCATTGAGCATGGAAGAGGCATGGGGGAAAATCAATTTAATAACCTATATTTGCAAACAGCGCCTGAAGGAAAGCATGGTGTAGCTGGCATCTGGGGAAACCCTTCACTAATAAACTCTCAGGTTTCCTGCCTCCGACCTCAGGCTTGGCAGGAACGGGGGGGGGGGGCTCTCCACACACCTTCTTTGCAAAAGAGTTGGGGGCGAGGCGGGAAATGGCAGTGCAGGAAAATTCACAGAAATACCATATATACCTGGCACAAACACCTAAATCAAGAGTGCCTCTGGCTCCCAGGACCCCCTAGGCTCACCACCCTCTGGGGGACACCTGGCTTCACAGCAAAACATGTGAAAAGAATATTGGGGTCTTAGTGGACCACAATCTGAAGATGGGTCAACTGTGTGAGGCAGCAGCAAAAAAAGCTAATGCTATTCTAGGCTGCAGCAACAGAAGTCTAGTGTCCAGGTCAAGGGAAGTCATGGTCCCACTCTGATCTCAGACCCTCCAAGTGTCTCAATTTTCCAGGGACAGCCATGGAATTTGATCCTGGATTTGACCCCAGAATGTCCCAGTTTTCCTTTTTCCTCCCTTCCATGTCTCAGAGAACAATTTAAAGTAGTGTGTAGGTGTGTGTAGGTGAAAAAACAAAGTCTTGTTTCTATTGAAAATAAAATACAAGCACCAAAGGAAGGAAATGGTGAAGCTGGCATACGAAGTCCTTCCAATACTTTTGAAGGAAAAGGTCACAAATCCACTTTAAATTATTTAATTGCAATGCTTCAGCAGCCAGAATTTAAGAAGATATTGACAAGCTGGAACATACTCAGAGGACAGCAAGCAAGATGATCAGGGGTCTGGAAACCAAGCCTTATGAGGAATGGTTGAAGGAACTGGGTATGTGTAGCCTGGAAAAGAGACTGAGAGGAGATATGAGAGCCATCCTTAAATATCTCAAGGGCTGCCCCATGGAAGAGGGAGCAAGCTTGTTTTCTCCTGCTCTGGAGGGTAGGACTCAAACCAATGGCTCCAAGTTTCAAGAAAGGAGATTATGACTAAACCAGGAAGAACTTTTTGATAGTAAGAGCTGTTCAGCTGTGGAACAGACTTCCTTGGGAGGTGGTGGACTCTCCTTCCTTGGAGGCTTTTAAGCAGAGGTTGGAGGGCCCTCTGTCACGGATGCTTGAGCTGACATTCCTGCATTGCTGGGGTTGGACTGGATGACCCTCAGGGTCCCCATGATTCTATGAACCCAAGGGCAGAGCTGTACAGGGCACAGGTCAGTAGCTTGGAAGACCCATCAGCTTGCAGGCACCTAGTCCAGGAGCTCTTTGCTCTCAAGTAGAACAATGACATTGGGCTCATAGGTGCGCCCCCCCCCTTGCCAACCAGCTGCCGGAGGCTGGAGCTTCTGGTTCTGGTACTTTGTAGTGCTGGGGGCTGGTTCCTCCTCCTCCTCCTCTCACTTGGAGGGGGCTCCTCTGCTGCAGGTAAGGCAGGAGCCCCACTCCCAGAGGGCTCTTCCGGAGAATTCAGGTCCTTGTTGGGTCATAGCCAGCGCAGGGTTGTCACAGGGCTGCCAGGGAATGCCCCGGAGCTGAGGGAGGGGGAAGAACATGTGGGATGTAAACACAGGAGCAGTCCATGACAACATTCCTAGAGTGTACATGTTGGAACATGGGGAGGGATGTCTGTCCAGCAAGCAGGTAAACTTCCTGGGAGAGACTTCCTCCGCATGTGACCAGAGGTGGGTGTGGCCTCACCTGTGCAGGTAAATGATAAAAGCACAGGGCGGGCAGCCATCTCTCTCTCTCTGCCATCTTCCTTCGAAGAAGCAACATGCCCTCTTGGCTCTCAGCCAAGAGAGGAGGAAAGGACTATCTTCCTATAAGATAGATTCTATATGTATTTGACCTTTTTAAGCCTGTCTGCCTTCTGGGATCATATTGTGAACAGAACGTGAGTAAACTCTTTTATACTTTTATAAAGACTGTGTCGTATTTTTAGAGGGAACAAAAGGGGAAATTACCAGAGTAATTATTATAGAGGTTCTAGCGAACCTGTGCAAGCGTTACTGTTGCAAACTTAAAAGGGGGAATGTTATAAACTCTGCTGATATTTTGGGAACTTGTTAGCACAAATTGGATTAGGATATAATCTCACAATATATCCTCTCCTGCACCCCTGCACATTCCCACAGAACAGGAGCCATTAGAAAAGACAGGAGAGGGAGAGGAGGACAAGCAAGCAGAAGGAACTCAAGCGGTGAGGAGACCATCAACACCACTCGACCAGTTCAGGGACAGAGCGAGAGTCAATGCCCATTCCTCCAGCACAGGACAGAAGGGGGTTAAAACGTAGGGCACAAAGGAGGCGCTTGGGGCTTCCCAAGCTGGAAGCAGGAGCAGGTGGAGCAGGAGCCGAAAGCTCCCACTTCCTGGATCTGCTACCAAGGATTCGGATGCATGAAGCTATGTCCTGTAACTTGTAGATATGTATGTAAATAAAGACTGTAAATATATCTCTGAGTGAGCAGAGGTATTCCTTGCGAAAGGCTTCCAGACCCATCACAAGGGTAGTAGTTAAGAGTGTCAGACTAGAACCTAGGAGAGACCAGGGTTCGAATTCCCACCTAGCCACAGAGTTCACCTTGGCCAGTCACTATATCTCTCAGTCTAACCTACCTCACAGGGTTGTTGTGGGGATTAAATAAGAGGGGAAGAAACCATGTATGCCACCTTGAGCTCCTTGGAGAAAGGATGGGATATACATGTGATCAACCACCCAACCAACCAATGGCCTGGCTTGACTGTCTGGTCCAAGGTCACCCAGTGAACTTCCTGGCTGAGTGGGATTTAATAGTCTGGCCACTCCACTGCCCGGCCTCCTCTTCTAGGGTTTCCCCCCCCCCCCATTGTTCTCCAGAATGGCACCTGCTGGTTGCTGTGGAGGTTTTGTAGGATCAGATGTTTCTGCACCCTGAAAGCAGATGTTTCTGCTCCCTTGCTTTGTGTTCTAATTTCCAGTCATCAACAGAGGATGCCTCCAGGCAGTGAAGGAGGAGGGGGAAAGAGAAGAAGGGGGAGCGAGGGGAGCGACCAGCATCTGGGGAGACCCTGTGATAATAAATGAACCTCTTTTGCTTGTACAAGTTTTGTCACCCTTAGTGCTTTTGCTTGTAGCGAAAAGAAGAAAGTTACCGTGTCAAATTGGAAGTGGCAGGAAAAGTTACCCAATTATTTGCAAAGGAGATTTTCCAGGGTTTCTTACTGAAGCAAAATTGAAGGGCATCTGTTCAGCTGCTTTCAGGA
Source organism: Podarcis liolepis (assembly GCF_965112155.1). Classification (NCBI taxonomy): domain Eukaryota; kingdom Metazoa; phylum Chordata; class Lepidosauria; order Squamata; family Lacertidae; genus Podarcis; species Podarcis liolepis. The sequence continues at coordinate 57,636,851 of NC_139573.1, forward strand.
AGGTTTCCAGCAAATGATGCATTGTGAGATCCCACGCTGCCCTTTCGGGGAAGTCAACATTGCTGGCAGCCCAGAATCGCATGCCTGGTGCACAAACCGAATGGCTGAGCATAGGAGGCCCAGCCTGACGTTGCGTTTGCCACGACACCAACTGCATCCTGCGCTCACACCTCTCTGATGGACGGCTGCCACCATCCCATGTCTCAAAGACCTGGAACACAACCTGACCCTCCAGAGCCCAGCCCAAGAACAGGGGCCTGTCCGGGCTTACCTCCACCATCTAATACAATGTGATATCCAGGAGGCTGATTTGCTCTCCATGGGGACATTCTGCATTAGGAAAATGCTGTGAAGCTGAAGGAACAGCCATCAATATTCCCGATTTCCACCTGCAAAGCCACAGGGCCTGAGGATTTAAGGCAGGCATTCTTACTTTCCTGCTCCACCTCAGGGAATTCTCCCCCCCCCCCATGACTTCTCTGATCTTATTAGAGTTAGCAAATCATCAAAATGCTTTGAAATGAGGAAGACTGTGGGGCGCTGCGCAAGTGTTATTGCCTTTTGATTCCTGCCAGGGTGACATTTTGGCAAAGCTGGGCTGGGCTGATTGTTCTGATCTGCAGAGCCTGCCGGCTAATCCCCACTAGGCCTGGAGGAAAGCCCCAGCCCCAGAGCTCAGGGAGCCCCCGAACGGGAGACCTTTCCTAATGCGCACTCTCAGCTCTTCTGAAGGCAACCGCTACCAATTTAAGCAGCTGTGAACTTTATGAATTTGGTACCCACAGCAAGGCCAAATTGGAAGATGTTCAGAGGCAAGGCGGAGAGTTCATAAGCCCTGCTGGATCAACATAATCCCAGGTGCAAGGTTGCGTTTTTCCTCCTCTGCCAATTAGCAGCATTTCTCCCTGGCCTTGTGCTTCCTTGCTCCTTTTTCATTAGAGTATCTTCTCTCTGGGAAATGTTAACTCTTCCAGGTCTCCCTGAAAGCTGCAGAAACAGAGCGCCCAGGGGCTTTGCAGGTATGCAGCTGAATGTGAGTCAGCTTGGCTCTTTAGCTCCTGGGTGGTTCTCTAAACAGCTAAAGGAGAAGGAGGGGGAAACCCTGCTAATGTCATAATGCCATTAAAGAGTCTTTAGTGCAACCACTTTGGGAATGCTGTGCACAGTTCCAACTGTCTTCCCTCCCCTGGAAAAGGGTCAGGAAAGGGGATCCAGAGGAATGAGCGACTCCCCCCTGAGGAAAGGTTTCAGCATCTGAGACTTTTTTGTTTAGAGAAAAGGCGCATAATGGGCAACATGAAAGAAGCGCACGGAAAGTGGAGAGACAAACGTTCTTCTCCCTCATAACATTAGAACTTGACATCCAGTGAAGCTGAATGTTGAGAGATTCAGGACAGATAAAAGAAAGCACAGACTATGGAACTCCCTCCCCCAGGAAACAGGGATGGCCACCAACATGGGTGGCTCTAAAAGAGGATAGGACTAATTTGTGGAGGAGGAGGAGGTGAGCCATGGCTACCAGCCCTGGCGGCTGTGCTCTGTCTCCACGGTGGAGGCAGCAGTGCTAATCAATACCAGCTCTGGGGTCCCACTTGCAGGTTTCCTGGGATAAAAAAATTCACCGCTCTTGTTTGCTTCTGTTGAAATGCCAGGTGTCTTTATCTCCAACTGTGCCCCAGTGGCCGCATTGGCACCATCCATTTAAAGCACTCTAAACAGTCATAGCTTCACCAAAAGAATTATGGGAAGTGTAGTTTATTAAGGGTGCAAAGAGATGTTTGGAGAGATCACTCTTCCCCTCCCAGAGCTACAATTCCCAGAGTTCCCTGAGAAGAAGGATCTAGTGTTAAAATGTTCTGGGAATCATAATGAATGAAAAGGAATGCCTGTGTCGCTGCTCTGTGGTCCTCCCCTAGCCAGGGCTGGTTCTCCAAGTCACAACCAGAGGATCCGCATCCCACCTCTGAGCACCAACAAACAGGCACTAAGGCCCAGCAGATCAGATGGGCAAGATGAAGAGGTCAGCAGAAAAGGCTGACCCTGCTATCCTGGCAGGGAGCACCCCAAGACCAAGGCAGGGCCATGGCCCCCTGACTTGGAAAATCAACAGATAGGGGTGGTTGTGGGGTTTTTTTTTGGGGGGGGGTTGCTTGATACGTTTTTGTCCTTGTTTTGCTTGAAAAAATTAAAATGAAAACCCAATACTTCTGGAGGGGGGCAAGAAAAGATTTGTAATGCACCAGGAAGCCGTTGATTTCTTTGAGCTGTTGTGAATTTTCTCCTGGGCAGATGCTGTTCTGCAGAAGTTTTCTGTGCCATGTTTCAGGCTCAAAAGATAAATGTTGCAGATATGGAAACAATGGAGGTAATTTACACATGAGGAGCAGAGGGTGTCACATGCTGATTTCTCCTCCTGCTTTCCACAAGTTCAGTGCCAGGTGACCAGGCATGAGGCATGGCAGCTGTAACCTTGCATCACAGAGCTGAGGGAAGAAAACTCCAAAAGGATTGTGGCCAAAGGTGATTTTAGAGTGAGCGTCTGGCGCCCTGCTGCAAAAGTGCTCAGGCAGAATATTGAAGGACATCCAGGAAACGATAAAGATTTTAAATGTTTTAGGTCAGTGGTTCTTTTGGGCCCCTGCCCTCTTGGCTCCATATTCTCGTCCGCAGTGCCTCCTTCCCTACTCTGTGAAAAGCATTATTTAGAAGAGCAGTTTGCACAGCCCACTAAGGAAGGTAGTAACACAATAAATTCAAAGCGGTGACTAAATCCCCACCCCCACCAACAGTCCCCTTGCTTCCAAGTGTCTTAAGAACACCCAGTTACTACTCCTCAGCAGGTAAGTGTGGCAAACAGGTAGCAGTTTAGATTCTCCTCCTCCTCCTCCTCCTCCTCCTCCTTCTTCTTCCACCCTTCATCTGAAGATCGGAGAGTGGTTTCAAATCTTAACACATACCAAAATGCATTACATCTACCAAAAGAGCAGTCCAGACCCTCATATAACATGAAGCAAATGCATTGCCATCATCCGACTCTGCTTAGAAACCTCCAAGGAAGGAGAACCCGCCACCTTCCAAAGGAGACCGTTCCACCGTCAAATGGCTCTTACTGCCAGAAGGTTCTTCCTGATGCCTCAGAACCAAGCTCCTTGGGCTCCACACTTGCCTCTGCCTCTTTGCTCCTCACCTGTCTGCTCTGATGCCTCTCCTCTCCTCCATATGCCTGATCTGCAGATCGAAGTTGTTGAGTGGACATACATAAGGGAAGGCGATCTCACAGGTAAACTGGTCCCAAGTTCTTAAAGGGCTTTCCATATTCACAGTGACACCTGGAACCTGGTCTCACTCCTGTTAGCAGTTGTGCCAAGATCACTCTGAGTTGCACGACTTTATTCTCAGGGATAAAATAGTGGGGGGGGGAGCCATGTGCGGCCCCCTTGAGCTCCTTGGAAGAAAAGGTGGGGCATAAAGGCACTAAATAAGTAACAAAATCATCAGGGAAATCAGGTGACCTCTCTGTGAGCAAGGCCCTCTCTCCTGCCCCTCGTTCCCTGTAAACATCAAAGGGCACAGCGAGAGAATCAATTTTCCTTAGGAGCCATTTGGTATTATAATGATTTTTTACATTCATATAATTACCCACTCTCCAAACTCACAGCTTCTGCTGAGTCGGGTGGAAATTCCTTGCATCTCATTGATGGAGATGGGCTCCCATTTACTCCCCCCACCCCCAGTTTTTTGCACGCACTCATTAAGTGGTTTCCTAGACCATATTAAAAGGCACCCCCAGCCCTCCTCCTCCTCTGCCAGAAGTGGGGGGGGGGGAGAAGAGTTGCATATTAAAGAACTGTTTGTCATCAGCTCCTGAAACATGCAGCCTTTTTATCATTACATTTCAATATCGCTGCAAATGACATCAATTATTCAATTTTTGCCATGGAAGGAAGCAACGCTGGGGCCTGTGCAACGCCTCAGCTGTAACAATCTCGCCCTTTCTGAAAGGATTTTAAATTCATAAGGGATCCATTTGAGTTCCATTAACTTGTACTTCTGGCTTTCGGATGGGGTGGGGGAAGGGAACTGATTCAAACAACTTTCCATTTCATTCTTGGAGACAATTTGCATGGGGAAATTGCAGGAAGAAACTTCCTGTTTGATTTGATGTTTTCAGCACTTTTGCTCGCTGCTGTGAGTGTGCGGGTGAACATTATTACAACTCTCAGAGTCTTCTCCAAAACACCTGCAAGGGTTAAGCCTCTTCCTAACCCTGCAGTTGAAATTCTGTATTGGTGGAGCCTTTCCCCCAAAACAGCTGCTGATTTCTGAAACTTCTTCTTTTAAAAAAAAAAAAAACCCCACACACTGAAATCAGATATACTTTGCATTGACGGGCCTTGTAATAAGCAGGTGGCTGACTCACCGGGAATCTGGCGTGGGTGGGGGTCCTGCTGGATCAGGCCACGGGGGGACCGGCTAGTCCACTATCCTGTTCTCTCAGAGGCTAACCTGCGGGAAGTCCGCAAGAATCCACCTCCTGCTCTTTTCAGGATCTGGTCTTGAGGTGGAGCTTGACTTCTGCCCTTCTTCTGTTCATCCCTCCTGGACCATGGCTCACTGGCAGAGCACCTGATTCCCACACAGTCGGTCCTGGGTTCAATCCCCAATGGCATCCCCTTTGGATCTCTGGTACTCAGAGGCATAACGGAGGGAACGCAGAGCACTGAGGAGGAGTCTCCTGTCCTCTCTCTCCCCACAACTCACAAACTTCCAGTGAAGCTGACTGTGGGAAGAGTCAGGATAGAGAAAAGAGAGTCCTTCTTCACACCGTGGAGGGAATCGGCAGAAATCCCTCCCACAAGAGGCAGTGATGGTTTTACAGCAGGATGGGACAAAGTCATAGAGGATTAAGGCTCCCCATGGCTGCTGGCCTGGACGGCTGGGCTCTGTCTCCAGAGGCAGCGATGTTTCTGAATGCCAGTTGGAGGGGAGAGTTGCTCTTGCACCCGGGTCCTGCTTGCGGGCTTCCCATGGGGCATCTGGTTGGCTGCTGTGAAAACAGGAGGCTGGACTAAGATGGGCCATTGGCCTGATCCAGCAAGCTCACCTTAAGTTCTTATCTCCAATCAGGGCTTTCAAGGGCTCTCACCTGAGACCTCAGAGAGATGCTGCCAGTCAGTGTCAGCAGTGCTGAGCTAGGTGGGCCAATGGTCTGCCTCGGTCCTGTGCCCCAGAGCCTTCTAGATTTCATTTCAGTGCTAAGCCTGCCATGTCATCCATCTATGCCCAAAGCAACCCCCGCCCCTCCTTCCACTGCACATTGGCAGGCTCCCCACCCCAGCGCAGATGGCGGTGTCACCATGGTTCAGGTTCGCCATGGTGCATCTGGCATTTCCCTCTGCAAATTGATGGATTGGGCTGGCCCAGCTACCTGCTCCCCCGTCCACAAGATTGATGGAAGGTGGGGACCGGATCCAGAGACGAGAGGCAAAGTTCAGCCTTGCCAATCACTTCTCCCTAATGAAGAATCAATTGGGAACATGCAGGGGCCAGAGGGGGCCAGAAGCGGCCGATCCCCAAGCCGGTCTCGCTCCAGCCCCACCTGCCCTTTCCTCATCTCACTCATGTGACATTCCCAAGGACGTTGCCCCTGACCGGCTTCCCTGCATGGTTAGGATTTTCCATTTGGGAGCTTCTCGCAGGCTGAGGGAGATCAGTCTATCTGCCATTTGAACCCTTTACACCCCAGCTTGTTCCCTGAGATCACCAACAGGAGCACCGTTGCCTGAGGTGGCAAGGCTTGTTTGACAACAATGAGAACCTGATTCTTTCGTGTCATTGGTCCAGTCCTGGGGAACTCTTTGCCACTGGAGGTTCAGCAGGCGCCTTCTGTGCCAACTTCTAAATGCCTGCTGAAAACTTTTCTATTCCACCAGGCAAATAATAATAATAATAATAATAATAATAATAATAATAATAATAATAATTTATTATTTATACCTCACCCATCTGGCTGGGTTTCCCCAACCACTCTAGGCAGTTTCCAACAAAATATTAAAATACAATAATTCATCAAACATTAAAAACTTCCCTAAACAGGGCTGTCTTCAGATGTCTTCTAAAAGTCAGATAGTTGTTTATCTGTTTGACATCTGGTGGGAGGGCGTTCCACAGGGAGGGCGCCACTACTGAGAAGGCCCTCTGCCTGGTTCTCTGTAACTTGGCTTCTGGCAGTGAGGGAACCACCAAAAGGCCCTCGGCGCTGGACCTCAGCATCCAGGCAGAACGATGGGGGTGGAGACGCTCCATCAGGTTTACTGGGCCGAGGCCATTTAGGGCTTTCAAGGACATCACCAACACTTTGAATTGTGCCCGAAAATGTACTGGGAGCCAATGTAGGTCTTCCAAGACCGGTGTTATGTCGTCACCAATCTAGCTGCCGCATTCTGGATTAGCTGTAGAAATTAAGAATTATGCAGGCAGTTAAGAACAACATCCTTCCACAATGCTTAATTGACATCTGTTTTTAACTTTTAAGAAACATTTTTATGTATTTATTACTGTAAACTGCTTATATATCTATGTGAGATACAGCAGTCTATCAACCAACCAACCAATAACATTTTTACCCCACCAGTAACCCACAGTTCACAGGATTTTAAAACAACAACACCACACTGTAAATAAATAAGAGCAGGCAAAGGTGTGAAGTTTAAATTGTCAACTTAAAACCTGGAGGCAAACACACACACTGTATATGGGGAAAGGAATGGTCTGAATGAATGAATGACAAGTCATCCCATGCCATAGCTGTCAACTTTTCCCTTTTCTTGCGAGGAATCCTATTCAGAATAAGGGAATTTCCCTTTAAAAAAGGGAAATGTTGACAGCTATGTCAATGCCCTTGAGCAGCCATCTTCAGTTTGTTCCAAAAAACATAAACTGACCACCTTTGCTGATCAGCAAACAATCAGGTTCAAAAATGATCACTCAATTGTGGACCAGAGAATTTCTCTGAGACTCCTGTCCCAAGCTGGTCCCCTCCTGAGGGAACAGGACAGCACGTGGATGTTTCTTGTCCTTGTCCTGCGCTGAATGATCAGGAGGGAAGTGGCTTCAGACCGAGGTTAGGCTGCTGTGTTGGCTCTTAGATAGTTTCTCTTCCACCTTTTTTGTCTTGTTCATAACTGATTTTAATTGCTTTAAACTAGCAGTTCCAAAATATTTTTTGGCCACTGCCCCCTTGTCTCTACAGACTCATTCCCAGTGCCCGCCTATATGCCCTATAAAAAGCATTATTCAGAATCATGATTTGCACAACCCACTAAGGAAAATAACATAATAAAATTCAAAACAGTAGCAATTAATTGAACATTTATTCACAACACAGTTAAAGCTATTTAATTAATTGAAGAAAACTGATGAACTTGATCCAGCGATACCACCTTTTCAGAGGTGACAGTCATTTGCCCCCCCCAGCCCCCCTTGCCTCTTAGTGCCCCCAGGAGGTGCCCCTGCTCACTTTGGGAACCACTGTTTTAAACTTTGGATTATATTTCTTGGTACTTTTAAATAAGTTGTAAACCTCCTAAAGGGCCCGACCATATATATGCTATATGGGTAGCATATAACTCCAATCAGTGGATAAATGAATGCCTATCATGGGGCCATCCGTCTGCCATGAAAGATCTTTCTCCTGCAGCCTGCGGAGGAGAGTCTGTGCGTCACTTCCGTGGAGAGTTGGGGGCGAAACTTCATGCAGTGAGGTTGCAAATCCTCTCTCTCTCTCTCTCTCTCTCTCTCTCTCTCTCTCTCTCTCGCCCTCTCTCTCATTTGTGCTCATTCTTCCCTACCTAGTTTACTGCCAATGACACTCAGATAAATAGCCTCTGTCAGCCGTCCCTGGTCTGCGCAAAGAGAAGGTGTCACAGTGATTTATGACACTATCTTGGGAAGGCCTTCCCCACACACTGTGGGCAAGCAAGCATCCCACCTCTGTGCACACAAATATCGGCCTCCTTCTCCCTCCCTCCCCGGCACTGACCCAAGGGACCCAAGGGAGGATTTTTGCCCTCTGGAGGATGCACAATGGTGGATAGTCTGGTCTAGATCTCTGGCCTCAGGATTCGTGCTCAAGAAACCGCCGTCAACAATGAAGAAGGCAAATTCCATGCTGGGGATCATCCAGAGAGGAACCGAAAATAAAACTGCCAATATTATCATACAAAACCATGGTGTGACCACATTTGTGTACATTTCTGGTCACCTCACTTCAAAACAGAGATTGCAGAGTTGAAAAAGGTTCAGAAAAGGGCAGCCAAAATGATTCTGGGATGGAGCAGCTCTGCTAGGAGGAAAGTTCATTTGGGACTTTTTAGCTTAGAGAAAAGGTGAGGGTGAGGCCACAGGACAGAAGTGTATGAAATGAAGCCTGGCAAGGAGAAAGTGGAGAGAGGACACCTTTTCCTCACTTCCTCAAATCCCCAGTTCCCTGGATGGGATCTTTAGCCAGTCCCCGTCACTTAGCCTGGCCTCCCTCCCAGGTTTTGAGAGGAGAACCAAGCACACCACCTTCAGCTCATTAGAAGAAAAGGTGGTATATAGACATGCAGTGAATGACTAAATAAATAAAACACCCTCCCCTTTATGCATGGCTCTTAAAGGCACAGGGGCGCAGGTGCCCTTGCCGAAACCTTCTCCCCCTCCCTCTCCCACCCCTGCCAAGCCCAGTTTGAAATCAGAACAGCAGGAGCCAAGACAGATCAACAAGAGCAATATTTTTGTTTTCTTCTCCCAGATTCAGATTTGCAGGCATGCAACTGATTTTGCTCATTCCCATTGACATTATTCTTATTCCTGTTATTATTTTGCCTGGCACAGGTATGATTAACACATCAAAAGGCTGCTTTGCTTTGCTTAACAATATTGTATGCCTAACTGCTTCATTAATTGAATCATTGCAGTGTTTGCTTGTGAGGGCTGCTTTCTTTCCTCATAACAAATCTGTTTTCGTTGTGACTTGATTTTAATGCCCTTTCCCTTCCCTTCCCTTCCCTTCCCTTCCCTTCCCTTCTCTCCCCCCCCCCCTTGGAATTTCTCCATTGTCCAATAAAGAGAGTTTGAAATGCATCCGTTGCTGTGATTTGTTCGTTGCCACTGGATTTATACAAGGTTACTCCAAGAAGATCAGGAGATCAGGGAGCCAGGGTGGCCTAGTGGTTAGAGTGTTGGACTGGGACCTGGGAGAGACCAGGGTTTGACTCCCCCACTCAGCCATGAAGCTCCCTGGGTGACCTTGGAGTCAGTCGCTGCCTCTCAGCCTAACCTACCTCACAGGGTTGTTGTGGGGATTAAATGATGAGCAAGAGAAGAACCATGTACACCACCTTGAGCTCCTTGGGGGGAAAGTTGGAACAGAGATGCAATAAAGGACACATCCTGGAAGGCAGAGGTGGTGCATCATCCTTCCCCACAGTAGTGCAATGGGCCAAGCTTGGAGAAGTGCTCACAGAAGCCATGGCTTAATCATGGGAAGGGATCCCGCTAGAATCCAGAGATTCTTCAACCTCCACCTCAGACTGAAAGGTGTTGTCATGTCCTGTGTGATATTGATGTGGGTCTTCAAATCACAGAATCACAGAATGCAGAAGTGGAAGGGATCCCCACGGGTCATGTAGTCCAACCTGCTGCAATGCAGGAATCACAGGTAAAGGAATGGGGACCCCAATGCTGGTCAGGTTCTTGCCCCTTATCTCCTGTTCCACTGCCAGAACAGTTTTGCTGCTTTTATTTTTCTTCATGATCCGCTCTCATGTTATTTGGGAAATGCAACCTCTGTACTGTTTCTATGTTTTGTAATTTTGATTATTATTTTTTGTTTGCACTCTCCATTTTACATTACTAAAAAAACTTCATTAAGGCACACAAACAACAACAACAACAACAACAACAGGAGAGGTCAGGGTGTAAACCTGGGCAATACCTGAGGGCCCAACTACCCCTTCCTAAAGACAGAAAGATAGTGTCTGGAGCTAGCCATTCCTAACTTTGTTTAAACACCAAGATGCAGGTGATGAGGGTGAGATCACCAGGAGTCCTGTCTTGCTTTGGAGCTCTCCCAGGTGCTGAAAGCTTCTGCTCCCTGGAACATCCCTCCTGGTGGCTCAGTCCTTCCCACTCCAGGTTCTGCCTGGATCTGCTCAGCCGCCTCAGGCTCACAAGCTCACCTGGTCAGGACAAAGTAGGACTCGGTCATATGACTTTATTTCACTTCCAAGCTTGGTTTGGAAAATCTCCCTCCTTCCCAAATAAATGCCGTCTGTCAGGGTAATGGACTGTGGCTGTCCCACCCGACATGTCGAACTGCAGACATGATGTATGGAACCTTCTTATTTGATACATTAGCTACAGTCCTGATAAAGATTTACCGGGTGAGGTGTGCTCTCAAGCACAGGCCTCGGCTGCAAGAGTCAAGCCAGGGCAGGCTTTGCCCAGGTTTACCCACTTTCCCAATCATTAGCAGATGCACAGCTAATCCCCTCCTCTTATTCCTGCCTCACTCCCAACCTCCCCTCCCTGCAAAGCATTTTTCACCATTGTTTTTGTATTTGCATTTTTTGTAGCTGTTATCTTATTGCAGTATGAAAATCTTACTAAAAAAAGAAGCTTGTAAAATTATGCCTCGCATGGAGAAAGCAGAGAGAGAAAAGTTTATATCTCTCTCTTAGAAGACTAGAAGTCATGGACATCCTCTGGCACTGGAGATTCAGAAGTCCTTCTTCACGCGTCTCTATGGAACCCCCCCCCCCCCCCCCGCAGGAGAAAGTGATGGCCACCCACTTGGATGACTATAAAAGAGGCTCTGACCAATTCCTGGAGGAGGAGAGGGCTATTGATGGCTTCCAGCCAGGATGACTCTGCTTTGCCTCCAGAGGGCGTTGCTCTTGTGCTCGGATGCTGCTTGGCAGGTTTCCCACAGTCATCTGGTTGGCCACTGTGGAAACAGGATGCTGGACTAGATGAGCCATTGGCCTGATCCAGCAGCTTTCTGTATGTTCTGAAGTTCCCAACCTTTGGTTTCAGGACTCAGGAGTGTCAGAGAAAGTGGTCCTGCAGTGGGAGACAGGGATGGCTGCTCAGAGGAGCCCAGGCCACATGGTGCAGCTTCCAGCAAGCCTCTCTTCCTTTTCCCTCCTGCCACAAGGCTTGATAAAAGGAATTCAGCAAAGTTGTTTGATCTGAAGCATCTCTCCTCCTACCTCACATCAGTTTAGAAACTCTCCCTTTTGAACATTTTAAATATGACAAGCATCTATCCTTGATGGTAAACATTCCCCAGTGCTTTAATTTATTAATTATTTGGAAATTGTCACACACTTTGCTCTCTCTTAATTGATCCCCCCCTCCTGCTTACAGGCTGGGGAAGATAACAGGGAATTAAATCTGTGATCCGTCTGGAGAGGTGAAGATCATGAAACACCAGCTGAAACTGGTCCTGCTTCTGCTGGAGCCTTGTTTATTCATGTAATTTGTTACAGCTTCAGAATAATATAATAACATAAAGAAAAGTGGGGTCAGGCCCTAGAGCTCCCTGGTGGAGCTCATCCAGTCTCAGTCCCCAAAGGCATCTTCCAAAATGGTTGGGGAGGGCCGTTCTCTGTCTGAAACCCCAGCCAAGCCACTGACAGGGTAGGACGGGTGGTCAGCCTCCAGCCTTGCCCCCCACCCACAAGCTTTACACTTGGCATGTGAGACCAATTGCACCAAACCCCACACAGGTTGTCACATGGTGACTTCTAAGCCTATAGCTCCTTCTCCCTCTCAAGGCCAGGATGCAGCCCATCACCTCTGCCCTCCACCCCCCACCCCAGGGGTCAGCAACAGGAAGCTCCTGCAACTGCCCCCACCCCACCTTCCATTCTAGTCTGCCAAGACCCTCCGTGATGTCTTTTTGAAACTCCTGGCAGGGCTGTACATGAGCAAGCAAGCAGGGGCACCTTCTGCTGCTGCTCCCCCAGCACTGCTGTTTGGGCCACAAGGCGAAGCAAGTGAAGAAGCAAGTGGGCTTCAATGGGGAAGAGAAGCAAACCCAGGGGGCTCTTGTCAGTTCGGAACAGGACCCTCATAGAATCATAGAGTTGGAAGGAAGAAGAGAAGAAGAGTTTGGATTTGATATCCCGCTTTATCACTACTGTAGGGAGTCTCAAAGCGGCTAACATTCTCCTTTCCCTTCCTCCCCCACAACAAACACTCTGTGAGGTGAGTGGGGCTGAGAGACTTCACAGAAGTGTGACTGGCCCAAGGTCACCCAGCAGCTGCATGTGGAGGAGCAGGGAAGCGAACCCGGTTCACCAGATTACGTGACTACCGCTCTTAACCACTACACCACACTGGAAGGGATACCCAAGTGTCATCTAGTCCAATGTCCTACAATGCAAACCTAATAGTTAAAGAATCTCTGACAAATGACCAACTTCTGCTTAGAAACCTCCAGTGAAGAAGAGTCTACCACCTTCAGAGGAAGCTGGTTCCACTGTTGAACAGCTCCCAACCTCAGAAAGTTCTCCATAATATTTATTTGGAATCTCCTTGCTTGTCGTTTGAATCCACTGGTTTGGGTCCTATACTCTGGAGAAGACAAAAACAATGATATATAGATGGTACCTAACATCAAGTAAATTAGCAAAGAAGTATAAATCAACACCAAATCTTTGTTGGAAATGTAGGCTTGCCATGGCGGAGGCTGTTGATTACATCTGCGCCGTTTCACATGGAATATTTTGAGGATGAGATGTGACTAATCATCCTCCCAACCCCCCCAGGGCTGGGGGGGCAGCTTCACCTGCAGATTGCCCAACACCTGCCCCCAATCCGGTAAGAATGAGGGGGCACGGGGCGCTGGGTGGAAAACACTGTGGATCTCTTTGGCAACTCTCCAAAGTTGCCACCATGAGCGAACAAACTCCTGTTTTTTAAGATGATAATTCCGACTTAATTAACGGGCATGCTCTGAGTGAGGGGAGATAAACTACTCTGTCAACTGATTCAGCCACTGAGGAGATAAGGGATTTGAGTGGAAGAGAGACTATCTATATTTTGGAACTGGTATGTCGGAACGGAAAGGGGGCGGGAGTCACCTTTGTTTCCTTTTGATAGACTGCGTATTTGCTATTTTACTTGGCAAATACCCCTGGAAAGTCTGAATACCGATGGATTATGTAGGCAAGTGAGACTGGACTGTATTGCAATATTGATATAATTTTGATCTAATTATTAACTGTGTGGAAAAGATACGGTATACAAACTTCCAGTTAATTCTGATGGACTTTTAAGAGCGGAAGATGGGAATTGAGGCCTCTAGTCAAAGTACAGGCTTATTATTCTGGTATGAGATAAAACAGAAAGGTTTGGACATATGCCTGGAATAACTGGCACAAAGCCAGATTTCCTCCATTTTGGGACTTTTCGTATTGGATAATTACTGGCATGAAGAAGTGAAAGTGAAAGACTTGGAAGAAAATAAACACCCACACAGAAACATACTGTTTTGATATACTGTAACTTGTTTGCTGGATGAACTCAGAGGCTGTGAAAACGAATGAAGGATTAACATTGGATTAATTTATGGGAACGACCTGGACTAATTAAGAAAGCAGTGCAAATGTAAGGTGATGGCAATCCTCCGACCTCAGAGCATGGAAAGTCAAACGAAGATTTATGATTTGGCTTAATATTTGAACTGCTTGATTATTTTATAATTCAGAATGTTTTTAATGTGGCCTTTATTGGATTGTTAAATTGGAAAACTTAATAAAGATTGTTTTAAAAAGCGGGGGGGGGGGGGGAGAGAGAGAAAAGGGTATTTAAGGTAACTTTCCCCAAAAGGCCAGAAGCTGTTTCACTAGGGATAACTGGAGCAGATATCCCCCAAAAGCAGATAAATCTAGTTCTTTAAGCAACAGCAGCAGCATGAATATTATACAATAAAAAATGTCACAATGAGGTGACACCTAGCCAAAGAGGAACAGCAGCTAAAATTGAGAGAATATGTAGAATTGGCAAGTTTGACATATAAAATTAGAGATGGGAAAATGTTTGTAGAATACTTAAAATCTCAGTGTAAATATTCTGAAACACAAATAGGATTTGTGGGAGTCAACTTTTTGTTTTTCTTTTGTGATAAGGTGAAGGTGTAGAATAACTATACTATGCAGCATAAATCGAAACTTTGGGGTAACCAGGGAGGGAGGGAGGAGAAGTCGTACATGGAATGATTGATTGCTAAATTTGAAATGTTGTTGAATTGCTTATTTGTTGAGAGAAAGAGAGAGAGCGTGAAGAAGCTGTCTCTGTCTTCCATACGACAACTTTCTGATATTGGAAGGTGGCTCTCATCTCACCTCTCAGTCTCCTCTTTTCCAGGCTAAGCATCCTCAAGTCTCTCACCCACTCCTCACAAGGCTTGGTTTCTAAACCTTTATTGTCTTGGTCACCCTCCTTGGCAGATGCCTGATCCTGCCAACTCTTGAGGCCAAACCTGCACAGAGCCCAGCAGTCTGTCACAGGAAGCTACTGGAAGAGCAAGAGGATCGAAGGGATCCTTTTGGTCCCCCAGTATCTGGAGAAGATGATGAAGGTTGCTGAAAAAGGACCGGGAGATTGTTGAGAAGCTGAATATCTGCACACATCTTAACTCTGTAAGATGTTGGACAGGTGCCTTGGCCTCACCTGTTGCTGCTTCCCAGGGAGGGCATTAGAAGGCTACGTCAAATAGAGGTGACACAACAGATTAAATTTCAGTAGAGCTGGTTGACAAATACTAAAAATTAACAAATCAATAAGTCCAGATGAAACACATTCAAGCAGTCTTAAGGAATTCAGGTGTGAAACTGCTAATCTCTGGGCAAAAAGGAACTTCCCCAGTTGGATACATGGGCAACAATATGGCAAACAAGACTCAGCCTAAGTAAGCATAAAAGGTTCCCCATTTGGGACAAACATTTGGGACAAACATATAAATCAATGTGGCCTGAAGTGGCAGTGAATAGGCAGGAAAGACATATTGGGGTCAAGATGGATAATGTCAGGAAACTGCCATCGGAGCCATAGGGAGAGGGAGGGTTCCAGAGGGATTCCGGAGAGCGTCCCAGGAGGCAGAGAAGCAGCACATCTTCTGGGGAAGGAAATCAGCGTAGCACCAGTGGAGAAGGGGGGCAGATGGGGGAATCGGCGAGGTGGCTCCAGGACTTCTCGCCGGGGACCAGTGGGGAGAGCACAGGTCCTCCGTTGCCCACACCCTCCATGTGCAGAAGGCTTCCACGCAGGGAGAGTAGGCAGAGACTAGGCGTCAAAGAGCTTCTTTGCTGGAAGAAGTTCAAGAAACGCCAACTGACGGATTCTGCCAGCGATTGAGACAGCCACGGGCGAGTGGCTGTCCAGACAGAAAGGGTTCACTCAGGCAACCCAGCCAGGTGTGGCACCGATTTACGCACAAGCAACCCCTAGAACCATTACAGCAATCCGTCAGTCACTGACATTGCTTGTGCGCAGCCCCGGAGAGGCAGCACGATGAGCCAAACAGGAACAGCCGGAGAGACGGAGCAACCAGCTGCGGTGCGGAGTCTGGTCGAGAGGAACCGAGACTTGGAGACGCACGTAGCTATCCTGACGGCATGGCTGGAGGAAAGACGGGCTCAGGATGCACAGGTCAGAACCACCCCCATCGCAAGGAAGGTACCAGGCCTGGTACACAAGTTTGGTGGAAGGCCCCAAGACTACAATGCTTTCCGAACGGAAGTGCAGTACGCTTTGGAGCTGCAGAAAAATGACTTTGCTGATGACGGGGAGAGGGTGGCCTACATTGTGGGGCATCTGCAGGATGGGGCGCGCGAATGGATCAGGCCCCTAATGGCGATGCAAAATGATGCCTTGAAGGACCTTAAGAAATTCCTTCAGGGAATGGACGCGATGTTCTCCAGCGAGGTGGAGCAAAGCGTGACACGGCGGGAACTGATGGGGTGCAAGCAGGGGAGCCAGTCCATCAGAAACTACTGGTCGCGTTTTGCAATGTTAGTCCACCGGCTCGGGTGGGATCTGGACTCTGAACCGATACATATGTTGTTTGAGGTGGGTCTATCCCCCGAAGTGAAAGACGAGTTGTCCCGAGCGCCCCGGCCACGGTCGATGGACGAGCTCACCAAGGTTGTGCTCGCGATAGGCGTACGCCAAGAAGCGCGGGCTCAGGAGAAGCGGGAAATGAGAGAGGAACGTTTCCATGACTCCCGCATTCCTGACATACCGAGGGAGCCTCCCCAGGCGGTGGAGCCAATGGAAATTGATGGCGCGCACAAGGTTTCAAACTCCGGTGAAGGTCGTAAAAGGGAAGGAAAGGAGTGGAAAACTACCAAGAAGTGTTTCCTCTGTCAACGACCAGGACATTTTGCTAAGGTCTGCCCTCAACAAAAAGCCTGGCAAGGGATGGTGGGGGCTGCAGGCCACGACAAGAAGGGGGAGGAAGGGCAGGCGCAGGGAAACGACAACGCCTGGCTGCCAACCAGCAGGGGCAGCAGCCAGGCCAGCAACCAATAGAAGTGCCCCAGCCTGACCCCCCCAAGGCAGCTATAGCCATAGAAGTGGTGCTAGAACTCCCGAATGGGCACCGTGTCAAAGTTAAGGGACTGCTGGATTCGGGCAGCTCGTGTAATTTCTTCAGCAGAGACTTCACTCTGGAGACCAACTCCACCTGTTGCCTGTAGATTTTCCCTTGCAGGTGACAACCATCGATGGCAGGGAACTTCTGGGAGGGGAAGTGACACACCAGACCCTGCCAATGCGAATGAGGGTTTCCAGGCACACGGAGACCATTGCCTTTCACGTGGCCACACTGGCAGGACCCCCAATAATACTGGGAATGAGCTGGCTGGTGCTGCATGATCCAGTAGTGTCATGGCATCAGCGGTCAGTCACCTTTGGGTCAGTTAACTGCTTAGGACACTGTCTGGGAGGGGAGAACTCAAGAATGACGGTGGCCAGGGTGGCCGGGCTGGCCGTGGAACAAAAAGGGGAGGTGCCACCACAATATGCTGACCTGAAGGAGGTCTTCAGCGAGAGGGAGGCAGATAGACTACCCCCCCCCCACAGGCCCTTTGACTGCCAAATCAACCTACTCCCAGGGGCTCAGTTGCCGGTGGGTAAGCTGTATGCAATGTCCGACCGGAAGATGCAGGAGTTGCGGCAGTTTATTGACAAGAACCTGAAGAGGGGGTTCATAAGGGAATCAAAGGCGGTGGGGGGCAGTCCGGTGTTCTTTGTGGACAAAATCAGCCCAGGTTGGTCGTAGATTATAGGGCCTTGAACCTGGTGTCAGAACCCGTGACCTTCCCAATGCCAAGGATTGACGACATTTTAACCTGGGTGAGGCAGGGGAAGATTTTTACCAAGCTGGACCTCAGAGGGGCATACAATTTAATTAGGATAAGGGAGGGGGGCGAATGGAAAACCACCATGTTCACCCCCCTGGGGGCTTTCGAGTACTTAGTCATGCCATTTGGATTACAATCGGGCTCCGCCTGCTTTCAAGCATTCATGCACCACGTGCTGGGGCCCCTGCTGTACAAGAATTGCATAGCCTTTTTGGATGACGTCTTAATCTATTCGGACAATGAGAAACAACACGTCAGAGACATCAGGGAAGTGCTACAGAGACTGCAGAAGCATCAGTTGTGGGTCAAGCTAGAAAAATGCCAATTTCACGCCAGAGAGGTCAAGTTTCTGGGGTACAAGTTGTCAGACAAAAGCCTAGCTATGGACCCAGGCAAGGTGAAGGCAGTGCTGGAATGGAAAGCCCCCAAAACCCGGAAAGATGTGCAGAGGTTCTTAGGGTTCAGCAACTTCTACAGGAAGTTCATAAAGAACTTCGCTCACTTGACAGCGCCCATAACAGATTGTCTCAGTAGCAAAGGGAAGTTTGCGTTGACAGAAAGTGCCCAGCAATCCTTTGAAAGGCTGAAGAAGGCGTTCGCTCCTGCACGTCGATCTGGAGAAGCCCATGAGACTGGAGACGGACCCGTCCGACCGAGCTGTTGGAGTGGTCCTTTTGCAGCCCGGGACCAAGCAGGACTGGAGGTCGTGTGCCTTTTTCTCAAGGAAGCTGAGCAAGTCAGAGCAAAACTACACAGTGTATGACCGAGAACTGCTTGCGATCTATGCGGCGTTTCGGCAATGGAGACATCTGTTGATAGGGGCCCGGCACAAGATCCAGGTTTGTACTGATCACAAGAACTTAGAATACTGGCGGACCGCGCGAGTGCTCAACCAGAGACAGATTCGATGGGCCCAGGAGTTCGCCAAGTTTTCCTTCGAAATCAGATACGTGCCTGGAGAGGAAAACGTAAGAGCAGATGCTCTCTCCCGGAAACCGGAATACCTGGAGGGAGAGGGACCACCAGAGATCCGACATGTGTTTCCCGAGGACCGGTGGGTGTGTGGGGGAACGTTGGTTGGGAAACAAGAACTGGCAGGGCTTACTAGAGACGACGCGTTCGCTCAAGCAAAAATCAGGGAACTCCGGGACGGAAGGGAAGACCATGGAGGGTTTGAGGAAAAGGAAGGGCTACTGTACTATAAGGGGGCACTGTATGTACCGGGGGAGACCTTGAGGGGGAAGGTACTTAAACAACTCCATGACAACCCAACAGTGGGACACTTTGGACAGCACAAGACCATGATGCTCGTCACCAGGCAGTTCTGGTGGCCAAAGGTGAGGGAAGACGTACAGGAATATGTACGGGGGTGCGACCGATGCCAGAGGGCAAAGGGAGAGAGGGCTGCCCCCGCAGGGTTACTGGAACCCTTACCTACACTGGGGAGGCCCTGGGAGGTGGTGTCCATTGATTTTATGACAGATTTGCCCAAGTCAAGGGGGAAGACAGCAGTCATGGTGGTAGTCGATCTACTGACAAGAATGTGCCATTTCATAGCTTGCTCACACGCGGTGACGGCAGAGGAGACACCCGGGTTGTTTGTGGATCACATTTTCAGACTGCATGGGGCTCCCTCGAGGGTAATCTCGCATCGCGGGAAACAATTTATTTCCAGGTTCTGGGAGAAGCTCATGAGCTTGCTACAGGTCGAGGTGAGCTTCTCAACGGCGAGACACCCAGAAACCAACGGACAAACAGAGAGAGCGAACAGTATACTCCAGCAATACCTACGCTGCTACGTCAGCGAGAGACAGAACGATTGGGTAGAGAAACTAGCTTTGGCTGAATTTGCGTACAATAACGCTGAACATGTGTCCACGGGAATGAGCCCGTTCATGGCCAATTACGGGTGTCACCCCAGGGCCTTCCCGGGGAGAGGGAGGAAGCATGGAGTGTACCCGCGGCCGAGCAGTTTGTAGAAGAAATGGAGGCCTTGCACCAGCTACTCAAGATGAACTTGGAGTGGGCCAAGGAAGTTTACAAGAGGCAGGCGGACAAGCACCGTTGGGAGGGGGAGACCATACGGGTAGGAGACCGGGTGTGGTTGTCAACCCAAGGGTTACCCCTAAAGGGAGGGTGCAAGAAGTTGCAGCCGAGGCGGCTGGGGCCTTTTGAGGTAACACAGCAGGTGAACCCAGTGGCATTCAAACTCAAGTTGCCGGACAGCATGAAGATACATCCGGTGTTCCATAGGTCCCTAATTACACCGTACAGGGAGGGGCGGGAATTTCCGGGGCGGGAGGGAGGAGTCACCACCCACCCGCGGGTAGAGGAGAGGGAACACCGCAACCAAGCCACAGAAATACTCGATTCAAGGTGGCGAGGTCGCCAGGTGCAGTACTTGGTAGCGTGGGAGGGAGAACCCAGGTCAGAAAACACATGGGTCCCCACGGAGTCAATCAATGACGGGTATCTGGTGGAAGAATTCCACAGTTTGTTCCCGGATAAGCCAAAACCACTAGCGAGATTCTGGGAGGAAGAATTTGGAACCACAGACGATGAAGGGGACTTTGTGGGCTTTCCTGCCTCAGAAGAGGAGGGAAGAGAGGTGTCAGAGGGAGAAGAATCAGACTGGGAGGTCCACCCTGCGGGGAGAGATCGGAGCGGGTGGGAGGCTGGTTTTGAATCCTCAGAGGATGATGACAGCTCCTTCAGGGGATTCCCCGCATCGTCGGCCAAGGAAAGAGACGAGGTTGTATCGGAAAATCACGCCGGGGGTGGAGGGGGTCCTGGGGAGGAGGTGGATGTCAGGGAACTGCCATCGGAGCCAGAGGGAGAGGGAGGGTTCCAGAGGGATTCCGGAAAGCGTCCCGGGAGGCAGAGAAGCAGCACATCTTCTGGGGAAGGAAATCCGTGTAGCACCAGTGGAGAAGGGGGGCAGATGGGGGAATCGGCGAGGTGGCTCCAGGACTCCTCTCTGGGGACGAGCGGGGAGAGCACGGGTCCTCCGTTGCCCACGCCCTCCCTGTGCAGAAGGCTTCCGCGCAGGGAGACTAGGCGGAGACTAGGCGTCAAAGAGCTTCTTTGCTGGAAGAAGTTCAAGAAATGCCCACTGACGGATTCTGCCAGCGATTGAGACAGCCACGGGTGAGTGGCTGTCCAGACAGAAAGGGTTCACTCAGGCAACCCAGCCAAGTGTGGCGCCGATTTACGCACAAGCAAGCCCTAGAACCATTACAGATAACTCAAAGAAAACATTAACTCAGAAAAACAAAGAGAATTCCTCAACAAGATTTATTGAGAAATTGGGTGATGGAGTTGGACTGGGAACCAAAAATTCCAGCTTTGGGAATGTCTTTGTATAAATCTACCATATAAATGCATTTGGAATACAATATTGTACAATTTTGAAAACTCCATCTCTGAAAGACATTCTAGAGCTGGAAAAAGTACAGAAGAGGACAACCAACATTATTAGGTCAGCAAGTAACTAGAGAAGGCAAAAGTTTAAGCTTTTGTTTTCACTGGGCCTTTCTTTTAAATGCTGGTTGTTAATGCTGCTAGTTTTGTATATTTTAAAGTTGTATAATGCTGTG
Organism: Podarcis liolepis; assembly: GCF_965112155.1. Lineage (NCBI taxonomy): Eukaryota > Metazoa > Chordata > Lepidosauria > Squamata > Lacertidae > Podarcis > Podarcis liolepis. The sequence goes on from NC_139573.1 coordinate 57,657,864, forward strand.
AAGACCCCTTTGGGTGGGCTATCCCCGTAAACATAATCCTATAGATAATTTTACAAATAAAACAAATAAAGCAGTGGTTTTCAACCAGTGTGCCGTGACACCTTGGGGTGCCTTGAAGGATGGGCAGGGTGCCTCTGTCCTTCTCTCCCTCCTCTGATGCCCTCTCATGTCTCTGCCTCCCAAAGGCTTGCATGGCTCTTTGCTGCAGCAGCAGCCCTGGCTACAAGCTCCCCAGGCGAATGGTGCCTCTGGGAGTGGGGGGGGGCAGCGCAGAGACCAGGGGTGGCAGCAACAGTTGCCCGGAGGACTCCCAAGAAGAGGGAAGAGGAGAGGAGGTTGAAGGAACACACCACAAGGGAGGGTGTTCAAAAAAGGGTGAGGGGCTGCCAGCCCTGCAGGCAAGGGGTAATGTAACTGGGAGCCGCAAAATGTAGTTGGTCAAGGGAGACGTGGACTCAGAAAGGTTGAAAACCTCTAAAATAGTTTGGCTTGGTTCAAAAAAGAGTAACTTGGGGAGATGTGATTAGAGATTTTTACCGTTATGGCTAGTGTGGGGAAAGTCAGCAGGGAGAACTAGATCTCCCTCCTATTACACAGAATCTCAGGCTCCCCATTGTCCACCCATTTATAAACAATTTCCTAATAATTTCTGTGGCCGTTTTCTGGGCCTGTCCCAGCTTTGCAGCCAGAGAGTCTAGCTCTGAACAGCAGGCACTGTTGATGGCAGATGCTGGAGGGTGGAAGGACATCTGTGTGGCCTGCAGAAGGTCCCAGGTCCAATCCCCAAGGGCATCTCCGAGGAGGGCTGGGGGAGGCTCATGTCTGAAGTGCTGGAGGGCTGCTGCCAGTCAGTGTAGACAATAGCAAGCTCGATGGGCCACGTTTCCATGGTGTGGCTCCAAGCAACCTTCCACTACTCCTCTGTGCTGTGAAGCGTCAGCAGTGTGGTGTGGCTGGTGTTGCCATCTTCATTTTACTGTTTTGGAAGGAAGAAACAAGCTGGAAAGAAGGGAGGCTGAAGGAAGACAACCCCAGAGAAAAATGTTCTCCATTAAGGGTTGACTGGGTAACCCTTTGGGTCCCTTCCAACTCTACAGTTCCAGGATTCTATCTAAGAGCTGCCTTTGAGACGGGCACAACTGAGCTCTGCTCCCCTCTGTCAGCATTTATGACCCTCGAGCCAAGGAGATAAGATACAACTTTAGAAGACATCTGAGGGAAGCCCTGGATAGGGAAGTTTTTTAATATTTTAAAAAGTTTTAATATATGCTGGAAGCCGCCCATAGTGGATGGAGCAACCCAGTCATATGGGTGGGATAATAGTAATAGTAGTAGTAGTAGTAGTAATATCCCTGTTTTCATCAGAGAAATGTTGGAGGGTATGCAAATGCATTTGTCGTGCCAAGTGAAGTCTCTGGAGAAAGCAGCCATCCTGGGGTGGGTCATGGGGAGAGGGGTTGTGGTCAAGCAACTGCAAACTGGCATTCGTGGCAAAAGATCGTCCTCTCCAGCCCCAAAGGAAACAGCTGTGGTTCGAAGATTGGCGCCACATAGGCCTGGAGGGGCAGCATATTCCCCACAGAATGCCCCTGAAAGATGCAATACCCAGAGCATTCTGGGAAAGAAAATGGCATCCGCCATTATGACACCAGCAGAGACAAGGGCAAACAATGGCTGAGAGAGAGAGAGAAACTGACGGAGGAAAATGAATGCAGTTTGTTTTACAGAGAAATAATAAAACAAATATGTAATTTGCAGAAAGTTGCTAATAGCAAAAACTAATAGAACTCCAAAGTTTTTCTTTCTTTTTCTTTCTTATTTGCACAACTCTAGTTTTGATGGAGGAATTGGGCTGAATCTTGCCTGCACCCCCATATCACCATAAATATCTCGATGCCTGCCCCTTTTTATTTGAATGAAAACTGAATGTCCAGAGGTAGGGTTTGGAGGACCAGGGCTACGGCAGACTTCCCTCTGACCTTTCCTGGACGCCCAGAGCCCCATAACTCCCTAGTCAGTGGCTCTTAGCATCTCACGGAGAACTCCTGGCATAAGCTCCATGGACCAGAGCTTCCGGGCGGATTCCTGCACTCCAAGGACACAGCACCGGAAAATGAGAGTTTTACGCGGCCAGCCAAATGGAGAGTTATACCTTCAGTGTGGGAATAAACAGCACCAGGAGCAGATGAGCTTTGAAATGAAGCCAGGTTCTATTTACATGCAAATGTCTTTATTAATCAAGGATGAGTGGAAGGGGTGATGAGGCCAAGCAGAAGGGGGTCAGCTTCCCCTTTGCCCACAAGCAGCCCCGGCTTTTTATTTGCCTGAAAACCCCCTTCTTTGGGGAAACCCAAAATTCAAAGCAACAATTTGTTAAATGGCACATTCTGCATGGTAATAGAGCAGGGATAAAATGCTCACCAATTTTGAGATGGGTGAAACAGCTGAGAAATGGCCCGCGGCAACTTGGCATAGTGGTGGGCTTGCAGCAAGGATGCTGCTGCTGTGGTCTGTGGGGACAGATCCTGCTACAGAGCTGGCATCATTTGCCTGCCTGCTTGCTCCCTTCCTAGTCCTATGGAGCTCTTGCATGCCACCCTAATCTCTCTCTTTTTTAAAGATTTTTTTTTAATTGATTTTCTTTTCTCATAACAAATATTCAATATCATCACTTAGCATTCATTTTCTAGTTTCCCCCCTCCCTGTTGACTTCCCCCAACTTCCATTTTTGGTTAGTTACACCAAACGTTACATTCTGCTGTTTATACACAATGTTCTGTCCCCTGCCCCCCTAATCGCAAGGGTTCCAGGTGCTCCCCCAGGGTTCATGTTTCCTTTGGAATGAGGCACACAGGTGGCTTATTCACACCTATCCTAGAATCGTGGACTGGGAAGGGTCATCAAGGGTCATCTAGTCCACCCCCTGCAAGGCAGGAATCTCAGCTCAAGCATCCAGGACAACCTGAGCCTACAATGGAGAGGTTCAAAATGTGAACACCCCAAACGGTCTTGTTCCTCCCACATTGCTGGAAATGTTGATCCCCCCCATAGACAATTCCTCACTCTGGCACTGGGGGCTACTCAACACCTGCTCTCCCCCCAAAAAGCTGCTATTTGATATAGAATTGTTCAGCTGGAAGGGACACCAAGGGACCATCAAGTCCAACCCCCTGCAATTCAGTTAGAGCCCCCAACAAAGGACCATCCAACCACTGTTGGAAAACCTCCAAGGAAGGAGAGTCCAGCACCTTCTGAGGGAGTCTGTTCCACCATCAAACAGCTCTTGCCCACAGAAAGTTCTGCCTAATGTTCAGTTGAAATCTCCTTTCTTACATTGGTTCAGGTCCTACCCTGTAGAACAGAAAAAACAACAAGCTGGCTCCTTCTTCCACATATATTTGTAGCAAGCCCCCCCCCCATCCTTGCTTTTTTGTAAGGAAAGGGAAGTCGGCCTGGGATTAAGGAATGCAGTGGACTTTGGTTTGGCCCCAAAGCTCTGGCCCTGAGGAGGCTGGAGCTGAGCTGTGAGTGGCTGCCTTCATCCCCTGAAAAAAGAGCTCCTCTTTGGATTCCCCCCTCTTTTTGCCTCCTCCTCCTTCTTCCCAATTAGAATGCAGCTGCAGCAGGAGCCAGGGTCAGGCCTGAGATCAATGTGCCCCCCCCCCTCCTGGGGTGAAATGTTAACAGCCAATTAACCTTCAAGGGATAAGTTTGCAGCAAAGTTGTCTGGCTCCATCCACCTGCAGAGTGCAAAGGACGATCTGTTTTTGCAGGCCCTGGAGACAGGCAGGCAGGCAGACACCCATCCTTGGGGTGGGGGGGGGGGAGAAAGAAGCCTCACCTGGGCTCTCTTCGTTTATTATGGCCACAGCCAGTTTTAAATTGTAAGCTCCTTGCAGAGAGGGAACTCTCTGTCTCTGTCTCTCTTTCTCTTTGCTAAGAATTGTATTGTATGTCAATGGGGTTGTATTATTTCATACTTACTAGCCATTATTCATAATTAATTAATAGTGACTGAAAATATTTGGCAGTGCAATCCTTGGGAGAGGCAGTGTACCACCTTGAGCTCCTAAAAGGGAAAGGTGGTGTACTATAAGGTAAAGGTAAAGGGACCCCTGACCGTTAGGTCCAATTGTGACCAACTCTGGGGTTGCGGCGCTCATCTCGCTTTATTGGCCAAGGGAGCCGGTGTACAGCTCCCTACAGGTCATGTAGCCAGATTGACGAAGCCACTTCTGGTGAGCCAGAGCAGCACACGGATACGCCGTTTACCTTCCCGCCAGAGCGGTACCTATTCATCTACTTGCACTTTGACGTGCTTTTGAACTGCTAGGTTGGCAGGAGCAGGGACCGAGCAACAGGAGCTCAACCCGTCGTGGGGATTTGAACTGCCAACCTTCTGATTGGCAAGTCCTAGGCTCTGTGGTTTAACCCAAAGCGCCACCCGCATCCCCCGTGTACTATAACTATGTGATAAATTAAAAAATTAAATAAATTATCTTCAATGTGACAGGCCTTGAATTATTGAAGATAGCTCCCGTATCTCCCCTCAGTCTCTTCTCCAGGCTAAACATACCCACCTCCTTCAACCATTCCTCCTAAGGCTTGGTTTCCAGACCCTTGATCATCTTGCTTGCCCTCCTCTGCACTCGTTCCAGCTTGTCAACATCCAATAATAATAATAATTATTATTATTATTATTTATTTATACCCCGCCCATCTGGCTGAGTTTCCCCAGCCACTCTGGGCGGCTCCCAATCAGTGTTAAAAACAGTACAGCGTTACATATTAAAAACTTCCCTGAACAGGGCTGCCTTAAGATGTCTTCTGAATGTCAGGTAATTATTTATCTCTTTGACATCTGATGGGAGGGCGTTCCACAGGGCGGGCACCACTACCGAGAAGGCCCTCTGTCTGGTTCCCTGTGGCCTCACTTCTCGCAATGAGGGAACCGCCAGAAGGCCCTCGGCGCTGGACCTCAGCATCCAGGCTGAACGATGGGGGTGGAGACGCTCCTTCAGGTATACAGGACCGAGGCCGTTTAGGGCTTTAAAGGTCAGCACCAACACTTTGAATTGTGCTCGGAAACGTACTGAGAGCCAATGCAGATCTCTCAGAACTGGTGTTATGTGGTCCCGGCGGCCACTCCCAGTCACCAGTCTAGCTGCCACATTCTGGATTAATTGCAGTTTCCGGGTCACCTTCAAAGGTAGCCCAACTTCCAGAGCATGCACTCAGAAAACTGGGTCTTCCCAATAGGATGCCTGGTGCAGACTAATGACTTCTTAAAAATCACTGCAACCCCCCTCCCCGCCCACATGACCTGGGTTGCTGTGGTGGGGGGCGGGAACTCGCCACGCAACCCCCCCTCCCCGCCCACATGACCTGGGTTGCTGTGCGCAAGAGAAACCTGGTGGGCAAGCAGCGGCAAGGACAGGCCCATCTGCTTCATCCAGCCAGGTCTCTGTCACACATGCCAGGTCAAATCCTCCATCCACAATCAGGTCGTGGATGGCAGTGGTTTTATTCATCATTGACCTGGCATTGCACAGCAACACTTTCAGGTCATGTGGGTTTCCCTTGCTGATTACTCTATCCTTCCGGTCAGGTCCAGACCTAGAGGCAGGGATAGTCCTCAAACAACGACTAAACCTGCCTCCTCGGTAATGGCATGTTCTGGTCTTAGCATAACTCCTCCTCCTGCCCGTGATCACTGAGATCGGGTGTCCCAATACATCCCCCCCTGTGGAACCTGCCCCACCCAATCTATTGGCTGAGGCCTACTCCCAGGCAGCCATGACCCTTCCCCTTAAAAAGCAAAATACAAACTATATAATAATTTAACAGAATAATAATAATAATAATAAAACAAAACAGAACAAAACAAAACAAAAGAAAGCAAGAAACAATAGCGCTGACTAAATGCTTATCCCACCCCAAGCAAAAATAAAATAATGAAATAATATAATATTATAAAAAACAACAACCACCATTTAAGGTGCTGCAAATTAAAAGCAATTAAAACATTTAAAACCATTTTGTCCATTGCTGCCGGTAGCTGCTCAGGCCTCTAAACTGTAGTGGTAGTGCAGGCCCCGCCCCCTAGGCCAGATGGAGTTGGCAGGAGAGGGAGCGGTCCTCCCAGCACTCACACGAGCAGCAACAGCAGCCGTGGTGCCCAGAATTGGACACACTATTCCAGGCGTGGGCTGACCAAGGGAGAAGAAAGTGTAGCTGGATCTAGACACGTCAAACAAGTGATTCAGTTAAATGCATTGTACAGTGGTACCTCGGGTTACATACGCTTCAGGTTACATACGCTTCAGGTTACAGACTCCACTAACCCAGAAATAGTACCTCGGGTTAAGAACTTTGCTTCAGGATGAGAACAGAAATTGTGCTCTGGCAGCGCGGCGGCAGCGGGAGGCCCCATTAGCTAAAGTGGTGCTTCAGGTTAAGAACAGTTTCAGGTTAAGAATGGAGCTCCGGAACGAATTAAGTACTTAACACGAAGTACCACTGTAAACTCATATAGGGAAACCCAGTTGGGAAAGATGGGACTCCACAGCGCCATCTGGTGCCACAGTGCTATATTGCATATACAACGCATATACAATGCTTTTTCTTTACCAATCAATCAATAGTCCTGGGACTATTGCTTCCCTTGTTCTGGACACTATACTTCTGTTGATGCAGCCTGGAATAGCATATGCTTTTTCTTTTTGTTGCTGCTACTGCATCAAAGTGTTGACTCATATTAAGCTTGTGGTCCACTAAGACTCCTGGATCCTTTTCACATGTACTGCTAGTAAGTCATCTTACATTTGTGCATCTGGTTCTTCCTGCCTAAGTGCAGAATCTTACATTTCTCCCTATTGAAATTCATTTTGTTAGCTTGTGCCCAGTTCTCCTATCCATTAAGGTCATTTTGAATTCTGGTTCTGTCTTCTGCGGCATTAGCTCTCCCTCCCAGGTTGGTGCCATCGGCAAATTGGATGAGCATCCCCTCAATTCCTTCATCCAAGTCATTTATAAAGACATTGAGCAACAACAGTCCCAGGACAGAACCCTGCGGCACCCCACTTGTCACTAATTTCCAGGATGACGAGGAACCCTTAATTAGTACTCTTTGGATTAAGTCAATCAACCAGCTATAAATCCACCTAACAGTTACCTCATTCAACTCACATTTTACCAGCTTCCTCACAAGAATATCATGGGAGACCTTGTCAAAAGCCTTACTGAAATCAAGATACACTATGTCCACAGCATTCCTCTGATCCACCAAGCCTGTAACTCCATTAAAAAAAAGAAATGAGATTTGTCTGACATGACTTGTTTTGAGAAACTCGTGCTGGGTCGAGATAATAACAAAAATCTTACTCCAAAATTTGGAGATGCGTTCATTTCATGGTGGTTAAGAGATGAGCCTTTGCTTCTATAACCCAATGCTCAATTCACATGGGAACACTTTCTGTCTCCTCTCCCCATTCCAAGGAACACACACACATTAATCTCTGAGAATTTTGAAGTGTGAGACATGGACTCTCTTGAGACTTGTGACAGAAGATTGTCTTTAGGAAGCAGACAGAGATGAAGAAGAGTGTGCAGGGAGGTTATTTTTAACACTGTGTTGCATTCCTACTCACCACCCACTTTCTCCTCCTTTGCGATGCTTTATTGACAAGAAGGAATGCATTGCAAGGACTGAAATTCTCCACCTCAAGTTCCTCTAACTCAGGTGAGTCAACTGGTCTGGGTTCCAGCCTCTGGGTTAAATGACTGCAATGCTTTACACATGGGCAGCCTTTGAAGGCAGTTTGGAAACTGCAGCTGGTGCAGAATTCGCCAGCTGGGTCGCTCCCTGGGCAGGATGGTCTGAGTGCACACCACCAATTAGTGTCAACAGGATTGTAGCCCAAATGAGGATATGCTGAGAAAGAAACGGGAGGGATATCAGAGGTTTGTGCAAGTACAAAAAACGTTTTACAAAAATTTAGGGGGGGGGTATCTAAAACAGTCTCAGTGAGGACTGAGGATGCTGATTAGGCATGGCATGCAGAGTGACAGAGAGAGAAAAACAGAAGAAGGGGCAGCGGCAGGAGAAAGAGAAGAGTGGAATGATCTGCTTTGAGAAAATAGAATCATAGAATTGTAGAGCTGGAAGGGTCCCCAAGGGTCATCTAGTCCAACCCTGTGACTGCAGGAATCACAGCTGAATAATCCCTGACAAGTGGCCATCCAACCTCTATTTTACAACCTCCACCACCTTCCGAGGGAGTCCATTCACTGTCAAATGACTCTTGCCACCAGTAAATACTTCCTAAGGATGCCGGGGGCAGCGGAGTCACAGTGTTGAAACAACACCAACTGATCAGATACAAAGCATAGAATCACAGAATCATACAGCTGGAAGGACCCCGGGGGTCATGCAGGCCAAGCCCCAGCAATGCAGGAATCCATGACAGTCGGCCATCCAACCTCTGCTTAGAAACCTCCAAGGAGGGAGAGTCCACCACCTCCTGAGGGAGACTGTTCCACTCTCAAACAGCTCTTACTGTCAGAAAGTTACCGGTATTCCTGATGTTTAGTCGGATTCTCCTTTCCTGTAACTTGAAGTGATTGGTTCAATGAGTTTAAGATATAGCAATAAATAGATGATTCAGTAGCTCCACTGAACAAGGCAACAGTCTCAGCCTCCCAACACTACAGTTCTGTGAATGGACTCTCCTTCCTTGGAGGTTTTGAAGAAGAGGTTGGGTGGCCATCTGCCAGGAATTCTTGAGCTGTGATCCCTGTATTGCAGGGGGTTGGACTAGATGACCCCCATGAGTCCCTTCCAACTCTACAATGCTAAGGTTGTAAGATACTTGGCTGATGCAGCCATTGACACTATAGGAATGAAGCTGTTTCTCCCATCCACTCTCCTCTCCAGCATCCCGGCCACCCATGTCCTTTGCAAACATGTGGCTTTGTCGTTCCCGAGTCCTCGTCTCCTATTGTCAGGGCATTGCGAGTACCGACAACAAGGCAGGGTGTGACTCCTCTGAGCCCCCACTGGTGTCACTCCCAATCTGCCACCGCAAATCAAGCGCTCTTGACGCGCCTGCCACAGCCCTTTCTTCTCATATCACTCATGCCATTTCCACGCTACATTGTGACAAAGGGGTGTAATTAAGGTGTCAGTATATCATTTAGCCTTTTCAGTATGAAAAACAGGAGGATGTGAAGTCTTCACTAATGAAGAATGCAAGTGGAGGAGAATAACAATGGAAATGAAAAGTTGAGGAGGAAAGGAGAGAAAGAGGAAGGAGGGAGAGAGAGGAGAGAGGAAAGTCAGCAAGGACAAAAGCAAAATAGATTTTCTCATCCCTAGGCTTTGCCACACTTTTCCTTCGTGTGGTGATGATAATAATTATTATCTAGCATTTATATAGATCTTTGGGGTGTTCAGGATGCTTCACATAGGTTATCTCAGTCAGCCATACAACGATCCTGTGAAAATAAAAAAATTCCTTCCAGTAGCACCTTAAAGACCAACTAAGTTAGTTCTTGGTATGAGCTTTCGTGTGCATGCACACTTCGATCCTGTGAGGTAGCCTCATATTATCGTGTTCATGGTGTGGCAGAGGGAAGCTGGGCTGAGAGATCTGAATGATGGTGTCTAGCCACCTGGTCCTTGTTCCAAATTCAGCATCACCAAGCCGATCAGGATATCTTTCCTTCAAGGCAAGAGCAAGACTTGGATTATTTTGCAGACCAGGGCGGGCACCACACTTAGCACAGGGCTAGCAAGCAGGCATGCCTACGAGTGGGTTGGGCATGCAAGGTCTGCTTGCACTGGCACCGCCATGCCCTTGGAGATGGCTGCAGGGTCGGTGCCAGCTCAGTGCCCTCCGGTTTCCTCTCAGCTGCCACCTCCTCCTCCTCTGTCTGAAGGCTCCTCCTCATCGGCTAGTCAGAGGTGAGGGGGCAGCCCCACAGCAGGAGGGATATGGCCAGTGGTGTCCAGAGTCACAGGGGTGGGACACTCCTCTGGTCCGCCCTTGAAACCTGACTCTCTGTCTGCTGGGCTACGGATCTTAACCCGATGTCTGGACACTTCTTGCCATGCAGACCTCGCCTCCCGCATCCTGCCACGACCCTTCCAAGAATTGTCCACCTCCAACGCCTCCTCAGGATCCCACCGTCCACCACAGGAGTCATAACCGCAGCCATGCAGCTGTGTTTTGTGCTCCTGGACCAAATCCAAGGGTGGCCCCACGATAACATTACAGTTATCAAGTTCTCATGTGTGAACCAGTGTCGTCAAGCTATCCTTGCTCAGGAGGGGTCATATAAGCTGGTGTGGAAGCAAAAGCCGGCCAGAGGCCTTCCTAGACACCAGAGACACTGGAGCTTCACTAACAAGGCTGGACCGATGCCCCCATGGGACACACCTGCTGTTTCCAAGGCTCAGTGTCCTCACAGCGGAGGGATCCTAGCTGGCCCTCAAGGCCCTCCTGCATGAGAAAGAAGATTCCGACTAAACAGGAATTCCTTTGGGAGGTGGCGGACACTCCTTCCTTGGAGGTTTTTAAACAGAGGTTGGATAGCTGTCCGTCAGGGATGCTTTCACTGAGATCCCTGCATTGCAGGGGGTTGGACCAGATGACCACTCTACCATTCTAAGAGCTTCTGGTTGGTTACGTGCTTTGGAGTGAACCCTGAGAGCAGGTCTCCCTGCCACACTGAATCTCCAGCCTCACCCCCTGAAGAAGGAGAGTCTGGTGGAGAGGTGGTGGATCAGACAGATCTTGGATCTAAGCCCAGAAACCTCATCTTTGGCTTTGTCTAACTCTACAGACATGCATATGCCTTTGTTGCCATTTGTCTTTGCTTGCTTCCTCTTCCCTCCATTTCTTACCCTTCCTCCTCCTCCTCTCTGTTGCCTCTCATGCTGGTGAAATTCAGACTGTAAGTGGCTCAGGGCAAGGACCTTTCCTGTTTTGTTTGCTGCAGGCATAGAGAGCCACCCTAGCGTACAGGCAAGACATTTGCCGCTATGACATAGGCGCCAACTCCTAGGGGCCAAGGTCCATTCACACCCACACACCCCGTAAAATATTTGAGAGGGTGGACCTCCCCAGTGGCGTAGCGTGGGGGGTGCAGGGGGGGCCGGCCGCACCGGGCGCAACATCTGGGGGTTAGGGTTAGGGGGCGCAAATCCATGGGTTAGGGGGCGCAAATTACTTGCCTTGCCCCGGGTGCTGACAACCCACGCGACGCCACTGGACCTCCCTAAAGTGGATGGGCTTAGCTCTTCAAAGGGAGTGTGTGTGCTGCATCTTGTGATCTATTCTGTGGGGTGGGGCTTACCTGGCCTCCTTCCCGATATTTTATTCAAGTTGGCACCCCTGCCCTCTGAGGCACCTGAGATGCAGAACATAAGCAAGGCAAAACTGATGATGATGATGATGATGCCTGTTTTGACCTTGCACCAATTTGGGCTGGCAGGAACTTGTACAGTCTTCTGCCTTGCACAGGATTCCTCTGGCAGAAGGCCAGCAAGAATGAAATTGTTCCCCTCCATGATCCCTTCTTCCAGATGTGCAGGGTTGAGAGGTGGGTGTCTGTTTTGCAATTACTCTCTGGCAACAGGTGTCTGGATTGTTGCGCTATATTAAAGCGTCATTTAATCACTCTGAAAGGGTGGGCGCGACCTTGTGGCTGAGGAATGTTCCAGGCCTGCTCACTTGCCAAGAGGACATCCCAGTGACCTCTCCAGCAGTCCTTCCTTCCCTCCCTCACTGCCCCCCCCCCCGAGGCTGCAAGTGACGCCACGGCAGCAGCTCCCCAGGCCACGGCTTTGTGGGTAATTGCTAATCGGAGTTTTTTAATTATCTTGTTTGAATTGCCTCTCTCCCCTTTCACCTTTCCTTTAATGAAATCACAGGTGAGCGAGACCGCCAGCAGAATTAATTTGACAGCTCCTCTCCTTGGAAGAGAGAGGCTCGTCTGGGGTCTGTGGGGCTGCAGCAATGCCCCCTCGTCAGAGAGGCTGGTGTGGCGTTCCAGTGGGAGCCCCTCCGTGCCTTGTTAGCTCAGCTGGATGTGCGCTTGGCTAGGCCAGGCGGCGGGTGGGGGTCCCCACTCCCCAGGTTGAGACTGGGCCCATTGGGGCAGGCCTGCGCCCCACCCACTCGGTGCCACCCTGCAAGGCAACGCCCACTCGCAAAAGGAGTTTGTGCGAGTGAGATTTTGCTGGTGCTGGAAGCTGGACTTAGGGGCTTCCCTGGAAAACTCATGGGGAATGTTAATGCTGGCACCCCCTCCATCCTCGGCTCAGGGAGTGCAAATAAACCACACACCATGAAGACACCCCAGTCTCCGCTCACCTTCGTTCCCCTGGAGTCGCTCGGAGGCTGGAGTAGCACAAAGCCAGATGAAGCACAGTGCCGAGTTCGCAATCCTCTCCTTGGGGCTCCCTGCTCCCCACCAGCCCCAAGACCCCTTTGCCAATCTCTGCTCCTCCTTGCCCCCTCCTCGCTTCCTGCCAGCCACTCGGCTCGCATGATGCAGACTAATAAAAACAAATTAACTTGTATAAGCATTAATTTTCCAGCTACACATACATCCTGGCCTCATTAGAGTTGGGATCCCAGGAGCCAGAGGTTCTGGCACACTGTAATGAGTGCGCACGGCAGAGTAAAAAGGCCTTCTTAATGGGATTTATTTACTGTGATTTTGATTCAGGGCACACAGCCATTATCGGGGGGGGGGGGGACACACCGGCAAGGGCCCAGCCAGGAGGAAGAACATTCCCCTCAAGTGATTTCCAAGCAGGCTTTCAGAGCAAGGTAGTTGAGGGCTGGGTGGGGGATGGACTGCCCCCCCGACACCTGCCATTAAGGGCTGCAGATCATGGGTGGGTAGGCGAAGAGCACAGTTCCTTTTTGCTGTGCCACCTTTTTACTTCTCGGCTGCTTTCAGCAAGCTGCCTGGCCCTCCGACATTAAGGAGGTGAGCGTTTTCCTAGCAGTGGTGGGCAAGGCTTCCCCAGCTTAATATCTGCCTGTCAGGACCCTATGAATTCCTCTCTCTCTCTCTCTCTCCAAGTCAGAGTCTTTGGGCTGCTCCTCACTTCTGCTTGTTCTGGGCTTTGTAGTCACAGGTCTGAGCAGCTTTGTGTGTGCCCCACCCTCTTCTCTGGGAAAACCTGCTCTTTAGTGCTGAATCGGAACAAATCGCAATGGTCAGAAGACCCCGTTGACATTTGCTCTGATTCAGCAATATAGACTGGATTTTCCTGGGGGGAAGCGATGGGACAAGCACTTTCAGGTAGGGGAGAGCAGCAAGGGAAGAGCTGGATCTCTTTACAGGGCAGGCTGCAGGAGTGGTGCCACTGCCCAAGATCTAACTTTAGTTTGCTCTATTTTAAAAAATGTCTTTCTCACCATTCATCAAAAGACACGTCCACAGCTCCCCCCAGGGGAGCTTGCAATAAGGAAACTTATTCTGTGATTCTAATAAGATACATAAGAAAACAAGGCAGCCACAGCTAACTAAAACAGCACCTACCTGTCTGTATAATCCCATTTACAAATGACAGGTGCAACTTGTGACATGATGCAAACCGACAGTGTGCCTTTAAGCATATGCAGAGTGCTTCTCCTTTGCTGCTCCCCATCCCAAACATCCGGCATGCAGAGACAGGCCTGATCACCAGCTCCTTGGTTTTGAGAACCAGATCTGTGCCTCCTGGGGGACAAACAGATCTCCCAACGGGCCTCCCTCTTCCCACGGGAGCAGAAGGAGGATGCTTCCCTCTCCCACTCACAAGGGGCTTCCCTTCCTGGGCCAGATGTTCCCAAGCCGCCATCTCCAGTCCTCGACCCTTCTCAGCTCTCGGCTCAGCCTCTTTGGGGCTGCCTAGCAGCGCAAAGTGGATGGCAGATTGTGGCGCAAGAGGCAGGTGACCCAAAGGAATAGGGGGTCACCTTTCATTAATAACGGCTAATTAGGAGGAAAACACATCAAAAGCGAGCCCTAAATAATTGAAGGTGCTAAGCTGCTAATTAACCCTTTTGAAGCCCTTGCTGGATGTGGGTGTCTGAATGTGCTGGGAGGACCCCAGCAAAGTGGGGCAAGGCCAGGGGGCTTGGCTTGAGAGAGGAGCTCTGGGACAATGGACAAAGCAGGGACTTCTGTCCCTCTGCACAGCGCAGTTCCTGTCCCTGGCTGGCCCACTTTCCCCCATCATCATGCAAGGCCTAACCCCTTTGCTTTGTGCTCCAGTTTTCATTTCGTTTCTAAAATCCAGTACCCTGCTAAATGTTTAATGCCAAATCCTAAAGTCACCCTTAATAATATCCCTGTGACAACTGAGATGCATTAGAAATGTAAACATTTGCAACTGTGCCAGAAGAGACAGCTCAATTCTCCTTGCTGGATTGGAAGAATTGAAATGGTCCCTTAAGGATAATGATAATGACGACAACAACAACAACAACAACAACAACAACAAAAAATATTAAACACAGGCATAGCTACCAGTCAAACATGCTAAAATGTGATTATGGATCTTGTCCCTCTGCTGGACGGGAAATGCACATAGAGGCATTCTATTAAAGACCCCCCCCCCTGTGTTTTAAGATTCACATTTCTGCTTTAAATAACCCTATCTCCCAAGCACTGAAGATGTTGCTGATGGAACAACTTTGAAGATCTGTGAATTGCTGATGTAATTGAATAAAAATAATATCAAAAGGAAGAAGAGAAAGTTTCTGCTCTATAAACACAAATCCTAATGAAATCACCTTAACACAGAGGAGAGAGTGATGGCTTGCCTTGGGATTTGTGCATATCCCAGTAATCCTAAACCTATTAGCATCGGGGCTCCATATGAACCACAAGGCAAGGATTAAGACCAAAAGGGGGGAAGGGGGGGAGAGACCTCAAGGAACAGAAGAAGATGCTCAGTTTTGATCACACCTCCCTTTGTGTCCATGCTGCTGAGCAATTATCTGCACCAAACCAATATTCAGAATGCAGGAGAAATTTGCTCAAATTTTGTTTCAGTGCAATACAACCTGATTCCTACTCCCCAAACCAACTGAAATAAATTATTATTTATTCCCCCTCACTTGGTTTCTAAAGATTTTTATTATATATCTCAAACTATGAACATTTAACATAACAATATAAAACCAAAGTAATCAAAAATCAATGCAACCACGGTAACTGCAAATATTTACAGTATTTCATAAAACATATATAGCGCTTGATTAAGAACTGAGGAAGACCCTGTCTGCTGGACCAAGCCAACGGGGGTCCATCTAGTCCCATTCTCACAGGCGCTGACCAGAGGCTGCAATGAAAACCCACCAGAAGGATGTGAGCACAGGAGCAGCCTCCCACCTCGCAGTCCAGTGACTGGCATTCAGATGCACTGCTGCCTCAGATGGTGGAGGCAGAGAATAGCCTTCTGGCTAGTAAAAAAAGGGTGAACAGTAAAGGACCCCCAGACTGGTAAAGGTCCAGGCGAAGGCGACTCTGGGGTTGGGGTGCTCCAATCGGCAAGTCCAAGAGGCTCAGTGGTTTAGACCACAGCGCCACCCCCATCCCGTCCTGGCTAGTAGCCGCTGAGAGCCCTCTCCTCATCCACGAATTTCTCAAATCTGCTTTTAAAGCCACCCAAGTTGGTGTTCAACACTGCCTCCTGCAGAAGCGAGTTGCATAGTTCAGCTGTGTGTGGCATGTAGAAGGAAGTCCTTTTATCTGTCCTGAATTTTCCAAATACTGTAATTTATTTATTTTTAAACTTGAAACAGTTTACAAAAAGAACAAAACAATAACATTAGCAGCAAAAATGTTAAAAACAGCTATTTAAAACATACAAATAATACTTAAAAGCAATAGTAAGCTAAAAACAGATTAGAACACAAGTCAGCATATAATAACAGAATAATGTACATATAAGCATAGGAGCATGTTGGGGAGCAGCAGGAGGCAAGCCGGACTAGAGAAGAAATGGAAAAGTTCTCTTTTTGCTTTGTTAAATGCTGCTGTGTTAAATGCAAATGGCTGGTTTCTCTAATGATATTCAGGTTTCTCTGAATTTTTTGATTAAGTTCTCCAACTCCAAAAGTGCACATAGCAATTCTTAAATAACCTAAGAAGCTACATTATACTGGAGAAATTTGTTGGATAAATGTGTACATTGGGTAAAACTGTGTACAGAAATGCAGGTATAAGGAGGAACCCACATAAAAGTCGATGACTGTGTCTTTGTGGGAGAAGGGGAGTTGTGTGCCTTTCCTGCCAGGCCCCTCCTCCTTCCTGCCCCCTGAAACAGCATCACACAGGATCAGAGCCACTCACTTAACAGCTGGTAAACCAGAGGACCCAATCCTGCATGGTGCCAGTGCACCCCCTCCTGACCATATTTTTAAACCCCGTTTTAACTGTCTGCCAAAACAGGGTTTTTTAAAAACCCTTCGCTCCAACCCCCCAATGGCTTCAGAGACGGATCTGAGATGGGTGGCCTCCAGGGTGATTCGTCCCAATCTGGGGGCCACGGATCAGGGCCACAAGGTGGGAGGGGAAGCTGTGCACAGCTCTAAGGGCAAATTGTGTTGGGGGGAACTATAAAGATTATTGGTACAGGCTTTTTTTAAAAAGGTTTTTAATTATTGTTTTTTATTGCTTTTGCTGATAATTTCATTGAGCTTTTTTATTTTTTGTAAACAACAAGTTTTCATACAACCAGGTGGCATATGCATTTTAATAAGTAAATGAAAGGAAATGATTTTTCAAGGAGGCTAAATGCTGGCCTTCCCTGCATCCCAGCGCCTGCCAGATGTTCTGCACTTTAGCTCTTGCAGCTTGAACCATCCGGAGGGCACCAGGTTGGGGGAGGCTGCTCTGAAGCATCTTCCCTTGGAATAATTTCCTCCGTAATACCTATAAAGGCTTCACAATCATGGTGGTGCACATCAATATTAATGGAGGCATTAATTTTACTTAAGTGCTTCTTTCCACCTCAGAAAACATGATTATTGCAATGAGGCAGCTGTGTTAGGAACAAGGAGCCTGGGCACCAATCCACCATGGAAGAGGGAGCAGGGAACAGGCGTGTCAGTTTGTGCGTGGGGAGGGTGGATGGACTGGGGTGGGTTCAGGTTTGGGGGGTCCAGGGGGTGGGGGACAAGCAGCTACAGAGGGAGCAGGTGGAGGAAATGATCAGTGAGGGATGTAAACGGCAGCTGTCTCTCTTCCTCTGCGGGAGGAGACATCATAGAGTTATACAGGAAGAAGTGTGCAGAGGAAAAAAGGAGACAGAGAATGAGATAAGACAGTCCTCTTCAAATATCTGAAGGGTTGCTGCATGGAAGACAGAGCAAGCTTGTTTTCTCCTGCTCTGGGAGGAGAAACCAGTGGTTTCAATTTACAAGAAAGGAGATTCTGACTCAACATCAGGAATAACTTTTGGACAGTCAGAGCTATTCGAAAGTGGAACGGTCTCCCACGGAAGGTGGTGGACTCTCCTGCCTTGGGGTTTTTAAACAGAGGTTGGATGGCCGTCGGTCATGGATGTTTTAGCTGAGATTCCTGCATTGTAGGGGGTTGGACTAGATGACCCTCAGGGTCCCAGCTGTACAGTTCTATGACTCTCTGATCCCCCTATGAGGAAAGGTTGCAGCATTTGAGGCTTTTTGGTTTAGAGAAAAGGGATGCGGGTGGCGATGTGGGTTAAACCACAGAGCCTAGGACTTGCCGATCAGAAGGTCGGCGGTTCGAATCCCCGCGACAGAGTGAGCTCCCATTGCTCAGTCCCTGCTTTTGCCAACCCAGCAGTTCGAAAGCACGTCAGAGTGCAAGTAGATAAATAGGTACCGCTCCAGCGGGAAGGTAAACGGCGTTTCTGTTAGCTGCTCTGGTTCGCCAGAAGCGGCTTAGTCATGCTGGCCACATGACCCGGAAGCTGTACGCCGGCTCCCTTGGCCAGTAAAGCGAGAAGAGCGCCGCAACCCCAGAGTCAGTCATGACGGTCAGGGGTCCCTTTACCTTTACCTTTTAGTTTAGAGAAAAGGTAAGTAAGGAGCAACATTATAGATGTTTATAAAATGATACATTACCTGGAGGAAGTGCATAGAGAAAGCTTTTCATGTCTCTCTCATGGACAAACAACAAACCTGAAGATTCAGGACAGGTAATAAAAAAGGACTTCTTCATCATGCAGTGCAAAGTTAAACTGTGGAACTCACTGCCGCAACTCGGATGGCTTTAGAAGAGGAGGAAGAGGAGGGGGCCATGGGAGGCTCCTAGCCAGGGCAGCTCCGCTCTGCCTCCACGGTTGGAGACAGCAATGCTTCTGGATCCCAGCTTCTGGAAGCCCCTGGAGGGAACGGGGCTCTCATACTCCAGCCCTACTTGCGTGGTCCCCATAAGCATCTTTCCGGCCGCTGTATGTGAGAACAGGATGCTGGACAACACAGGGCCCCTTGTCCCAGTTCTCGGAAGCTGCTGTGCTTTTGCTGAGCATCTGTTCATCTGGATGGAGCCCTAGTCCTCTAGCAGAAAGCCGCTTCTCTCCACTTAAAGCTCATTCTCGTTTGGTTATTACCGCTAATTAAAAAAGGCAGGGAATGAAAGAGACAGCAAGGAGCATTAGACTTGTTCTTGTCTAATTGCAACATTAGGGACATTATATTTCACACCTCCTCTGCACAGTTGTCAACCCACTACATAATGTTCCGCTCTTATGTTGGCGCCGTTTGGCGGAGTGCTAACAGGAGTTTTCCTTTATATAATCAACCACCATAAAAATCACGCACAGAGTTTTGGGAGGGGCAGCGGGGGACACACCCCCATGGCAGAGCCTAGCAAGCGAAGGAGGGCTGTGTGGGTTTTCCAGCGACACACAAGAATGCATTGAAGTTGCTCTTTTTAAAAAATTTCCCTGACAGGCATTCCCTGGTTTTGTTAGCCATTGGGGCAAAGTTGAACCTCCATGTTCAATGGCAGTATGCCTCTGGATTCAAAGATGCCAGGGACAAGACATGCGACCCAGATGTTGCTTTCACAGTCCTTCTTGGGAAACTCTCAGAGTCAACTTGGTTAGCCGCTATTGGGAATTGGATTGTAAGAGCAGCCCTCTCAGTCAGAAGAGGCATGCCAGAAAGACAGGAGGCTGCCTTAGAGTCAATGCCAAGTTGGCATTGTGCGCACTGACTGGCAGCAGCTCCCAGGGTTTCAGAGGGGAAAGGGGTGCAGATGTCGGGGACTGAAGCTGGGGTCTTCTGCAGGAAAAGGCAGCACTCTGCCACCACACTGCTGCTGCCCTTGATTCCTGAGAAGAGTAACTGTTTAGGAGGGATCCTTCCCCAGAGCTCTGCACATGGCCTGCAACACTCTGCCCTTCAGCCAGCATTATTTATTTCATAGAATACATACCCCACATGACGTGAGGGGGGGAAGTCCTCCCACACGGGGTCCCTGTTGGAAGTGGAATGACTCTCAGTTTGATCTGGCACGGCAATTCTCGCACCTTCTCCTTACAGCCCTTTCGTCAAGAGTCTGAATTAGAATCATAGAATCATAGAGTTGGAAGAGACCACAAGGGCCATCGAGTCCAACCCCCTGCCAAGCAGGAAACACCATCAGAGCACTCCTGACATATGGTTGTCAAGCCTCTGCTTAAAGACCTCCAAAGAAGGAGACTCCACCACACTCCTGGGCAGCAAATTCCACTGTCGAACAGCTCTTACTGTCAGGAAGTTCTTCCCAATGTTTAGGTGGAATCTTCTTCTGGGTCCCAAACTCTATTCCACCATGTTAAAAAACCAACTAGAGTGGAATCTACAAACATATAAAAAAGTTCTGAAAATATTTTTAAAGAGTGTTTTAAAAAATACGTTGAATTTTCCATATTGCACTTAAAACACAGGACTCAGCTACACAGCTGCAAATAAAATGTTTTAAATGTGTTGTAAAGTGCAATATACAAATGTGACACAAGATGGTAACAGTGAGCTATGCAAAATACAATGTATTTTTCAAAACATTTTTTAAAAGCATTTTCACAGCGTTTTTTATACTGTATGTGTGTAGATTCCACCCTGGAATGGCAGCTGAATCTGACTTATACCCTGGCAATGAATGGAGCAGCGCCCTCCACTGTCCCTGAGGGCAGCAAGACTTAGTGGATGCACTTGGAACACCCACCTCTGCTGCTGCCCTGTGGGGGTCACTCTGCCTCGTGGAGGGCCATCCCCTCTCCCAAAGCATAGGGAGCTTACAGTCAACTGGTATATATATATTTGGCAGGTGCCAGAAGTTGCCCCAACTGGGCAGCTGCTGAAGGCCGGCAGTGGCACCTTCTCACGGTCTGAGAGTAAATTCAAGGAGCCCAAGGGGAGACGGGTGGGGCACCCCCCACCCAGCCTGGCTCCCCGATTCCGTAATCTGCTCCACTCCACTGCGCTCAGCAAAAAATAAACTTGCTTATGAAGAATCCAATCTTCTGGTTTTGGAAGGGCCACTCGATGGTGGCCGTGCCTCCCGTGCCATTTGCCTCCCGAAGCAAAGTGTCAGTCCCTGACACAAGGGCGGCTTTATCCCCCGAGACGCACCAGTAGAGCAACTGCCCCAGCTGCCTGAGAGTCCTTCGTAGCAGGAGAGCTGATGATATTGCCATCCTCTTGAGGGGCAGGCGGGGGTGTCGAGAGGGGCCAGCTAGGAAAGCGCAGGGCAAGACAAAAATGAAATGCTTTGGTGCTGTTGACCCACAGAGATGAAGGAGGGTGCCATCCTGCCCATGAACAGCACAAGAATGAGAGATGCTAGCTGGGACTGGACACAGCACCTTCTGCATCATGCTACCAATGAGCCACAGGCCTCTCCCACCCTTTTCATCTGTGAGGGGCGGGGCTTATGTGTGGTTGCCCCTCCCACAGGAATGACAAACGCTGCAGGATCAAGGGTGTAAAAACAAGACTATTGGTGCAAATGTATGCTCAGATTTATGCAGGTTGCTGTACTCTGTATTTTTCCTGGCATAGAATCTCTGTTTATTTTTTAGTGTAGAGGCAGCCTCACCCTGCATATTGTAGAAGCAAAAGTCATTGCAATGATGGAAGTAAAACATGCAAATATCAATGACAATATTAGAGCAAATGAACAGATCTTGTGGAACAGGTTCCTCAAGCTCTCCTGAGACCTTCCTGAGCCTTCCAGGGCTGGTGTGGTGAGCAAGCCTTGCCCTCCAAGCAAGGTCGACAACTCAAAAGTGACCCTGTCACTTGGGCATGACTTCTCACGGTTTCTGCCATAAGTTCAGCTCCTCTCCAGATATCGCCACCAAATGTGGCATGAGGGTTCCTGAGATGAGGGTGGCTGTCTTCATTGGTGTTTGGGTACCTGGCACCATTTTGATGCAAGATGTCTATCTGAAACATGACTTTGGCATGACTTTGCACATTTGGGGCCACAGGTTTTGGCCACTTCCTCAATATGCCATCGCCAAACGTGGCCCAAGTGTTCCCTAGAAGGTGGCACAAGTCTTCATCAATGTTTGGGAGCTGGGTGCAATTTTGAATCAAGATGGTGGACAAAAACATGACTTGAATCAAGATGGTGGACAAAAACATGACTTCACCTGATTTTTAACATGATGGGCCCAAACTCACAAACTGAACCATTTAGAAATAAGAATATTTCTTGCTATCTGAAGATTCCTGGGCAGTGCTGGGCACGTCCTGCAAGTAAATAATAATAAATCAACTGGAGAATAATTGTATGTGTTAAGTGTGTATGTGAATGCACTCACACTTTAAAGTCCAAGTTAATGCATATATTATTAGTATTTAGCGTACCATAGAATAGAATCATAGAGTTGGAATAGACCACAAGGGCCATCGAGTCCAACCCCCCGCCAAGCAGGAAACACCATCAGAGCACTCCTGACATATGGTTGTCAAGCCTCTGCATACATAAAAAAAAAAAGTTCTAACCTTCTTTGGCACCATTTGGCCGACCATGCCCAGGAGAAAGGCCTCTGGTTTCTTCAGGAAGGTATATTTAAATATCTTTTTCATTTCGTTATAAATCATCTCCCAGAATGTCCTAATCCTTGGGCATGTCCACCAAAGGTGAAAGAATGTACCTTCAGTCTCATTACATTTCCAACATTTATTATCGGGCAAATGATAGATTTTTTCAAGCTTAACTGGTGTCATGTACCACCTGTAAATCATTTTCATTAAATTTTCTCTTAGGGCATTACATGCCGTAAATTTCATACCTGTGGTCCATAACCGTTCCCAGTCAGCCATCATTATGTTATGTCCAACATCTTGTGCCCATTTAATCATAGCTGATTTCACCGTTTCATCCTGAGTGTTCCATTTCAACAGCAAGTTATACATTCTTGACAAATTCTTAGTTTTTGGATCTAACAATTCTGTTTCCAATTTTGATTTTTCCATCTGGAAACCAACTTTTTTGTCCAAATTGTATGCCTCCATTATTTGGTAATAATGGAGCCAATCTCGCACTTTGTTTTTCAATTTTTCAAAGCTCTGCAATTTTATTCTGTTTTTTTTAAATAAATATTTATTAAAGTTTCAGAAATTATATACAAAAAACAAACAAAACACAGACAAAAAACAAGTATAATTTCAGCTCTGCAATTTTATTCTCTCTCCATCTTGTTCCAGAATTTCCCAATATTTCGGCCAACAATGCAGCAGTCTGATTGGTCGGCAGGAGCCACCCAATCCAGCTCCAGATAGAAGTGAATCCACAACCTGATTGGCTTACAGGAGAAGTCCAGAATTAGCCAATCACGTGCAGCCCATTGTGTAAATAATGTATATAAAGCAGATACTTTGAGGGGACTTCCATTCCTCCTCATCACTATGAGCTGAATAAAGAGCATGAAATCATAGAGCTTTTACCATTCCTTCCTTTCCCACAAGGCGGTGGTAGCGGAGACTCCTGGACAAGCGGGCCCCTTGGGTGTGGGGCCAGTGCCAGGAGGCCGCATTCCAGGCAGTCAAGAACTTGCTTGTCTCAAACTCGGTCTTGGCACACTTCGACGAGAGGCTGCCGGTGGTGCTAGCATGCGACGCCTTGCCCTATGGCATCGGCGCTGTCCTGGGACACCAACTCCCAGATGGAAGAGAGGTACCGGTGGCATAATTTTCCCAGACACTCAACGCAACCGAGTGGAACTACTCGCAAATAGACAAGGAGGGTCTGGCAATTGTGAAGGGAGCAAAAAAATTCCATGATTTCTTGTACAGACGGCCCTTTACCGTGGTGACTGACCACAAGCCGTTGCTTGGCTTGTTTGCCCCCCGAAAAGCAGACTCCCCAAGTGCTGTCTCCTTGCGTCCTCAGGTGGTCAATTTTCCTTGCCAGCTACCAGTGTGCACTGATTCACCGCCCTGGGAAGGCGATGGGCCATGCGGACGCCCTCAGCAGGCTACCACTACCGGAAACAGGCCCCGACCCAGCACCTGCACAAGAGGTTATGAGCCTGGAGCTGCTTCCTGACCGCCCCATTCAGGCACAAGAGGTTGCACACCATTCCAAGAAAGATAGGGTCATCTCCCGGGTCCTGGACTGGGTGTGGAGGGGATGGCCCAGCAGCAGCCCCGGGCCAGAATTCGCCGGCTACACAACCCACAAACATGAACTGTCAGCCCACAAGGGGTGCCTGTTATGGGGAAGCAGGGTCGTTGTTTCCCAGCCCCTCCGCAAAAGGGTCCTCACAGCCCTACACGAGACACACCCAGGGGTAGTGAGAATGAAGGCCCTTGCCAGGAGTTATGTGTGGTGGCCGGGGATCGATGGAGAGATAGAGGCCTGGGTCAAACACTGCCAGGCCTGCCAAGAATCCCGCCCAGATCCCCCAAGGGCCCCAGTCCAGTCCTGGGAGTCCGCCCGAGCACCATGGTCACGCCTGCATGTGGACTTCGCTGGCCCCTTTCAGGGGAAAACATTCTTCATAGTGGTGGACTCCTACACCAAATGGCTGGAAGTCGCACTGGTACCGTCCACTTCTACGTCCACAGCCATCCGGGTACTACGCAGGCTGTTTGCAACCCACGGGCTCCCTGACACTCTCGTCTCAGACAATGGGACCGCATTTACATTTGGAGAATTCCAAACCTTCACAGCACAGAACGCCATCCGCCACATCCGTTCGGTGCCATTCCACCCTGCCACCAATGGCCAAGCAGAACGCATGGTGCGGACCACCAAGGACACCCTCTGCCGCATGACGCAAGGGGATTGGGAGTACCGCCTTGCCACATTCCTTCTAGCACAGTACAGCACCCCCAGCTCAATGACTGGCCAGAGCCCCGCTGAACTACTAATGGGTCGGCGCCTTGCAATCAGATTGGACCGCCTTCACCCCGATAGAGCTCAGGATAGAGCTCAGTGGTGGAAGGCAGGAACCCCCGGACCTTTGTGGCCCAGGACCCAGTGTACGCAAAGAACTTTGGGGCAGGCCCAGCATGGGTACCCGCCACAGTCACCAGGATCACTGGCCCCGTGCCGTACGAAGTGCTAACGGATGGGGGGGCAATGCTGGCGCCACCACTGCGACCAGATACGGCAACGATTCCCGGGAGAAAACCAGGAGGAGGAAAGGTCAGAGGAGTCCCAAGGGAACAGTGGGGCAATGAGGCCCATAGAACAGGAGGGGCCAGCAGGAGAGGCAGAATCAGTAAATACAGAGAGGACATGCGAGGCCGAAAGGACACCGGAACCAGAACCACGACTGAGCAAGCCAGTTGCGCCAGACCAAACGGCCCTATCACAGCCAGCATCCTTGGAACACGAGCCAGAACCTGAACCCTGGACCAAGGAACACCCCAGGCCGCAACGCACACGTAGGCCGCTGGCGTACCTCGAGGACTATGAATGCGACCTCCCAGGCAGGACTGGAACTTAGAGGGGAGGGGCGTTATGTACTGAGTTGAATAGGATCCAAACTGCAGCAGTCTGATTGGTCCTAGAACAATAGGATCCAAACTGCAGCAGTCTGATTGGTCCTAGAGCAATAGGATCCAAAATGCAGCAATCTGATTGGTCCTAGAACAATGCAGCAGTATGATTGGTCGGCAGGAGCCACCCAATCCAGCTCCAGATAGAAGTGAATCCACAACCTGATTGGCTTACAGGAGAAGTCCAGAATTAGCCAATCACGTGCAGCCCATTGTGTAAATAATGTATGTAAAGCAGATACCTTGAGGGGACTTCCATTCCTCCTCACCACTATGAGCTGAATAAAGAGCATGAAATCACTTTGCGACTCTGAGTATATTTCAAGGTGTCTGATAAAGTGACCTAATGTTGAACTTGTGTAACCCTTGTATACCCCATCTGCTCAAAGTGTATTCTGGGGGAAAGAGGGAAGTTTTAAAAGAGGCGGTCACCCCTTACTCGGGGTTCTTACTCCTGTGGGGACCTGTTGTGCAACAATAAAGTTCATGGTCTACTGTTTTGCTCCAAATTGCTTGGCTGGAACTTCCTTCTTTTCCTGACTGCATGGTCCTGCGGGGGACTTGCACCCCAACAAGCTGGGCTGTTGAATAGTCTCTCACCCTAGATTTCCTTCCCCCCCCCCTTAACACAGGGAATTAAACTTTTTTGGGGGGTGTAATTTAACACCCCTTCTGTACTTGCCTGTGGTTCAGCATGGAGCCCCGACAACACTATTGCAGGTACTTCCCAGGCAGAAAGTCAGCCGTGTCAGGCCAGCAGCTCTGGTGGATGTGGGAAGACAGCAGTGGGAATAAGAAGCAAAGGTGATGATGGGCAGAGCTCTAGGGGAAGCGTTTGCCTGCCAGCTATTATCCGTGCAAGACCACCCTCCTTGGCGGCCGGATGGGGTTGCAGCCGACATCCAAACCCTGCCCCCATTTCCCAGAACAACCCGTTTTTAAGGCTATAAATATTGCTATAGTAAACAAAAATGTTTCTTTTAAATGCAAGGGTTTTATTATTTCAGCTGAGGAAAAGCTTTCAAAGCTGAGATATCAGCTGGCTATAGCAGGATGCCTGGGCCAACCAGAGCCACTCAAAGCTGTCAGAGGCTCTTACGGGAAGCAGCGCAGAGAAGCGAAAAGAGCGTGGCTTTTCATCCGACCTCTCGCGACCTTTCACGCTCTTTGACCTTTCCCCGTGTCTTCATCCAAAATGTCACAGAGCACCTCACCCTGTCGGATTAAATGTCATTAAAAGGTGCAGCCAGCTCCCCTGAATCTAGCCAGGTGGATGGGGGGGGGGGCGAGGGGCAGCAAAAGGGAGAAACAATTTGACCACCGTGCACAGGCTGAAGTTGACAAAACTGGACATTAAAGTCGCGGAATTGGGGGATTTTCCCAACTGCAATCTGCCTTAGGAGCAAGGGCAGGGAAGCAAGTTGCTAGATCTCATGATTCAGAAAAGTATATGAATGTATTCATTTCGGTTTTTAAACTGTCCTGCCCACAATAGTTCAGGGAGGAGAAAATAGTTATTACATGAATTAAAAACCACATAAAATAAGTGAATGTTTTGTTCATATGTGTAAACAAAAAATGTAAAAGGGATAGATATTGCGATAAAACACAAGTAAGGAGACACACACTCTGGTGGTGAATCTACTGTTAGATCTCTTGGGGGATTGCAATAGATTGACAGGCTTCCTAATTCTCAATTGTTTAACAGTAGGAACAACAAAATCATTCCCCTACTAAAATTAGTTGGCTGAAATGAGGACATCTAAGCAGGATTGCACCCTTGTGTGAAAGGACAGGGAGCTCAGTTCCATTCGTGCACTGAAAACAAATCCTTCAGCTCAGAGCATGCTCAGAGGCAACCTTGTTTTGCATCTGTATTGGAATTATTTCACTGTTTTTATATACAAAATGGGTTTTAACTGTTTTAACACACTATTTCCTATTTAGTAGTGATTTTGGTGTAGGCAGCACACAAATGTCATAAGGCTAAGTGGGCAAAGTGGCGCCTTATGGCATCTCAAAAGTGGGCCTTTTCGGGGGGGGGACCCACTCGCCAGAGCACCCAGAGACGGAGCCCAGGCAGAAACAGCGGCAGGCTTTAAACGCTTCTAGTTAGGAAGGCTTTCCCTGGCTCATCAGATCCATCGTCCAGCTCTGTTTCATTATTTATTGGTATCTTCCTAAATATTTTATGGATGGGTTCTCTGTTATTAGGCGCATTTATTTTTATTTTTAGTGGTATGGTTGAATATAGATTTTTTTAAAAATGATATTGTGCTTTTATGTAAACTGCTTAGGGATTTCTGCCTTCTACCAAGACAGACCATTTATAGCTCATTGCGTCTACACTGCCCCCCCCCCCACCTGGAGATGCTGTCAGGGACCGAACCAGGGCCTTCTGCAAATCCCCACTCGGCCAAGAAGCTCCCTGGGGGGCCTTGGGCCAGTCCCTGCCTCTCAGTCCCTACCTCGCAGGGTTGCTGAGGGGATGAAATGAGAAGGGGGGAGAATTATGAAGACAACCTTGAACCAGCAATAAAACAAAAGATAATTGCACATGGTGTGTATGAGGCATAGCATACTTTGCTTAGTGTGGAGCCTGTTGCTGCCTTTCCCACGCCCACGCCCGGCCTGCTGTATGCCAGAGTCAGGAATGGGAGAGTTGTTGGGCATGTGGGTCCCTGGTGATTTGTGGGGAAGGGCCATAGCACAGGCAGAAGGCACCAGGCTCAATGACTCTTGGTCTCTCCAGGGAGAGAGAGGTGAAGCCTTGGAGAGCAGCTGCCAGGTAGTGAGTAGGAGTAGAGCAGGGGTCAGCAAACTTTTTCAGCAGGGGGCCGGTCCACCATCCCTCAGACCTTGTAGGGGGCTAGATTATATGGGGGGGGGGTGAACAAATTCCTATGAACAAATAACCCAGAGATGCATTTTAAATAAAAGCACACATTCTACTCATGTAAAAACACGCTGATTCCCAAACCGTCCGCAGGTGATTGGGCCGGATCCAGCCCCCGGCCTTAGTTTGCCTACCCATGGGAGTAGAGTTAGGGTTAGAATTACAGGGGGTTAGGCTTAGTAGGCACAGCTTCCAGACCCTCCAAGTGTTTTCCAGGGACGTCCCTGGAAAACGGACCAGAAGCCATTCTGGTTTCTGGTTTGATCATGGAACGTCCCGTTTTCCTTAGGACGTCCCTATTTCCATTGGAGAAATGTTGGAGGTCATGACCTGCCTCTGTTTATATTTAGCCCTTTATTCATGAGGACTAGAACCCTACCTTCCATTTAGGGGACTGCCCACACAGTTCAGGGGCAGAACACCTGTCCTGAATGCAGAAGGCCCCAGCTTCCATCCCTGGCCTGAATCCCTGCAGCCACTGCTGCCAGTCCATGCAGGCAAGACTCAGCTAGCTGGGATAAGGCAGTGTCCTCCGTTCCCCTCTGCCTCTTCTCAGCCGACGCTTAAGTGGGATTGACTGTGTGTACTGAGGCGGTTTCAAACACAAGCCATCTTCATTGGGAAGAGAGGATGAAATATTCCCCATCTCGGCCCCAGTAAATTATGGGGGCTTCAGCCGGCGGCAGCAGCACATAAACCATTCCTTTGGCCGGTCTTCTCCCTCGCCTGGCCTGCCAACCTCCTTGGCCATAAATCCCCAAGCAAACGGCTGGTCATTCACCTCCGTAGCTGAGAGAGATCCGGCCAAATTTACGGCCTCCTGGAGGAAGCTTCCATTCTCGCAATGGGCCCTGAGGTGGAGAGGGGGGTAAATCAGGGCCCAGGGACCCTTCAGGCCTTGGTGGGGGGCAGAGAAGGAGCCATGGCAGCACCTTTGGGTGCAGGGGGGAAACAGTGGGAAGCTCCTGAGAAGTAGGAATTTCCCCAGGACTCTCTTCCGATTGCTCATATCCAGGCCAGGAATATGAAAGGGCTTGTGGTGTGTGTCCCCCACCCCCATACATGCGGTTCAAAATCAAAACAATACTAAACCAGAAAATAAAATCCTATATATTTAAATATATATTTCCATCCAACAGTTTGATTTCACCCTCAAAGGTCCATTGTCTCCTATACACACACAAACACGTATAATTGATTGGTTAACAAAGCAAAACAAAAGTACAAACAACAAAAACAAAGAAAAGGAAGATGTTAAAGATGTAAACCATAAACTGCCGCAGCCTGGGAGGACAGAGCAGCTTCAGAGGTATAATAAATGGAAAGGGTCCCTTTACAAATAATAAAGATCTGTACAAATAAAAGCCTTCTCCACCTACTGTACTTTTAAAAACAAAATAAAACAGTTTTTTGTGGCACGTGATGGAATCTGACTTCCTAGCATTATTTTGATTTATATTAGTAGGACTATCACCCCCCACCCCAATTTAGGTGAGGATAAGTAATAAGAATGGAGGGTTGAGTGGAGAGAAAGGAAGTCTAACTAAGTTCTGATTTCTCCCATGAGTACTATTTCTGTGCTTTTTTTTTTTTAGTTCTCTTTCGTTTGGTACCCCTGCTATGCTGGTGCCCTAAGACTTCGTCTCCCAGTGGTGCTCATGTCCCTGCCTGGTCCAAGGAGAAAAGTGTCTGGGCCTCCAGAGAAGCAATCCTGGAACCTGCTGGGACTCTCCGCCAGATCCGAGGGAGAAAGGGAACTGGCCAGGGTTGCAAAGAGACGCTGGAGTGCAAGGGGTGTCCAAGGTGCCACCTGCCCCAAGGCAGACGGAAGCAGCTGCCTCGGGTGGTGGAAGCCAGTGGGGCGTCACCCCCAAAGGCCTCCTTCCTGCCCCTGCCACTGCAGCCAGGGGGGCGCATCTGGGGCAGGAAGCCCCACAGGAGAGGCTTTGGCGAAGGGGCCTCAGGCACTGAAATGGAATGGGCTGCCCCTGATTGTCCAGATTATTATTATCATCGTTAGTATCATTATCATTATTACTTATTAAATTTATATACCGCTCTTCATCTGAAGATCTCAGTGTGGTTCACAAGATCACCACCGTCTGCCATCGCACATGAGACTCCTGCAGTGCTGTCATTCCAAATCAAGTGAGACAACTTTTTTACCTCATATCATCCAATGTTCTTAATATTTTGCACACTTGTTGAATGATCAAAACTAAGTTTAAATCTAAAATATTAATTTTTATCTCCTCCCGTTTTTGAGTTATGAGGGTTTGAAATTTAAACATAAATAATTGGTCTTGCCAGACTACACAAAAACCTTAAAAGCTCAGCTCAGAATCAAGATATGTCAAAACTAGAAACACCAATCTCTTCAGAACGTCATGGGCCTTAATATGATATGTCACATGATGAACTTACTTTAAGTTACAAAAATTTAAAGACTCTTGGGGTGAGGTCTGCCCTCCTCCCCCTTTCCAATTAACCTCTGTCTCCAGGGCTGAGTGGTGGGAGGGAGCGTAGAGGAAGAATTGCCAGGGGGCACTCCTGAAACACTGCCAGGGTCTGCCCCTAGGTCTCAAGTTTGGGCGCTAAAATCTGACGGTCTGGGATGCTTCTGACTTGGCCACCCTAGCCTTCAAGATAGTATATGAAAAAGGCAGATGTTGTTTTGCTTAGAGGCTTAGTCAGGACAGCTGGCTAGGCAGAGTGGCACCCTTCTGGCATCCTCATGTTGTGACTGCAGCCTTACCTGGGCAAATGCACATTCACCCACTGAGTTACTCCTGACAAGCGAGCAGGACGTCAGAGATACGTCACCCTGGACAACAGTCCCTGCCAGCCAAGTTTCTTATGCAATGGTGTTGGAGCAGGAGCAGTCTATCTGAACAGTGTTAATCTCAGCAACAGCAGCAGCAACAAAGGCCCACAACCATTATTCGCTTGCTCTGGAACCAGCAGCCTTCCTTGTGTGTATGAAATGGCAGATTGTGGCAGGTTGTGCCAACCTATTGCCCCAGGCTGCAGCTGCTATCCACATGGCTGCTCTGGCAGGGACACATGGAGTTCTGTGAAGGCACCAAGCCGACAAAGGCTGGATTATGGGGGGATGTGGACTTGGGGCATAACCCTCCCCCTGGTTTAAACCCATTAACAAGCAGAGCGGGGACGACGACACACAATTGTACTAACCTTCTCTGTTCACCTTGTGGTTTGTTAGATTCCTATCTAAGCGCCAATTCCTTCTGTTTGATAGGATCAGAAATGTCAGGGAGAGTGATCTTTGTGCAGCTGAGAATCCGGCAGAGAGAACTGCACAGCTAATCCCAATTGTGGCAGCCGGGGGGGGGGGGGGTCTCTTCTAGAAAAGGAAGGTGGTAGAAGGGGGGATAAAATAAATAAATACAATTCCTCCAAGTTTCCCCAATCATTGTGTTGGATTTGGGGAGATGTTATTCCTAGTGACAGACAAGGGCAATTATCTGCTATCCGCCAGCAGTTTTAGCCTAATTTCATTACTGCTCTGCAATTCTTCCTTGGTTGCTAGTCTATCAATGTCTCCCAGAAAGGATTAGGCTGCACTTTCTTCATCTTCAAATGAATTTTAGCTGTCACTCCCTTGATGAATTGAACAGCGAGGGCTGCTAACCCAGGCAGGGAAGCGTGTCTCTGTGGCTGCGGGGGGCGGGGGATCCAGGCGAAACCCGATTAAAATATACCAAAGTGTCAGGGGGGTGGAAGAGGAAGAGAAGCCGTGGGGGGGGGGCTGTCCTTGGCTAGCGAGGCAGCCCAGCTGAAGCTGCGGGGGGGGGGCTGGCAAAGGGCGAGGAAGGGGCAGATCTACACATTTCTCTCAGCTTCCGTTGCCCCATTATCATTATCATCATTATCATCACCATCAACAACCGCATTTATATCTCAGCTTCTTCTCCAAGGAGCTCAAGATGGGATGCACTGTTCTTCCCTTCCTCATTTCATTCCCACATCAACCCTGTGAGGTGGGCCAGGCTAAGAGGCTGTGATTGGCCAGAGGTCTCACCAAGTGAACTTCATAGCAAAGTGCGGATTTGAACTCTGGTCTTCCAGGTCCGAGTCCGACACTTTAACTACTACACCACACTGGCTCAAATTAAACAAACTATTCTTAAAAATTGTTATTATTTTTATTAAACTTATTGGTCACTTTTAAAAAAAGGAAACTCAAAGTGACTTACAATAACATTCACATTAAAAACAGAGTAAAACAAAACAGAGGGAAAAATCTAAAGCACATTCATATTTTTAAAAAGTAGGATTAAAACATCCCACCTACTAAAAGAAACGACAGATAATCAGAAGTCAAAGCCTGGAAGAGAAATGTTTTTTGCCTGGCACCTAAAGATGTGTAATGAGAGGCGCCAGGTGAGTCTCCCTAGGGAGAGCATTCCGCAAACAGGGAGCCACCACTGGAAAGGCCCCGTTCTTGTGTTGCCACTCTCTGGGCCCCACGTGGAGGAGGCACATGGAGAAGTGATCTGATTACGATCACAGGGTCTGGGTTGGTTCACATTTCTGCGTCAGTTTTAAAAAAAAGTCCTCACAACAATCCATCAGAATTTTCGTATTAGCTTTCATGGGCCTTTTGCCTAATCCACAAATTTTGCAAGTAATCTCACCTTACATGACATATTTTTATATGTTTTATTCACTATATTTGCTTGGTGTGCAACACTTTCCCATAATATTTGCATTTTTTTGGTTGAAGAATTGTATCACAAAATTCATAAAGGTTTGGAAGAAGAACTGAAGTTCAGTTTGGGGTTGATTTTTAAAATTATTTACTAAACTCAATAACTATACATACCAATAATCTTAATACTTTATTCCACCTTTATATTTTCTTCACAGGGTTTTCTTTACTGGGTATCATGATGAAGAGATAATTCAGAAGGTCCATAGTCCAGCGTATATTGAGAGTGAGGCGCAGGCATCCTTTGAACAACATTCATCTTGCGCCTTGTTTTGGAATGTGGACATTAAGCAGTTTGACACTGAAATGCAAGGCAATTTCCCCCACATTCCCAGAGGCAGGTATCCTTGTGACATAACAAAGCACAAAAAACGACTCTCTCTAAAGCAAGGGTGGCTAGGCTGCCACGGCCTTCCTTGCCGCCCTGTTGGGCTCCAGTTCTCAGCCAGCTAGGTCACTGGTCCGCCATGATGGGAGTTGTAGTCTAACACCTGGAGGGCAACAGAGCGCTGGATTTGGTCCTGGGAAACCCAAATTCAAACCCCCCTCTGCCTGGAAGATCACAGGCTTGGCAGGATACGCATGTGTTCTTTCCGACTTGCGCTCCTCTGACAATGGTTGTGATGCCATGAAAACAGAAGTAAGAGCTGTACAATATTTCACCTGCATGGTTTACCATGAACATGGAGATCCGTCACCACCTTTGTTTCAAATACTTTTATCCTGCTTTTAGTCTAAAGGCACTCCTTGAGTAGCTTACAAAATGATGGTTCCTGCCTTAAAATTATTTTTGCAAACTGCTTTGAGGCTTTTTATAATCAAGTGGTATATAAATATGAGGAAATAAATAAATAAATCTAAAAGATATGTCACAAAAGGAAAAGGACCTTGGCAGGAAGAGGAATGGAGCAGCTTTCCTCTGAGCAGTTCTGATAGCATACATGGAGATTATTCCATTTTATCTTCACAACCAGCCTGTGAGGTAGGCTAGGCAGTGGGGCCATGATTTACCAAAGGTGAGCTTCAAGGCAGAAAAGGCCATCTAAATCCACAGCCTAGATTGCACAGTCAATCCAGTACTCTACCCCGGTTCTCAGCACCAATCTTATTAAAGACACACATGATTGGTCAGCCACCATTATAGTCTGAGCACTGGCGGAGGAAGAGGAGTGCGGGGGGAGCGCAGCGCCCCCGGCAGCGCGATCCTGGTAGGGTGCCATCGCAGCTCCCCCCCCCCCCGCCATGCCCCTGCAGGTGGCATGCCCCCCCCAGACGCACGCCAGCCGCTCCCCTGCCTGCTCTCCGCCCCCCCCCCAGTGCCAGAGCATGAAGCTCTGCCACTGAGTCTGAGTAACAGCATCTTCCATAGGCTTACTTTCACGGCCTCTCCTACACCAAAATTGTGTGCGTGTGCAGTGGTGTCACAGAGCGAGCTGGCAGTAAATCACACTGTTCAAAGTTGGAGTTAACTCTTTATTAGCAAAAGCAGGATCTCCACAGACTTGGTGTCAGGCCTGATGAGCACAGCAGCTTAGCCCCAGGAGATCTGGTCCCATGAATCACTTGCCAGGACTGAAAGTCCCTGCCTCCCCACAGCCATCTAAGTCTCCTCCTCTCCAGGGCTTTCCCCAAGCCATCAGAGACTATGTCCTTGTGCAGCCTATCACCGCTCCTCTGGCTCTGGGAAGGGGGCAAGCTGGTCAGCACATCCATGTGGGTAATAGAAACCATAATCTAAGTGTCTTTTGCAAGAGCCAATCCAGGGGTGTTGAAGAGTCAGAGGGAAGGAGCTGGTCCCTGAGGGATGCAGCCCCCCCCCGCCCCAAGCCATTTGGAAGGGTCAATAATTCTCTGGGTGGATGCTGCAAGGAGTGCAGGCATCAGCATTCACATTTCAGCAAGGGAAATCCAACCCTAATATCCAGTTTCAAAATCCAGCTGACCTTGTAGAGCAAATACACTTAAGCTCTATTTGATACCTTCACCTGAAATGATGATTTGTCTTGCTTTTGTAGTATTCCGATTGCCCTTTGAAAGCTGCTCCAGCAGAACTTCCTTTCTTTTCCCAAACTCCTTTTCTCAACGCAGCCTCATACCTGTTTCCTAATGAGTGCTGTGCTGCTTCAGGGAACGAAACAGCAAATCGTTTTTTAAAGAATTATTTAAAGAAATATCCTCATATTCATAATTCATATTTTATTTCAAGACATCTGCTGCTGATTACATTACATTTAACTAAAATTAGATGAAGCTCAGAATGTAATTAAACCCCTGCCAAAATCCGTGGCCCACCAATACCAGCCGAGCTCAGCGGGGGACGTTAGGGGCCTAATATGTAATTAGGAGCTATTTTCTAGCTGTTTTTAAAGTCTGAAAATTAGCTGCCTTTATTAATCACGCAGACAAATATAAAGCCAAGCCAACGCTTGCTGAAATTTCTAAAAAGGATTTTTTTTTAATTATACACCACATTGCACAGAGACTCATTTTGAATGTTGATTTGTTGTGCTCTGACATTTTGACAACTAGTTCTCAATTTGTCTGTCGCAGTTAGGCAACAACAAAGCCCAACAGTAATACTTAACTTTCAAAACCTTCACTGTGCCATGAGGTGGTGGTGGGGGATTTCACGCCTTAAATCCTTCAATGAGCGTCCTAGGGTTCACAGTTCTCACTCCCCTCAAGTGGAAAGGATGTGGAAACAGAGCCTAGTGGTAATAAGGATTTGAAAAAGGTTTATAGACAGATTCACAGAGGACCACTGGCGTCCAGCAGCTGTGCTAGCAAAGTGGAACTGTTGTGTGCAAAGGCAGAATTGTAGAATTGGAAGGGCACCCAAAGGGTCTTCTAGTCCACCCCGAAATGTAGGAATCATGGCTTTATGGCCTTCCAACCACAAACGAAGGAGAGTCCGTCACCTTCCAAAGAGTCCATTCTACTGCCAGGCAGTTCTTACTGTCAGAAAATCCTTCCTAATATTTAGTCGGAATCTCCTTTCTTGTATACCTGAGAGTGGTAGATGTGGAGACAGTCAACATGGACTAGCTGCTCCTTCGTGACAGCTGCCCAGGACATCCTGACGGCAGCTGAATGGTGGTGGGTGGATTTTAGCCAGATCCTGCAAAGCAGCTCTTGCATTCTTAGCTCTATCTGTTTCTCTGGCACAGAAACATCAGTTCTTGTCACCATGTGAAATTAGTATGGCACAATTTCCAACAGAGAAGCCAAGTTAAGTCTGTTGCGGCAAAAGGAACCAAGAGTCTTGTGGCACCTAACAGACTAACCATGACCAAAATGGGTGAAAGCTGGCGGGCATATGAATAAGTCCTTGGCAAAGCGGAGGCTGGGCAGCAATCTGCCCAGGAACCTGTCGTTGCTTATCCTGCATCAGGCAAGCAGGCAAAGTTTGGCAAGATGATTCCGCCTAACACAATGAAACGGTCCCGGCTTCCACTCTGAAGCACTCAAGCAGAGGCTCCTACTTGTAAGTAAGAGAGAGTTCTTCCCTCAGGCACAAGGCTCAGGAGTCCTGGTCCGGGGGTTCAGAAGCAGGGCAAGAAGTCCAGAACAGAAAGGAAGCAAGGAAGCTGTCCCAACAACTTTTTACGTCCCACCTGCCAAGTTTTTAAAGACAAGGCCTGGCACGCTCACTTTGGTGGCCCTCCCTGCCTCCTGTGGGAGGGAGTTCCATAGTTTGACTAGGTGCTGCTTGGAGGACTTTCTTTTCTCTGTCCTGAATCTTCCAATGTTCACTGGATGTCCACAAGTTCAAGCATTTTGAGAGAATTACTTTACTCTAGCCATAAACTTCTGTCATGTATAAGTATTGGATTTTTTTGTGGAAATTTAATCAAAAATAATAAACCTTCTGTTATGTCTCCTGTTCCTTGCCTTTTCTCTAAACTAAAAAGTCCCAAATGTCATTTCCTCATAGGGGAGTCGCTCCACCCCCTTAATCATTTTGGATGCCCCTTTCTGATCCTTTTCTAACTGTACAGTATCCTCCCTGAGGTGAGGTGAGCAAGAACTGCCCCCAAATGCTGCCCTTCTGGGATGGTGCTGCCAGGGGGGAGGTGGTGTGACCAGAGCCCCTGAAGAGGAGGAGTTCAGGAAAACGCTCCTTGGTTGCTCAGGGTGATGAACTGTGACCTTCCATTTTCAAGGGACTGCACCCGGGAGGGTTGTGAGACCCCATGTCTGCTTTTCCTCAGCCTTGCCACTCACTTGCAGTCATGTCCAGCACTGCTCTCTCAGGTGCCCCTCCGTCCTGGGCACAGCTCTGTCTCTCCTGCCATCCTGTGAACTGCCCTCTCACCTCCACCCACCCATGAAGGACCCAGAGCAGGGACAGGGGGCAGAGCTGCCAAGCCAAAGCAGGGCAAGACTGGACACGGGGCCATCCTCACAGGTGTGTGCATAACATCAGACCCTACGACAGCGTGAGTTTGTTGGGTAGAGAAGTGGCCAGCCTCCTGTCCTCACAGGGACACCCAGGCGCCTCCATGCAAAACCTGCAAGCAGGACCTGAGCGCCAGGGCTCAGTGTGATGTAGTGGTTAAGAGCAGTGGACTCGTAATCTGGGGAACTGGGTTCGTGTCTCCGCTCCTCCACCTGCAGCTGCTGGGTGACCTTGGGCCAGTCACACGTCTCTGAAGTCTCTCAGCCCCACTCACCTCACAGAGTGTTTGTTGTGGGGGAGGAAGGGAAAGGAGATTGTTAGCCACTTTGAGACTCCTTCGGGTAGTGATAAAGCGGGATATCAAATCCAAACTCTTCTTCTTCTTCTTCCCTCCTGACGTCTCCAGCAACTGGCACAAGTTTAGTTTGCTAGCTCTGAAAACCAGAAAGAACATCCTGAATAAATGCTGTGGTAGTTAATTTGTTGGAAGAGAGAGGCTGCATCCACAGAACCATTTATTCTGTTCCTTTCTCAATCTTGAATTCTTCCGTCACTACATTATTCACAATTAATTTAGCCTTTTGTTCTGAGTAAATTGCACCTATGCCATTTCCAAAACCTTTACCAACCCCCATCCCCGATAAATTCTTCTTCATAAAACTCCAAGAAATATTGTCAAAGGCTTTCTCTGCATCCACAAAAATCAAAACTGCTTTAGTATTGATCTTCACTTGTAGCTTTTCTAGAATATTAATTATATTCCTTGTATTATCAGACAAATGCCTGCCCGGGAGAAAGCCCGCTTGGTCTTTATGATTTTCTTCTGCTAGCAACTTTTTTAATCTTTTAGCCAAAATATCTGCAAATATCTGCAAAAATTTTGTAATCCACGTTAAGCAGTGATATGGGACGGTAGTTTTTAAGTTGCGTCTTTACAGACTCTGATTTTGGTATAAGTGTAATGTATGCTTCTTTCCACAACTCAGGTGCCATTTTCCCTTCCAATATTTCATTACAGACTTCCTTTAATGGTTGTATTAACCATTCTTTCAAAGTTCTGTAGTATCTAGAAGTCAGTCCATCCGGTCCTGGAGATTTACCTAATTGCATATTCTGAATGGCCCCTTCTACTTCCTGATCCGTTATTTTGTAATCGAGCATTAATTTATTTTCTTGGGAAATTGTTTGTAATCCATTTGTTTGAAAAAATTTATCAATGTCCATTTCATTCTGCTTTTCTTGTGTATATAGTTGTTTGAAATACCTCTGGAAGCACTAATTTCAACTGGATTCTGTATATTCTTTCCTTCCACTTCCAGATTCGTAATAGTATTGAATTTTTGTCTTTTTTTCAATTGCCAAGCCAGCAATTTCCCACACTTATTTGCCGATTCAAATGTCTTTTGTCTCATCTGTTTAATTTTCCATTCTATTTCCTGATTCACCATTTTCATATATTGTACTTGATATAGCTTTATTTCTTTTAAAATTTCCTGAGACTTTGGTTTCGCCCTCAGTTTCTTCTCTCCTTCCTTTATTTTTTCCAAAATTTTATCTTTTTTCTCATTTTGCATTCTCTTCTTAATTGTGTTCTGTTGTATCAAGAAACCTCTCATTACGGCTTTACTTGCGTCCCAGATTACTCTTTTTTCCACTGTAGTGTTCATATTTATCTCAAAATAATCTTTCAAAGTTTTTTGGGCCTTTTTAATGAATTCATCATTCCTGAACAAAGAGTCATTCATCCTCCATCTGAAGGAACCAGTTGGCATTAATTTCATTTCCATCTTCACAGCATTATGATCAGAGCTGTTCTTGGGGCAAATTTCAACCTTACTGATCTTTGGAGCCAATCCTCTAGTTACCCAGATTTGGTCAATTCTTGTCCATGTCATTTTTGCCTCGGAGAAGAAAGTTCCCTGTCTTCCCAGAGGATTCTTCATTCTCCAAATGTCAATTAAATCCATATTTTCAATCATGTCAAAAAATGTTTTTGGTAGTCTTCCATCCTTAGTGATTATTTGTCTTTGCACCTTATCCATGTTTGTAGATACAACGCCATTCATGTCTCCCATCAAAATCATATTATAATCCAAATAGTCCATCAAAATTTCATGTAGCTTTTTGAAGAATTCCGATTTCCCTTCATTTGGTGCATAGATACCTATCACCAAAAACTTGCCTCCTTGTGATTGGATTTCAATTGCTACAAGACTTCCTTGTTCATCTTTAAAAATAAATTTAGGTGATAGGTTCTCCTTTGCATAAAGAACCACTCCTCTTTTTTTAACTTTGTCCGATGAGATGAATTCTTGGCCTAATTTTTTGTTGCTTAATAATTTCCTGTGTAACCTTGTCACATGCGTTTCTTGTAAACAAATCAAGTCCAATTGCTCTTTTTTCAATAAATGAAACACTCGTCGCCTTTTTTCCGAAGTGTTGAGGCCATTCACATTCCAGCTCAGGGCCTGCCGCGCCATCCTGTGGCTACTTTGATACTCCCCCAACTGCCCCCAGATTTTGCTCCTCTTCTGTTGGTGGTAACGTTGGCTCCTTATCAGGGGGGCCCAGTCCAAAAGACAATGCTGAAATGTCCAAGGTATCCAAGGTATCTTTTTTTGTTGATGCTCTCTCCCGTACTCTTTGCTCCAATCCTACAGGGGAAGGTACTCAAACAACTCCACGACAACCCCACAGCAGGGCACTTTGGACAGCACAAAACCATGATGCTCGTCACCAGGCAGTTCTGGTGGCCCAGGGTGAGGGAGGATGTACAGGAATATGTACGGGGTTGCGACCGCTGCCAAAGGACAAAGGGGGAGCGGACCGCCCCAGCAGGATTACTGGAACCCTTACCCACGCCGGGGAAACCTTGGGAGATGGTATCCATTGATTTTATGACCGATTTGCCGGGGGAAGACAGCGGTCATGGTAGTGGTCGATCTACTAACAAAAATGTGCCATTTTATAGCTTGCTCACATGCGGTCACGGCAGAGGAAACAGCCAGGTTGTTTGTAGATCACATCTTCCGGTTGCATGGGGCTCCTTCGAGGGTCATCTCCGACTGCGGGAAACAATTTACTTCCCGTTTCTGGAGGAAGCTCATGAGCTTGCTGCAGGTCGAAGTGGGCTTCTCAACGGCGAGACACCCGGAAACCAACGGGCAAGCAGAAAGAGCGAACAGTATTCTCCAGCAATACCTACGCTGCTACGTCAGTGAGAGGCAGAACGATTGGGTAGAAAAACTAGCGCTGGCTGAATTTGCGTACAATAACGCTGAACATGTGTCAACGGGAATGAGCCCGTTCATGGCCAATTATGGGTGTCACCCCAGGGCCTTCCCGGGGAGTGGGGAGGAAGGTTTGAGTGTACCGGCAGCAGAGCAGTTTGTGGAAGAAATGGAAGCCCTGCACCAGCAACTTAAGATGAACTTGGAGCGGGCCAAGGAAATTTACAAGAGGCAGGCAGACAAGTGCCGTAGGGAAGGGGAGACCATACAGGTGGGAGATCGGGTGTGGTTGTCAACCCAAGGGTTACCTTTTAAGGGGGGTGCAAGAAGTTGCAACCCAGGCGGCTGGGACCGTTTGAAGTAACACAGCAGGTGAACCCCGTGGCATTCAAGCTCAAATTGCCAGACAGCATGAAGATACACCCGGTGTTCCATAGGTCCCTACTCTCACCGTACAGGGAAGGAAGGGGATTCCCGGGGCGAGAGGGAGAAGTCACCACACACTCGCAGGTAGAAGAGAGGGGGCACCACAACTTGGTCACGGAAATGCTTGATTCAACGTGGCGAGGGCGCCAGGTGGAGTACTTGGTGGCTTGGGAGGGAGAACCCGGGTTGGAAAACACGTGGGTCCCCACGGAGGCAATCACTGACGGGTATCTGGTGGAGGAATTCCACCGCCTGTTCCCGGACAAACCCAAACCACTAGCGAGATTCTGGGAGGAAGAATTTGGAACCACAGACGACAAAGGGGACTTTGTGGGTTTTCCTGCTTCCGAAGAGGAGGGAAGAGAGGTGTCAGAGGGAGAAGAATCAGACTGGGAGGTCCACCCTGCGGGGAGAGATCGGAGCGGGTGGGAGGCTGGTTTTGAATCCTCAGAGGATGATGACAGCTCCTTCAGGGGTTCCCGGCATCATTGGCCGAAGAAAGGGACGAAGTTGGGTCAACAGGTCGGGCCGGGGGTGGAGGGGGTCCTGGGGGGGAGGTGGATGTCAGGGAACTGACATCGGAGCTAGAGGCGGAGGGAAGGCTCTCAAATGATGCTGGAGAAGGGCCCAGCAGGGAGAGAGGCAGCTCCGCAGATGGGGAAGCAAATCAGCGCAACACCAGGGATATAGAGGGGCTGATGGGGGAATCGGCGAGAGGGCTCCAGGACTCTTCACCGGACACCAGCGGGGAGAGCACGGGTCCTCCGCTACCCACGCCCACCCTGCGCAGAAGACTTCCGCGCAGAGAGAGTAGGAGGAGACTGGGTGTCAAACAACTTTTATGTTGGAAAAGATTTAAGAAACGCCCACTGATTGATTCTGCTAGCGACTGAGGCAGCCACGAAGTGAAGGGCTGCCCAGACTGAAAGGTTTAGCAAGGCAACAAAGCCTGGAGAGGCGGCACCTTACGCACGAGCAACCCATACACATTACAATTTTGGTCCAATTTTTGTGAATTTTGGTCCAATTTTTTATTCATTTGTTCCAAAGAGTTGTTAATTTTACTTAAAACAAGAGCCCAATCTTCTTCCGAGGGCATTCCTCCTTTTGGTTTAGTATACATTAACACAGCTGCAGAGGGAGCAGGAGGGCCATATGTAGAAGCTCTCCGAAAGGTCCTTCCAGATCTAGTTGTTTTTTCTTCTAATGAGTCTATTTTTTCTTTCCCATCTGCCATAACACTCAAGGCCCTCAAGGTCAGGTACAGTCCCAGGGTTTTATCTTTAAAACTGGAAAATTCCACTCCTTGTAACAGTTTCAAAATCCTCCTCTAGAAGGTAGTTATTGTTTATCTTGTATTAATCCAAAGTATCCTTTTTCTTTTTCTTTTTCTTTTTAAAAATTACTATAGCAAGTTACGCCAATATAATTAGTATCAAGCCTTAACTTTAGTTCAGAAACATAGTTGAAACTTTTAAGCCAAGAGAAAATAGTTGAAACAATGTTTCACTCACTGACAGTCAAATAGTCTATTCACAGTCACTGCGGATCTCCACAATGCAGCGATTTTAATGGCTGCCGTTCCCAGGTTCCGAGTGGTGAAAAGTTAGCTTTACCCTCTTTTTCTGCAGGCAAATAATGTCTAAAAGTCCTCCCCCTTTTCCCCTGCAGCCAAGGGGGGGGGGGGGTTCGCTATTTTTATACTGGAGATTTAGATGTCAAAAGCAGTCTTTCAGGCTTTAGTTTAAACCTCTTTGCTTCCAACTATTTACAAAAAGAGGAAGGCGGACTTCCTGTTTTGCGCCTCCCCCGTTCGTAGCCAAATTCAACTTTTTAAAAGTCCAATTTCTTCAATTTACTCACAGGTAATTACTTTAGATCCGAATGTCCACAGGAAAAAAGTCAGCGCTCCCCGGCAATGGCTGTGCGGCTTCACTCCGTGAAAGTAGCAGTCAGTTCGCAGCACCGCGCCACTTACCCCACTTTACTCCGGAGCCCTTAAAAGGGATTCCCCATGAGTAGGGGGCGCTCCAGGTGCCCTGCTGAACCCCCACATTCCCAGGCTTTCTCCACCTGAGATTTCTAGCGGGTCCCCACCTTTGCCGTGGCGGGCGACCCAGTTTTCACGGAGCCGGTTCCTCCGCTTAGAGGAGCTCCGCCATTAGCCGCTGGCGCTGACCCCGGACGCTGGCGCTGACACAACAAGGCTGCCCAATCTCTCCATTGCTTTTTATTTCGGCCCTGGAGGTTCTGTTAAATATGATTAGAAGAGAAACCCCCTCATAACTGCTTTACTTGCATCCCAGATTACTCTTTTTTCAATAGCAGTGTTCATGTTTATCTCAAAATAGTCTCTCAATGTTTTTTGGGCCTTCTTAGTAACTTCTTGATCTCTAAACAAGGTGTCATTCATCCTCCATCTGAAGGAACCGGCAGGTGTTAGTTTCATCTCCATTTTCACAGCATTATGGTCGGAGCAAGTTTTAGGGCAAATTTCCACTTTTCGAGTCTTAGGTGCCAGTCCTCTAGTTATCCAGATTTGGTCAATTTAAGGCATTCTGGGAGATGATCTATAATGAAATGAAAAAGGTATTTAAATATACCTTTCTAAAGAAACCAGAGGCCTTTCTCCTGGGCATGGTGGACCAATTGGTGCCAAAGAAGGACAGAGCTTTTTTCATGTATGCCACAACAGCAGCAAGAATACTTCTCGCAAAGCACTGGAAGACACAAGATCTACCTACCAGGGAAGAATGGCAGATGAAGCTGATGGATTATATGGAATTGGCGGAAATGACTGGCAGAATCTGAGACCAGGGAGAAGAGTCGGTGGAAGAAGATTGGAAAAAATTTAAAGTATATTTACAGAAATATTGTAAAATTAATGAATGTTAGAAGGATGCTGGAAAGAAGTTATATGACTTTAGTAGAAATATTATAAAGAATTAAGTATGAATAGATTGACATTGGGTAAAGGTGTAAATTTAAGGCTAAATTGCGTTAAGATAAATTTGAGAAAGAGGGAAAGGACTTGCTGGAACAATTAATCGAACTAGAATACAAAAAAGGAGGTGTGAGGAAGTCGAGGAAATAAGCAAATGAAAGAGATGGATATGAAAATACGGGGTTTCCTTTTTGCTTTTTTATCATCTTTTTTATTCTTCTTAATGTTTTGATGTACAGTTGATGTTTTGTTTTATTGTATTTTCCTTTGTCTTTGAGGCTTTGTAGCTGTTCATTGTACGTATTTCTTTTTTCTCTTCTTTTTGTAATACTTAAACTTTAATAAATATGTGTTTTTTTTAAAAAAAAGAACCATTTATTCTGTTTTCCCAATGTTTTCCTTTTAATTTCCAAATTGGATTTGAGGTTTCACACAACATAAAAGTCACTTTCAGAAATATAGTGGAATGTAAGACAAGTTTAGCACTCATTTCCATGTTATTATTTGTAAACAATTTGGGGGGTGAAGCAAACAACACAGAAACAAGCCTTCAACCTGAGGAACAATTGGAGGCAGAGGAGATTCATTTGGAGGGGGGGCTCAGTATGGTGACTTGATTCCCCTCAACTATATTAGAATTTCAAAGTTTTCAAACCCTTTCTCTCTCTCCCTTCCTCCTCCAAGGGGGATGTGTGTGTGGGATAGGGAGCGCAAGGCCCAACACCCCCCCCGTGCCCCCCCATCTTGCCGCTGCGTTTCATCTCTGCGCTCTGACATTTTCTATCACTGACCCTTTTTCTCTCCTCTCTTATCTCAAATAATGTCACTGCCTCTTTAGAATCTATTCATCAGAGCAGAAAGAAGCTACTGCAGACATTGATTTTATATATATATATTATATATCCATCCCCATCTGTGCCTTGGGCAGCAGAGGGCGGGTGGGGGAAGCAAGCAAGCGCCCTCACAGTCGACACTGCTGCCTTCTTATCTCAAATCCCCCATCTCTCCTTGCACCTGCCATTTCCATAGGAAAGCCGGAGAAGGGTTTTTTATTTATTTTTAACTTCCTATCAAGGTTAGGCAGGAAAACAGCATGGCTGGTGCAGGTCGCAAAGGACA
This sequence comes from Podarcis liolepis, assembly GCF_965112155.1. Classification (NCBI taxonomy): domain Eukaryota; kingdom Metazoa; phylum Chordata; class Lepidosauria; order Squamata; family Lacertidae; genus Podarcis; species Podarcis liolepis. Next base: position 57,702,611 of record NC_139573.1, read on the forward strand.
CCAGAATCAGCTCACCTCTCCCAGTTTGGTGTGCAATGAGATATTTCACGGTTTTCTTGTCAGCCATCAAACAAAGATGAACCTGGGGCCTTCTGCATTATTTTTTATTTTTTATATATAATATATATGATGTTATATATATACACACACAAAATTAAATTTTCTGTTTTACAATTTAAAGTACTCATTTTCACATCCTTACGATATGAATGACTTCCCTTCTCTTTCTATGGTTCATTTTGCATAACATAAATCCCTGCAAATCATTCAATATTCCATTATTACTTATTTACACTGCTGAATTTATCTTAATGCTGCCAGTGTTAGAAATAAGGATACCTTCTCAAGCAGGTTAAAGGGCTTGATTTCCCCTTCAGATCATTTAATCCCCTCTTTGTTCCCTGCCTCCAAACCAATCTGTGGTGGCCTCTTTTTTTAAAAAAAGAAGTGGTGGCAGCAGCCATGGAAGCCTTTGGGGCCTTTCTCTAATACCTGCCCTTTCCTGCAAGCATGCTGCCTTGGCCCTGCTGAACCAAGGAATCGGGATGTGAAGCATGGCGGTGGGGAACACTGGAGAACGTTCTGGCGGTGGGCTCACGTTCTCCTGAAGCATGGCTCCCACGGACCCCAGCGAGAAATGTCACCTTCCACTCTGCCCCCAACTGGAGTCCCCATGCCAGAAATCTGTCCCTTGCCCTGGTTTATGGCCATGCACTATTCTTTGGCTGGCGTTGGCTAAAGGAGCGTGAAAAGACCCTGCCAATGGCCCACCCAGCCCACTGGGTGCAGGGCCAGACGGCAAGAGCCCCTCCCCTCCAGCCGCTTCCAGAAGCTGGAATTCTTACATTTCTATACCACCTTTTCCCTCAAAGAAGCTCAAGGTGCTGCACATGGTTCTCCAACTCCCCGTGTTATGCTCAAAACAACCCTGTGAGGTTGAGAGGCCGTCACAGGCCCCAAATAATAATAATAATACCCACAGACCTTAGGGTGGTTCACAGGATGAAGTCGGAATATAAAACCATAAAGTACACAATCAAAATAAAAAGAACCACCCAATACCACCACCCCAACACATTTTAAAAGGGCATAGGATGTCACCCAATGCGCTTCATGGCCAAGTGGGGATTTGAACCCTGCTCTCCCAGGTCCTAGTCCAATACTCTATTATTACGCCAACAGAAAGCCCTTCCTTTCTCTGTCCTGGATCGCCCAACCTTCTGATTCATGGGATGTCCAAGAGTTCTGGTGAGTGGGAGAAGAACAGGGGGTTGCTGTCCCCACCCCCATCGCTCTCTGCCAGTTCAAGGCCACTCTGCTCCAAAGGGCTCCGCAGGATCCAGCCCCAAAGCCTTCCAAAAGATCTTGAACCTTCGTTGGTGCCTCTCAGCCAGGCCCCTCCTCCTCCTCCGGTCATTAAGAGGCAACGTGGAAGATCATTCGTCTTCTCTCCGTGATGCTCATAATGTGAAAAATGAAGCTTAAGAAAAATTAGCCAAATTACCAGTCCAATCCTTCAGTGGAAATCGGTAGCTCCATTAATGCACATCTATAAAATCACGGCCTGGAAGCCAAGAAAGGCTCAGGAATGGGAGTTGGGGGAGGGCGATGCCCCTCCTGCCTTCCTTGCCTCTGTGCCAGCACAATCCAGAGGGGGAGTTTTTTGCACCAAGGGCGGGCGGGCGGGCGGGGGAAGAGGGGCAGCCCAGAGAACGACAGCGCCAAGCTGAGGGGGCATCCTGCGATTCCACACCAGCACAGAATTCTCTGCATGCACATAGTTGAACTGTGGAACTCCCTTCCACAAGAGGCAGTGACAGGCACCCACTTGGGTGGCTTTAAAAGTGGATCTGACCAGTTCACAGAAGGGGAGGCGGCTATTGGTGGCTCCTAGCCAAGATGGAGGCCATGCTCAACAACTCTCAGTGCCTTGAAGAAACTACAGCTCCCAGAATGCTTTTGGGGAAAACCATGGCTTCTTAAAGGGGCACCATGGCACTTTCAATGTGCTACTGGAACAAGGACTCTTCTTGGTGCCTTCTTTGTGTGTGCTGGGGGGCGCTCGTAGGGGGCAGATCCACACCACACGTCCAACACACATTTAAATCACCTGACTTCACCCAAAGAGCTGTAGTTTCACCCTGCAGTGCTACAGTTCCCAAGACTCTGCGAATCACAATTCCCAGAATTCTTTAGGGGCAAGACATGTGTTGTAAATATGCATTGTAAGTGCCTTAAATCTGTAGTGTGGATATGTTGTTCCGAAAGCAGAATCGTCGTGCTTTTAGAGTGTGGTGCAGAGGAAGCCCCAAACATCTGCTCCCTTGGGGTCTCAACAGGAGAGGTCCTCTTTCCTTTAAAACTTTTTAGGTGAGCCTTTCTGTGTGCCAAGCAGCTGGCTCCATCCCTAAGCTACAGACCTTCCCTCTCCCGTGCAAGGCAGGAAGCCCCCACCTGGGCCGCTAGAGTGCATGAAACAGAGCTAATTGGGCAAGAGGTAGAAGAAAGTGCGCCATAATTACAAGAAGAGAAGTGGCAGCGAAAGGTCATTTATCTGCCATGTTTGGGCTGAGCATTAGTAGGAAAAGCTCCTCCCAGGCCTGTTTGCGGCTTCTCTGCAAAGGGGCAGATGAAATCCACACAGCTGACAATGGATGGAGGCAAAATCTACACCCACAGAGGATGGGTCCAGAGGTAGATGCTCTGTTCTCCAAGGGGGCTGCCCCTTTTGGGAAGGTCACAAAAGAAAAGTGATGGGCGACAGATGCGGCAGGGGTCTGTCTCTTTGGCTTCTTATTCTGCAAAATGCTGCGTGCTTTAATGGACAGCGGCAGCTTCCACTGCTGCCTGGACCAACGAGGGACAGCACGTCACTGTCTGAACGAGGCTGCTGGAGTGTAAGAACATCCAAAAAGCCTGCTGGATCAGGTCCATGAGGGCCCATCTAGTGCACAAACCTGCTATTTCAGTGGCCCATGGGATGCCTCAATGGGAAACCCCTGAGCAAGACACGAGTGCAAGAGCAGCCTCCCCTCCTGCGCTCTCTAGAATCCCTTTCAATCAACAAGTTCACCTCTCCTTCACCTTTCCTTCTCTCCTCACTCTGTCAAAACTGATACTGTAAGCTCCATGGGGCAGGGGCCTGCCTACACTGCTTAACCGGAGAGTCAGCATGCTGTAAGAGTCGCCAGAGTGTCAGGTTAGGACCTGGGCGACCAGGGTTCAAAATCCCACTCAGTGGTGAAGCTCCCTGGGTGACCTTGGGCTGGTCCCGGCCTCTCAGCCTCCCCTACCTCACAGGGTTGTTGTGGGGGTTAAACGAGGTGGGGGAGAACCATGCACACCACCTGGAGCTCCTCGGAGGAAAAGGTGGGACAGAAATGCAATAAATAAATTATGTAAGCACCAATGTACATTGATAGCAGTATTTGAAAGCAAACAGGTAACGGCAGATTCTAGCTACAAGGGAAGAAATAGGTTGCTGACTTCTGTCACCCCCCCCCCCCATTTGCAGGAGTGCTCACGTCAGGGCAAAAAGGTGGGCAGGGATTTCTCAGCCTCTTTAAGATTTGAGGGGACTTCTTCCGAAAGGTGGGTCCCTGCCGCCCTCTGGTGTCCAGCCAGGGCCCAACACCAGGGGCAGACCAAGGCATCTGACCTGACTGGGCCTTTAAAGCAGTATCAGACCCCTTGAAGCAGTCTCCCAAAGACTCCTTGGGGATGCACTTTGCCAAGGCTGTGAGAGCCGCTAGGAGACCCCCCACCCCAATTCCCCTCACAGAGCAACAGTTCCCAATGCTGCTCTCACAGGGAACTCTGGGAGTTGCAGCTGAGGGGAAAAGGGGATCTCAACAACTGGCAGAGCCCTTAACAAACTGCAGCTCCCAGAATTCACTGGGGGAAGCCATGGCTGCTTAAAGAGACATCATAGTGCTTAAAAGGTAGGGAGCAGATGTGGCCACAGATGAACGGTGGAGGCAGGGAGGGGAGATTATTACAGCTGCCTGTGCCAATGCCTGGACTTACCACTGCTGGAAAACAATCTGTGTGCGGATCAAAGCCCAGTTTGTGCATTGGAGCCTTTGTGCACCATTGAAGGGCAAGTTAACTCATAAGAAACATAAGAAGTGCCTGCTGTATCAGACCAAAGGGGGCCCACCTGGCCAACATCCTGCTCTCACCATGGTGGACCAGGGGATGCCCAGAAGCAGAACCTGAGGACGAGAACATCCTGCCCTCCTCTGGCTTCCAGCAACTGGCATTCAGAAGCACGGCTGCCTCCCACACTGGAGGCAGAGCAGAGCAACCCTGGCTGGTAGTCAACCAGCTACAAATCCACCCAACAAATCCACCTCATCCAGCCCACATTTTACCGGCTTCCTCTCAATAATACCATGGGGGCCTTTGTCAAAAGCTGTACTGAAATTAAAAAAAAATGAGATTTATCTGGCATGACTTGTTTTTTGAGGAACCCATGCTCAAATTACAGCTTCCTATTCTAAGTACTCACAGACCAACTGTTAACATATCTGTTCTAGGACCTTTCCTGGTATCGATGTCAAGTCCACCGGTCAACAGTTCCCTGGGTCTTCTCCTCCCTTTTTCAAGATGGCGGCAACATTTGCCTGCCTCCCATCTGCAAAAACCTCACTTGTTCTCCAAGAATTATCAGAGATTATTGGCAGAGGCTTTGAGATTACATCTACAAGCTCCCTTAGTCCCTCATCAACTCATCAGGCCCTGGAGATCTGAATTCATTTCAAGTAGTTAGGTGTTCCCTGACCAGCTCTCTTCCTATCTTGGGCTGCAGGCTCCTTCCTTACGTCAATTATTCTCTTATCCCCAGGTTGGGCATTGCTCTCCTTTTCGGTGAAGACAGAGGCAAAGCAGGTGTTGAGCAGTTCCGCCTTCTCTGTCACCCAACAGCATATCTCAGTCTTCTCCACGAAGAGGACCCACCACTTGTTTGCTCCTCTTCTTGCTTTGAACATAGGTTAAAAATAAGAAGTTTATTTGGCTCTCTTGCAAGGCTATGCTCATTCTGAGCTTCAGCCCGCCTGACATTCGTCCTGCAACTGTTGGCTACTTGTGTCTACTCCTCCTTTGTGATTCTCCACAATCTCAGCTCATCTGTAAGCTCCTTAGGCAGCCACACCGGTTTCCTTAAATGCCTCCCACTTTTCTTTCTCGCTGGAATTGCCTGCATTTGGACACCCAATATTTCTCCTTTTAGAAACTCCCATCCATCTTGGACTCCCTTCTGAGTATTTCTGACCGTGGGATCTCACCCTGTAGCTCCTTAAGTTTTTGAAACTGGCCTTCTTAAAGTCCGGAGTGAGTGCATGTTTGACTACAATCAGCTTTCCCTTGCCACTGTATCATGAAACCCAGGAGGACATGATCACTTCCTTCCAAGCTTCCCAGGACTTCCACTTCATGGATCGGTTCCTCTCTGTGGGCGAGGACCGGGTCCAAGACAGAGGACCCCCGGGGTGCTTCTTCCATCTTCTGGGAAGTGAGTGTAACCTGTCACAGACCCGTCTCTTTATCTGGGCAAAAAGCTATGGGGCAGCAGGGCAGAGCCCACCTGCTGCAGATCCCTGTCTGGATGGTGTTTGTTTCCTCCCCATTGTTTTTTGCTGGGCAGGTTATTCCCCCCCCCCAATACAAACAACCCACAAACTAACAAAATAGTCACCATTTCAAATTACAATGGATAGCTCTGCAGTGTTTTATTTTTCATTCTCCACTGCAGGAACATACCAGAATCAAAACTGTCTCTTCAAAGTGTGCCCTCAACTTGCAGAGTCTCCCCTCCCTTCAAAAAGAACCATATATTAGTTGATTAATCTATTCATTAAAGGAGGGGGGCAACCCCCTCAGGTGTCACTGGAATCAATTCCCCATCATCCTCTGCAGCATGCATGGCCAGTGGACAGGGATGTTAATGAGAGTTGTAGTCCAGCAATATTTGGAGAAAACTCACCACAGGCCCCCCAGATCAAAACTTGCAGCCCTGGTGAGTGTTCACACACACATATGCATACACGCCCACAGGTAACTTGCGTCTTCCACGGGGGCTACATTTCTGGGATGGTGGATATTTGCAAAAAAGCACATTCTCAAACCAGCCCCTTGAACTGCCCCTGTGCAGGTTGTCTCCTCCAAGCAGGGCTTTTAAGCTCTCTGCCTTGCTCACCAGACTCTGGGAAGGTCTTGCGAGGTCTCGGATGGTACCATGAAATCTCACAAGAGCCTCCCAGAACAAGGCAGAGAATTTAAAAGCTATTTTCGGGCCAGGAAAACCCTGTGCAAAAAGAACTTTTAACCTCTCTCTCTTCCGTGACTTTAATTGTAGCAATTTCAACTGGCCAGCCTGCAACCACATAAAGTTGAAATCGCACATGGTAAATCTGTGTAAGTTGCAATTTACCTCTCTCTTTCTCTTTCTGTGTGTACACATCCTTAGGAAGCAATACAGAACCAACAGACTAAGGAGGTCACTCCCCCCCCCCATTCCATTTCAAACTGCCGGACATTTTGTTAGGAACAAGGGCACCTCCTCCTCCTCCTCCACCCCACCCATCAAGCTTTTGTGCCTAGGACCAAGGTGGGGGGACCTGTGGGTCTCCTCGAGGCCTTGCTGGACTCCCAACTCCCAGCATCCCTGAGTGTGCAGGGTCCTGCTGGCTGCCGGGAGCTGGGAGTCCACAGGGCTGTCTACCTGAGACAGCTGACTCTTCCAGAGACCAGGCAATCAGATCTCCCAATGCCAAGTAAGGCTGGGAAATTGAGCCAAAGTCTGGGAAAGTTATGGGAAATGCTGAAACCAATGGAAGACGGAAGTAGTGCCGACAAGTACGGAGGAGAGAATGCTGGCTCCTTTTGGTCCCGCAAGGCATTCATGGTTGGGCCCCCAATTCCCCCTTCCTCAGAAGAGCTGCAAAGCTGCGATTTGGGGCGAGTGGAGCTTGAGCCTTCTTCTGCCAACTGAGGTCCCAGTGCACATATCAACTGCATTTTGGGGGGCGGGAGAACAGCTAGGAAGGGGGCTGCGGGGGGGGGGGGAGTGATGGATTGAGCCTCCCCAAAAGTTGTCACTTGTCCCTTGCAAAAAGACAGAACAAAATCAACCCCCCCACCCGCTTTACAAACAAGTGCTTCCCCAACTCCACATATGCCAGAGCGCATGTAGTTCCAGCCCCCCTGCAAGGGAATATGAGAGAAGCTCCACCTTATCCGCACAGGGGAGCAAAGCAGCCGTGCCCTGGCAAAGTCTCAACAGGGTGGAAAAGGACTTCCCTGCTGAAGTTAGGAGGACAGAAGAGAGTCAAGCAGAAGACAGCCAGCACCCAGCACCCTTAGCACCCAGTGACAGCCCTTCCAAGCTGCGTAACCAGGCCCAGCAAAGCAACTTGTGGGGACACCACCGCTTCCAGCAAACAGGCCCTGCACTGCATTCTCCAGGGTCCAATAGGCCAAGTAAACCCAAAATCTCCCGGGGTCCCACAATTTTGAGCGAGGCCTCTGCGGTCAAATCTGAGCAACGGCTGAGGGTGATGAACTCGCGGCACCAGGAACCAATTCTCAGCAGGAAGAGGAGCCTCTGCCATCGCCTTTACACCCCGCTAAGAACCGCCTGCACTTCTGCTTTCAGGGAAGAGGGCGAGTGCACACACACACCCGGGGCCCCAATGTCCGTCTCCCAGCACTCGAACCCACAGGCGTCCAGGTCTTGGGTGGCAGCTGCCACTATTGTAGGAGGAGTGTCTGCCAAGAAAAGGCACAGAATCAGGCGTTATGGCTGGGCTAGAGACACAAAATCAGAGGACTGTACAGCTGGGAGGAACTCGAGCCAGTGTTGTCGACTCTGACTGGCAGCAGCTCTCCAGAGCCTCAACCTGTAAAAGGTCAGGGCGAGAGATAGCTGGTAGTGGACTTTGGACCAGCAAAGCAGAACTTCCACCACTCAGCACAGGAGTCCTTATTAAAGACTTGCTTTCTTCACTTATCTCACTCTGGAAAGCGCTGTGCACATCAATGAAGCTGCATCAAGGACACCACCCCTGTAAAGTAGGCCACTGTGGTTATCCCCATGTAACAGATGAGAAAACAGCATGAGGGTCATCCCTAAGGGCAGCCTTGTGACTCCACAACCGAGGGCAAGACTCCCTGGCCCACACTCGGGCTTATGCACTCCCCAGATGAAAGTTTGTAAGCAAATAAATAAGTGTCCCCAGGATGCGCAGCATCTCCTGACCTGGCCGTAGCAAAGTGATGGCGCAGCCGCCTCCCCCTGCGCCCGTCAGCTTGCTGTGCAGCCCGTGAGAGGCGGTGACTTGGCAGACTCTGTCCAGGGAGGAATGGCCAACTCCAATCACATCCAGGTGGTGCTGGTTAATGTCAATGAGTTCCTGTTCAGAAGGAGAAAGAGACCAGCACATTGTTGACCTGTGGAACTTGCTGCCACAGGAGGCAGGGATGGCCACCAACATGAATAGCTTTAAAAGAGGAATGGACAAATTCACATGAGGTCTATGCTCTGCCTCCGCAGTCAGAGGCAGCAGTGCTTCTGCAGATCCGTTTCTCGAGGCCACAGAAAGGGAGAGTTCTGCTTGTGGGCTTCCCTTCAGAGCATCTGGCTGGCGACTGTAAGAACAGTAGGCTGGGCTACATGGCCCCCTGGGCTGATCCAGTAGGATCTTCTTCTGGCCTTACATTAACATGGGAAGTGGGAGGGGACAGGATTTGGCCAACAGCAAGATCCCACCCACGGGGCCAGCCCCAAACATGGCACAGCCAGAGGTGGAACCCAAGATGGTGACACCCTTGCCAACATCCCATGCTCAGCAGCTGACCAGACGAGTGGCTGAATCTGACTCCCGGGCTGGGGCACCACCCTTGCCCACTGCACCCAAGGGAGGGTGGCAGGCTACCTGAAGGGACATTAGGACACGGGGAAGACACAGCTGGCTCAGGTTGCTTCGCTGTGACCGCTCTGCACCTGCAGCCTCACTCTGTAGTCACACGCACTGGATTTAGCAAGCTGGAACTGCCCCATCTGCTTTTGCCTCTTCCCGGTGATGTCCTGCCTCTCCTGGCTGGTTTCAAAGAGGAGGAAACAAAGGGCTCCTTACCTCCAGCACAAGGTAGTGCTCCTGAGATGGATGATCGGCCATTGCTTTGAGGACATCTTCGCACTCCTGGGAAATGGCGTCAATCGAAGCCAGCACCGGCTCCATTATGGCAGGAAACTGCAGGAGGAAAAAAGGGATTTCCTGCACCTAAGAATGGCACACCACTCCAAACCTCCCTCCAGTTTAACTGACAACCACACTTTGGAGTTCAGTTTTCTCATGCAGCCGGCATTTAACCAGTTTTCCAACCAAGATATCATGGGGGGACTCAGAGTCCCAATTAATGGAAGGGCAGTTATTTTATTTATTGTATTTATATCCCAGCTTTCTTCCATCAAGGAGCACCCAATAGATAGATCTTCCCCTCATTTCTAGCCGTCCACAACAACCCTGCAAGGTAGGTTAGGCTGAGAGGCAGTGACTGGCCCAAGGTCATGGCCAAGTGGGACTTGAACCCTGGTCTCCCAGGCCTAGTAATCCAACACTCTAACAACTAGGCCATACTGGTTTTGTATCAGAAGCAATACCTTCAGCACCTTGTCTTTAACCCCTGCAACCAGGACCTTGGTGCTCCGAGGGACCTTGGTGTTGGTCAATAAAATCCGTAGAGTGGGGACTCTAAGAAAAAAAGGAGAACAGAGTCAAAAAATGTTGTCTCCTCTCCAACGTGGGCAAGCAAGCCAATTCACTCCATGTTTTTCCACTTCACTTTAATCCTTCGCAAGTGAAGGAGACGCCAAATGTTGTGAAGGAGCAGGAACTATGGGTGGTTCCCAGCCCCGGGGGCTGTGCTCTGCCCTCCCCCCCATCGGAGGCAGCCATGTTTCTGAATCCCAGTTGCTGGGATCCTCTGGAGGGGAGATCTGCTCTTGTGCTTGGACCCCACTTGTGGGTTTCCCATGTTGGGCATCTGGTTGGCCACGGTGAGAACAGGAGGCTGGACTGGGTGGGCCATTGGCCGGATCCAGCAGACCCTTCTGTTCTTATAGAGTGGCTGGGGCCACCCAGCCAGATGGGTAGGGTAGAAATAACACCCTTATATTAAGTATTTTTACTATTATTATTATTATTATTATTATTATTATTATTATTATTATTAGGTTGCCCATCTTCTCTAGGGTATTCCTAGGCTCTCCCTCCAAGATGCCAGGGTAGAAAGGGGGGAAAGGCCTGAGCTCAGGGTAGGGAGGGCATCTGCCTGGCAAGAAGGTCTGAGGCCCAATCCCTGACTTCATCCCCAAACAGGGCTGGGAGAGACTCTCTGCCTGAAACCCCAGAGAGCCGCTGCCAATCAGTGCAGACATCACTGAGCTAGGTCAACCAAATCAGGCAGCTTCCCCCGTTACAACTCTGCCTTAAAGGTTTGTAGAAATACACACTAGTTGAGCTACTGGAGCCTCCTCTTCTGAGCCTGGTGGGGTGTATCCTGCCAGGCAGTGCCTCTCAAGGAAGGAGGGGTCCCTGCAGCCCCACCAACGGACTGAGCCCCTTCTGCAGGCTCAGAGCCAGGACCAGCCCCCCCCCCGATGCCAGTCACTTTTGTTCATATGACCACTGCGCAGCCATTAAGGACTTCACACCAGACAGGGACCTCGACCCAAAAGCTTAAACGTCATTAGGAGCCACGGTGTGGTTAGAATTACCTCAGCGTGCCGCCAGAGGCCATTTAGCTGCCTGACAAAGGGCCTGTGTCTTGTGAACCAAAATAACTTTGCTTTCTAATACCATCTGCGATAATGAACCAGCGCCTGATGTTAGCGGCTAATAGAGCAATTTCACGCCCCACGAAAGATTTTAATGGCGTCTGATTATGGTTCATTGGCAGAAGGGATCCGGGTGGCCAAGGACTGAAAAAGAAACCCCTTGCATTCTGTCCTCAAACCCTTTGTAATTTTAAGCAAGCAAGTTATTCCTTAAATGCCACTTGTTTGCAAAAAGTCAGAGCACCTATAAGCATCTGGCAAGGCTGAGGAATTAATATCGATCCTTTGTGTGTGGAGGTTTTTTAGGTGCCAGAGAGGGAAACGAACTCAGAGCTGCATAGTGATGTGAGGTGAGAATATTCTCCAGAATATTCTCTGCTAGAAAATTCTCCAGAGAATATTCTCTGCTAGAAAATTCTCCAGAGAATATTCTCTGCTAGAAAATTCTCCAGAGAATATTCTCCACAAACTGTAAATTCTAATGTAAGAACCAGTTTTACAACCCACATTTTAAAAATCTAGTAAATAATCAGTCAAGCTGTGAAATTGTCAGTGTAAGCAATGAATAATGATTTTTTTGATCGTTACATTACTGGGCATTGCGTCATTCACCATTGGGAGTTCTGAAATGTGAGCTACAGAAAACTTTTTGTTTTTTTAAAGCTTCATCATTTAATTTGATGAACATTTGAATTCGTATGTATTTCAACTATATAATAGCCTTTTTTCTATTTTGGTGTGACCTTATTCTTAGCAATTCTATACCCTTGGCCATACAGTGTGATTTATTTTTTTTACAGAAAGTAGCTTTAATGTACCTTCAATACACTTAAAGTACCTAGGCCTATACAATTATGTGTAACAGCATGTGAGGTGGCCTTGATTTAAACAGTTGACATTTCTATAGTTTTATTTAGTGCCAGTAACTGATTTTTGCAGTGCTATTCAAAGGTACAAGGTGCCATTTACCAGAGATTGATATACTAAAATATATTATCATATAATGATAATATATTTAATGTTAATGGCTTCTTTTTTATATGTATGCATATAGTTTTGTTTATCAAGCTGTGTTTTAGTCACCAAAACAGTTATTAAGTGTGAGAGCTATTAGACGCACAAGATAGCCTATTACTGAAATTACTTGTATCAAACCTTAACATGCCAATTGTATTTTTTTGACTTGTCCTATAACATGTGCATGTTCTGTTGGAAGAATGATATATGATTCAACTACCGAGTTTCTATATACCAAACCTTAACATGACAATTACTGGTGCTTCAACTTTAACTATAAAACACGTTTTACTTTTTAATTTGATACTTGCAAGTGACAAGTAGACTTGTGCTTACATATTTTCACTGTGGCTCCTTTGCCAAACAACAAGTTTCCCTATATGTCAACACTGCTGACCAGTAAGAAAGTTTTCTGTAGTTTTGGGTTACCATCTGAACAAGTTTACCCATGAATAAACATGTATATTAACTAATTATATATGCAATGCACGGAAATGAATATTCTCCTATTGTAAATGGGAATTCTCTAATATTCTCATTAACCAAGAATATTCTTGAGAATATTCTCCAAAAGATTATTCTCGAATTTAACATCACTAGAGCTGCATCACCTTATTCAATGTCCCTCCCACAAAAAGGGGATGAAAGCAGAATCATCAAACATCAAGGCCAGAAGAGCCCTGCTGCTGGGTCTGGCCAGTGGTGGCCCCCTTGTCCCCCCTCCTGTTCTCACAATGGGCAGCCAGACGCCTGTTGGGAGTCTGCAAGCAGCACCTGAAGGCCACAGGACTCTGCTCACCTGCCCGGCCGGGAATCAGAGGTGTAACACCTTCGAAGGTGGAGGGTGAACACAGCCATCGTGGCCAGGAGCCCCCGAGAGCCTTTGCCTCCTCCTGCATGAATTTCTCTTTTGCAGCCATCTCATGCGGAGGCCATCGCGAAGAGCTTTCAACTATTTATTTCAAAGAGCTGGTGGGGGTGGGGGTGGAGTGTCCCTGTAAGTTCACCACGTCTCTCACCCCACCCCATGCAGACAGCCCAGGGGTAGAGCAACCCCCAAGAGGTGGCTTGTCCGGCATCTGTGTGAAGACCTCCTCACCCCCGGCAAATATAGTCTGAAGCCCGTCAGCCTTCCCACAGAGCAGCTCATTAACCACATTCATCACACTAAAAGTAGTTTTTATGCAGCATAAACATTAACGCTCAGAGTGAACTTTTACCTTTTTAACGGCAAGATTTTTCCTGACTGGTATCTCAAAGCTCCACCTAAAAGTTTCCACGGAGGGGAAGAAGAAGAGCCTTAACACTGGAACACTGTTTCAGAAGATGTCTTGTTTTCCATGATCTGGCACAAAGAACTCAATTCACAATGAACAATACAGAGCAACGTTGAGTCACTCCTTTGTCATAAAGCAAGGGAGAGAAGGAAAGGAATTCTGAATATTTGAAGAAAGATAACTACAGATAGTTCCAAAGGGGCAGCTCCATCTAGGACGTGAGGGAGACCCCAGCGTGTGATGCAGGACGCACGCCCCCCCCCCAATGGCTTCTAGAAGCGTAGCAGATGGAGACTGTGGTGATACCAGTGGAATTAAAATCCAGCAAGCCATTCAATGCTGTCACTTGTGAACTGAGCTGGGGGGAAATATTAAATGTCATGGATGCTTTATTTGAGATTCCTGCACTGCAGGGGGTTGGACTGGATGACCCTCAGGGTACCTTCCAACTCTGTGATTCTATGGTTTACACAGCGCGTAGCTCAACTACGGAACTCACTCCCACAGGAGGCAGTGATGGTCTTGGAAGCTTTAAAAGAGGACCAGACAAATTCATGGAGCAGGCTAGAGGTGGCTCCTAGGCATGGTGGCTCTGCCATCTGCCTCCTCAGCTGCAGGCAGCAAAGCTTCTGAATACCAGTTGCCAGAAACCACAGCGAGGGCTCTTGGGCTCAGGTCCTGCAGGCAGGTCCCACTTGGGGCCTCTGGCTGGCCGCTGTGAGAACAGGTTGCTGGACTACATGCCCCGCCTTAGGCCTGATCCAGAAGCCTCTTCTCGTGTTAAATCAAAGAGAGAAAGCACTTACCCCAGGTCCCCACGGCGTTATCCACTCCAGAGGGGTTCCCATGGATCACCTGCTCTCCTCGGAAGGCCCACCTGTTGATTAAGTCCAGCTCATCCTCAGCCCACCTGGAAGGCAGAAAACAGCCTCACACCATGCCAGAGAGTCTGTCCATGCAGACCAGTATTGCCTATTGTGGTTGTTAAGTGGTGGCCTGGGACCTGGGACGATGGGGTTCAAATCCCCACTCAGCCACGAAGCTCGCGGGCTGACCTTGGGGGCCGGTCCCTGCCTCTCAGCCTGACCTACCTTGCAGGGTTGCTGTGAGGGGAGGGAGAGGACCTTGAGCTCCTTGGAGGAAAGGTGTGATATAAATTTAATAAATAATAATGTTGGCTGGTTGTATTTGGAAGCAGTTCTTCCAGGTTCTTATACTTAGGCAAAGAAAAATATCTATTGATATCTATTTGTTTCTGTTTGCGACAGATAACTGAACAGATAAAATAGCTGAATGAGGTAGAAGTGAATCCATCAGCATTTCACGCCCCCCCCCCCCGGTTGGATGGCCATCTCTCAGACGAGATGCTTGCACTGCAGGTAGTTGAACCAGAGGACCCTTCCGCCTCTACAGCTCTGTGATTCTACGATGCCCAGCTCTCTGGGGCTCCTACCTGGCTACAGACTGGCCCTCGCCCAGAGGGTAGCTGATGATCCCACACCCAGAAAGCAAAGCCCCTGCGAGGCAGACGGAATAAGCAGCGCTGGAACCTAACCCAGCACCTGTGGGCAGCTCAGACCACACCAGGATGTCCATGCTTGGAAGGACCCTGAAAGACACAACATTACAAAAATAAAAAGTAAATCACCTGTCATTCCATCATTTACTGAGCAGGACCAACACGGAAGAACTGGAATGAGTTGCATTATCCTGTCACACAGACAATAGAGCAAATCTGTTTGCTCTGGCTCTGGTGATCATAGGAAGCTGGCAACAGAGGAGGCTCGCTGGTACTGAGCCAGACCCTGGGGTCCACCTAGCCTAGTATTGTCTACAAGGACTGGCAGCAACAGCTGTATCCAGGATGCTGCAGGGGATGGAACCTGGGGCCTTCTGAATGCAGCGCAGATGCTATCCCACTGAGCAGCTCCTGAAGCAAGGGGGTCACCTTGCAAG
Source organism: Podarcis liolepis (assembly GCF_965112155.1). NCBI lineage: Eukaryota > Metazoa > Chordata > Lepidosauria > Squamata > Lacertidae > Podarcis > Podarcis liolepis. Next base: position 57,717,701 of record NC_139573.1, read on the forward strand.
GATACCCAGCCAGGCCATTACTGGACCTTATGATGTCAGATGATAAACCAGCTGCTTTACCACCTGTCCATCATCAGGCATCATAACAAGTTTGCCAACCCTATACCAAGTGCTGAGCATAGGTACTTCAAAGCTGCTTTCTGCAGGTATTGGCTGCTCCAGGAGAGCTGGTCACTGCCAACAATCTGGGGAGCGGTGACTTCCAGGTGGCTTTTGGCAGGTTTTGCAATAGATCCAGCCCTGTCTCTATCTACAACTCACACCTTATGTCAACTATGATGCTAGGTGGGGGGGGGCAGGGAGTGTGGCTTGGGGAAAACAGCCTCCTAGGCCAAACTGGGACCTGTGCTGTGTCCCAATTTGGTCTGTGGGTCAGCGGCTCCCCACCTCACCCCCAAATGAGCTACAGCTTCCAACTATTTTATTATTATTATTGAATGTGTATACAGTACTACCCTTCACCTGAAAATCACAGGGCAGTTTACAGCATACACTTCACTGCAGAGAGCCAGGATTCAGAATTGAGAGAGCCACACCACGAAAGGGTTGTGGTGGAGTTCTTCAAAAGACACAGCATTGTGGTGTTTAAGGGAACTTTACTCGGGCAGAACGGCCCCCACTGGGGAACCCACCCACATGCGTACAAATTATGTCCCATTCTCTGATGAAAAGCATGCCTGCTTTAACAGAGCTGGAGGCCTGATTCTGCAAGAAGATCAGGATGCCTCTCTTTACAGGACTTGCTCAATGTGAGCTTTTCCTTGACACATTCTTAACACAGTCTGCGTGAGCAGTTTCTCCTAACCATATCATTTCAGGCACTCTTGCTTTGCATCTCTTCTCTTTTAGGCCCTTCAGTCAAGGCACACACTATAATTCCCACTACAGGGCTCTCTGGGAGAGAAATATCAATGCATTAAATCACAGGTGAAGCAGCGACAAGTGGAGGGAGGTGCCCAAGAGCCTTACCCGCATTTGGACGCAACGGACAAGTACAAGTAGAGGAAGGCCACGACGGCCAGGCTGTGTGTGGCTGCAGCCACTCCCCCCTCTGCAGCCCCCACAAACTCCTTCAGCTTCTCCACTTGTTCTGGGCTGGGGGGCTGAGAGTCAATCAGGCCAGCTGGAGAAAGAGCCAATGGAGAGGAAGGCATCTTAATGGTCCATGACGGACCCACCAGACACGTTTTGCTTTATTCCAGGATGGACATCAGAGAAACGCCTTTACTAGGTCAACCACAGGAACCCAGGAAGCTATCTCATCCCAAGTCAGAGCCTTGCTCCATCGAGCTCAGGGCTGGCAGGACTGGCAACGGCGTTTCGGGCAGAGGACATTCCCAGCCTGACCTGGAGATTCGGCCTGGTACCTTCTGCGTGCAAAGTCAACGCTCTGCCATTGCGCTCCTGCCCCTCTGCTGTGCTTCACAGCCCCAGGCAGCCCACACAGGATGCCTGGAGATTGGGCAGGGGAACCCTCATCTCAGGCCTCCCCGGAACGGATCTCCCAAAGCAGCTGTGGCTCTCTGCAGATTGAAGCAAAGAACAGGAGTCTCCCCCCCCCCCAACACACACCCAAGCACCCAGAGTGCTCACCAGGGAACGCTGCCAGTAAGGGCTCCAGCTCAGATGTTTCCCAGTGTAACCTGGTCCCAATATTTGGCAGATGTATCAAGACCTTCCCATCATTCCGAAGGGTCATCTGAAGGAATGTCCTCAGGTTCAAAGCCACGGCCAGGGCAAGCTAGAATTGCAGAATTGTGGAGTTGGAAGGGGCTCTGAGGGTCATCTAGTCCAACCCCCTGCTATGCAGGAGTCACACACACCTTCAACAGGGAAGGCGCCACACACAGAGATCGGCATGGGGAGGCCTTTTTCTAAAACCCCAGCACAGAGAACTTCAGGTGCCCTCCAGATCCCGCCCCCCTGCTCCTTGGGACTCTCCCCAGGACACAACCCTTACCAGGCCTGGTTTGCACTCTTCCTTGAGAGTGTCTTCCAGGCTGGAATGGGTCTGTGAACGCAGACCAACTTGGCCCCTTGCTTGACCCCGGGGAGGATGTGTGAGTGTGTGGAATCTAGGCAGCGTTGCTCCACCCATTTTCCTCTGGCTCCGCCCACCACTGGCCCCAGGAAGCCTGCCTGGGTTAGGGGACAGGGGAGAAGCCTGCCTAGAAGGGAGCCTGCACCTGTGGCTGACAAAGGTTCTCCCCCCCCCCCCGCCCTGAGAGGAAACATTGCCAAGTGCATTTTGCGGGTACAGGGAGAAAAAGAAACAACCACTCTCAATACGGATTTAACTCTTGCAAAAAAATGAATATTAACGTTCCCCACAATGTTACAATTCCCAGTGGGGTAGTCATGCTAGACTTGCACAGGAGAAATAAATGTGTCTTGTGGTGCCTTAAAAACAAGCAGATTTGCTATGGCAGAAGTTTTTGTGGACTAAGGTCCACTACCAATACGTTATCACCGTGGTCTTGTGAATGTTAATAGCCTAATTATCACTGTCTGCACTTGTCTGCATTTTATTTCCTCCCAGCTTCACTAATCTACACACAAACATACCCCTGCAGCTCAGGAAAACACTCCATGCCTCTGATGAAGTGGACTGTAGTCTAGAAAAGCTGGTGCCATAAAAAGCTTCTTCGTTTTTACAGGGCCTTTCCAGTGGTGGCTCCCCGACTGTGGAATGCCCACCATTATTAGATTTAAGGAGGAATTTGGAAACATTTTTCTTTACTTGGGCATTTGATGGCTGAAGAATTCTCGAGATCTTTGGACGGAAGCATGAAGGAAGGTGCTGGACTCTCCTTCCTTGGAGGTTCTTAAACAGGGGTTGGCTGGCCATCTGTCATGGATGCTTTAGCTGAGATTCCTGCATTGCAGGGGGTTGGACTAGATGACCCTTAGGGATCCCTTCCAACTCTACAATTCTGATTTTAACTGGTTTGAGATTTTTTCTTTTAATAAGCAAATGGCATGTAAATGTTATGAAATAAATAAACTGTAACTGCTTTTAGGCATTCTTTATTGTAATTTTTAAAATATATTTTTAGAATGTTTCTGCTTTTCGTTTTTAAATTGTGTACCTGTTTGTCACCCTGGACTCCTTGGGGAGGAAGGGCGGGGTAGACATTCATTAAATAATAATTATCAATCATCGTAACATGTTGGGAAACGGAGTTGAAGATCTTCACCTGAGGCTGTTTGTGGAGTGCCTCACATCATGCGTCATATTCCCTGGAGAGGCTTGGCTCACGCCTCCTTCCATGTCTCTTCAGCACTGGGCAAAGGCCTTCTTGTTTTTCAGGTTTTCTGTTGGGCAATTCTAACTACATCTTCTCAGAAGTAAATCCTATTTAATTCAATGGGGCTTCCTCTCTAGTGGATGGGGTTCTGATGGGCAACCTAAATCTGAATTCATCCCCATCCAATCATGTTATGCTGTTTTTACACATCACTCCTCTGGGATTGCTTTTATTCTGTGCACTGTTTGTATTATTTGTTATATTAAAGTGCCTCCTACAATGCAGTTTCAGAATTTATAAGTAGTATAAAAACACACACAAAATAAAACTTAAGACTGTCCAATACTTAAACCCTCACAAAGCCCTGAAAAATCAACAACACAAAGGGCCGGTTGCAAAAATGGCAAAAATCAATAGCCCACCAAATGCCTGGGAACAGAGGAAGTCTTAACCTGCTGCCAAAAAGGTTAGTGTCAGAGTCAGTGCCAGCAGACCTTGCTTGGGAGGGTGCTGCAAAGATGGGGGCCTGCAACCGCTTCCCCCCTGTTGCCCCCCCCTGAAACTCCCTCTTGAAAGCAGGGCCTGGGATGAAGACTTTGGAGTCCAGGGAGACTGAGGGCAGCAGAGGAGTTCCGGCAGCTAACTGCGGTCCCAAGCCAAATTAGGCTTTGCAATACGTATAGCCATTGCTTACTTTTTATTTATTTCATAAAATTTATATACCACTTGTTTGTAAAACATAAAAATAAAGCAGTTTATAAAAGGAAAGAGAAATAGAATTATCATCAGTAAAAACAGTTTAAAACAACTATTTAAAACATTCAAAAATAGCTAAAATCAATGATAAGTGAAAACACACGCCAACATTCTGCATCTCTGCGCAGGGCTGTCCCACAAAACATGTTTTTAGCAGACCTCGAAAAGAGCGCAGCGAAGACGGGGAAAGAGCAGGCGGGGAGGGCCGGGGGGGAGAAGCCGAGGGCCACCTTCGGGGCCAGAAGGCGATCCGGCGGGGAAACCGGGCCCCAGCGGATACTAGAAAGGCCTTGAAAGTGGTCCCGGCTGGCGAGGTCAGCCCTCCGGCTGCAGCCTCTGCCCGAGGGAGGCCCCGATCCGGGCGCCCCTTTCGCCCCCACCCCCCGCGCTCACCTTGCCGTGGACGACGGCGTGCTCCCCGTGCAGGATCACCTTCCCCGGAGCAGAGACCACCCAGCGGCGCATCTCCTCCCGGCCGGGGCCCCGCAGCCCCTCGGAGCAGCCCGCGACCACGAGTCCCGCCAGCCCCGCGCCGCGCCTTGGCCCCGCCCCGCCCCCGGAAGCGCCGCCCTCATCCTCCGGGGGCGGGGCGGGGCGGGGGGGAGGCGCGGCTTGGCCCCGCCCCCGGAAGCGCCGCCTTCATCCTCCGGGGGGGCGGGCCGGGTCGGGGGGAGGGAGGCGCGGCGGCGGCGGCGGCGCCATGGCGGCGGGTCTGCTTCTGGGGCGCGCTCTGCGGCGGGCGGCGGGGGCGGCCTGGCCCCTGGGCGGGAGCGCGAGGCGCCTGAGCCGGGAGCCGAGCGGGGCCGGAGAGGCGCCCAGGTTTGCACGGGTTGCGGCGTCACGTGTGAAGCGGCCCGTTTCCTTGCTTGGCCGGGAGGAAGCGCCGTGGAAGGGGGGGGGGCGAGGCACGCGAAGAAAAGCGTGATTCGGGGAGGCGCCTCTGTTACTTCTAAAACCAGAAACGTTAAGGGTTGGCTTTTAAAAGGCGCCCGTGGTGGACGTTGCATTGATCCTCGTTTGAAAGTCGATTGCATCATGTGTTGTGTCTTAATTTTGGTTAACTAAATAGTTCATGGGGATATGCAAAGGGAATGAATGTAAAGGACCGTTTCCCTCTCCTCTTCCTCTGCAGTATGGATGCCAAGCCCAGGAAAACAACCCAGATCCCCAAGTTATACACGAAAACAGGAGACCAAGGTAGCAGCATCCTGCCCGCGGAGGCAGGTCTCCGACCCACCGGCTAATCCTTGGCCCATGAGAGCACCTTGGTGCCACAAGGGGCATTTTTGACAGCCTTAGAATGACTGCTGGAATCGGCTGCTTGTCTCTGCTTCAAATATATATCTACACACAGAAACAAATGGAAAATATTTTATAATGTACCTGTGACATGTTGTTAACAAAAGAAAACACAAGAGATTGTAAAATATGAGATGCTTTGCTCAGATTCTTTTTTAATAATACTAATACATTTGAGTGGGGATACTGTATTAGTAAGGGACGCGGGTGGCGCTGTGGGTTAAACCACAGAGCCTAGGGCTTGCCAATCAGAAGGTCGGCAGTTCGAATCCCCGCGACATTGTGAGCTCCCAACCTAGCAGTTCGAAAGCACATCAAAGTGCAAGTAGATAAATAGGTACTGCTCCGGCGGGAAGGTAAATGGCGTTTCCGTGCACTGCTCTGGTTCGCCAGAAGCGGCTTAGTCATGCTGGCCACATGACCCAGAAGCTGTACGCCGGCTCCCTCGGCCAGTAAAGCGAGATGAGCGCCGCAACCCCAGAGTCGGTCACGACTGGACCTAATGGTCAGGGGTCCCTTTACCTTTACTGTCTTAGTGCAAATACTGTGAAGCCTACTGTCCCAAGTGATTCCTTGCCTGGGCGAATGAGTCACTGCAGAGAAATTCCGTGGTCTTTCATTGGAGTCAGTTGCCACATTCAGCTGCCAGTCATTGGGGCTACAGAAATCAGTTGTTGCACATGCACGTGTGAACAGGGCTTTGGGCACTTGGGTGTGAGCCGCTTCATAGTTTTCTCACTGTTATCATCTTGCATGGTTTTCAAAAGGGTTTTCCAGCACATTCACTGGAGAGAGGAGAGCAAAAGATGACCAGATCTTTGATGCCCTGGGAACACTCGATGAACTGAGTTCAGCCATAGGGTAACCAAAAGACTAAATTATTTCTTCAATTTATAAGAATGTTTCAGAGAATAATAGACGGCCAGTTTGTTTCTGGGTCTGATTCAAAGTAATCACATTTGTGTTCAAAGCCCTAAACAACTCGGGCCCCAGATTCCTGAAAGACCCCCTCCTTTCTGAACCCTTCCGTATATTCAGATCCACAGGCACTTGGGATGTTGGTGGTGGCCCAGGAGGAGAGGGCCTTCTTGGGCAGCCCCTCAGCTGTTGAATTCCCTCCCCACAGGTGCGTCTGGCACCTTCACTTTATGGCTTTGGACCTTTGGCACTTGAGACATGGTTTTTAGGACCCACCCAATTACTGTGACATTAGTAAGCTTTAACCTTTTTAACTCTGAATTTTTAAATTGTTGAATTTCACCCTGGGACTTGCTGGTGAAAGGTGGGTAATAAAAAAATTTAATAGTGGCAATTTGATATGAAAGAAAGCAGTTCTGTCATGGGAAGCAAGGAAAGCCTCTCCTTTTCCCCAGCAGCTGTTCTTGCTGGTTGGCAGCAGGCAGCATATTTCCTTGCACAACCTTATTCCCTGGCATAACCTTATTCTGAGCCCCACCCTGTTACCTGATTAACAAAGAGCAGTTTCAAAACCCTTTATTAAGTGAAATGAAACCTGCCAGGCAGCATGGTCCAGGGTGGAGAGAGGAGTGACAGGAGCCTCTTGGAACTGGAGTAGAGGCCTCGCCCTGTGACAGCTGCCCACAGCCCTGACTGGCCATTTGTGTCCTGCCTTGGTGATGTCAGAGGAGCAGGCTGTGCCTGGCCCTGCTGCCCTGCCCACAGGCTGAAGCGCATGGCTCCAGGGGACATCATCTCGCCCTGCAAGAGTGCTGCAGTCTTTTGCCAGATGTTGGAGGAGGTTATTCCAACCCCCCCCCCCAAAAAAAAACCCCATCTCTGGAATGAGCTTTCCCGGAGGGAATCTGTGGTAGTTTACTAGATGTTGGATTCCAGCTGTGGGGAGTTGCAGTTCAACCACACCTGGAGGGTCAGAGATGTTCCCTCACCCCCACATTGGACAATTTGGGGGGGGCCTTTTTCAGTGGCTGCTAGGCAAGGGTGGCTCTATGGAACCTTCAAGTTGGGAGGCAGTCTACCTCAGTAATTCCACATGCTGGAGAGCAATAATGGGCGTGGCTGTTGCCTTCCTGTTCTGTGCTTCTTGGAAGCATTTGGTTGGCCACTTAAGGGCAAGCAATGCTAGACCAGATGTTCTGGTCTAATCCTGCAGGTCTCATCTCATATGAAGAGCCAGGAACAGATTGTGTCTGCTCTGAACCAATTTCCTGTCTGCCTGAACATGAGAAGGCCATGCACCTCTCATGAAGAAATGTTCTTGCTCTCACATCACAATAGTTCTTTGGGGGAACTTGCCAATTCAACTGGTTTCAGGCTTGTTTGTAGTGCCTCCACAAGAGGTAAATCTCTCATACGAACAGCATCAGTTACCTATATCTCAGGGTAAAAATCTCTCCTATTTTGCTGCAGGCTAAGTGCTGAATTTGGCAGTGAAGGAGGCCACTCGTTTGTGCAGGAACTTCACCAGGTAAGAAATAGCTGTATCCCCGTCACTGACAGCATCCGCATACAAAGACTGCCTTCCTGGATCAGACCAAAGGACCCTCTTGTCCAACTCTTGGGCTAAGAGTAGACAGCAAGAGAAACTTTAAGACTTTTCATTCGTGTTCTTTTTATATACAGTATGGGCGGGGTATAAATAATACAGTGGTACCTCTAGATACAAACGGGATCCATTCCAGAGCCCCGTTCGCATCTAGAGGTAAACGTAACTAGCGACAGCACACCTACGCACGCACGCGTCGCTTTTCGCCGCTTCTGCGCATGCGCGTGACGCCATTTTGAGCATCTGCGCATGCGCAAGCAGTGAAACCCGGAAGTAACGCACTCCGTTACTTCCGGGTTGCTGAGGAGCGCAACTCAAACGCGCTCAACTCGAAGCGTATTTAACCCGAGGTATGACTGTAAGTTGTTGTTGTTGTTGTATTGTTACTGTGTGTTGCTTAATTTATATATTTGCTACTCTGCTAGTAGCTTTTTATTGAAGAAGAGCCCTGCCAATGGCCCATCTCAGCCAGCATTCTGTTCTCACAGTTGCCAACCAGTCGCTTGTAGGAAACTCTCAAGCAGAATCCAAACACAAGTGCTCTCCTCCCCCTCCCTGCCTGAGGCGTCCCACAGCCGGTATTTGGAAGGCTCACTGAATGAAGAGGCAGAGCACAGATAGCCTCTCCTCCCTCAATTTGTCCTATCCTCTCTTAAAGCCCTCCAAGTTGGGGGCCATCAATGCTTCCTATGGGAGCGATAAATTCAGTAAATTGAGATGGCTGGCAACAGTTGCTAGCATTCGGTCATTGGGGATATCCTATCACTGAGCATCTTGTGCGGAGGTGTTCTGCCTAAGAGCTGTTGGCCTAACTCTTGTCCATCTGCTTGTGTAAGTTAAGGCAAGGGCAGGGAGCCAGCAGTTGTCGTCCTCTTGCATATGTGGCTGGATCCCACCTCCCACCATCCCTGCCCATTGGCCATGCTGGTCGGGCTGATAGGAGCTGGAGTGCAGCTTCATCTGCCAGAGGAGGACCACCACAGTTTCCCACCCCCCGATGGAGCCAGTGGTGGTGGGCGTTCCAAAGCCTCTTCCGATTTAGGTCAGAGAACTCTGCCCATTCTTTGGCACCTTCAGAGACATGAAGGCGGGCCAGACCGAGAATTAAAACTGCTTTCTGAATGTCTCGCCATCTGTGCAAAAATAGTGCTCATCCCAAACACCTTTGCTCTGTTTTGTTTCCGCAGGTCCAGTGTGTGCTGCAGGATGCCGGCTCCAACGTGGCAACTCCCATATCCTCAGCCAGGGAGTCACATTTAAGTAATTGGAACCTAGTATAGATCTTCATTTTTAAAAATAAGCTAACTGCTGACCTTTTTGAAATGGTTTTGCTGCCATTGCTTTTGGGGATCAGTTTTGCTGGACAACTGAAGGAAGTACTCTGACCATGAAACCTTTGTTTATGTGGCTTATTTAAATTGGGTTTTTTATTGCATTTACACCCCATTCCATTCTTTCTTCCTGGCAGGGCCCTAGGCAAGGGTCTGACTGGACCCAGACCTGCCAAGCTTCAGCCATGTCAAGCTCCCTCAGACCATGCCCTGGAACAGAAACACACAAGCCTCCATTGTGGTTTCTTAGTGGGGGGGGGAATGCTTTTTCCGCAAAGATTTTGATGCATGCCTTAAAAGCATTGCATATGAATATATCCCAAGTATAAATGTCTCTAATAAACGTTGACTTGCTAGGTTGCCAAATGCACAAGTTGGCCATAGTGCTTCTGCTTGTTAGGGCTGCCCACTTACTTAAACCCTGTTTTAAAATGCAAGATGGCATTTTAACCATTTTGGGGGGAAATGCTCTGTGCATGCTCAGAGGTGCTTGAGGTATTCCAGGACTCAGCACTGGAACCCACACAGGCCCCAAGACCCAGGCTCAAGCCTCCTTCATTTTAGCAAGGTTGATGTGTCATGTGCTGGCAGCCCCTATCCTGCGACTTAAGCAGGGGAATGAAGAAGCCAGGGCTTCGCTTTGTGGGCGACTCCTTGGTTGGCTGGTCCACTCAGCCGTGTCTCTTCTTCTGCAGAGCGAACGTCGTTCAGTGAAAAGCCCATTCTGGAGCTGGAGGCCTGGATCGATCACTACTCTGAGCAGCTTCCACCACTCACAGCTTTCATTTTACCCGTAGGTATTTTGCGTGTTCCGTTGTGCTCCGTCTGTGAGGAGGTCACAAAGCAGAGGCCTTGCAGCACAGAAGGTGGGGGGCAGACAACTCTTGGTTTCCACTGGCCAGATTCCCATCAGGAACAGTGTCACAGGGCTGTGAGTGACAGGTGGCTCAGCCACCCAGATTCTTGTGCAGAGTTCCTGCTTGGCAAGCATACTGCTGGGGCCTTTGGGAAGCTCTGAGCCATTGATCAGGCTGCTTAGTTCTGGGTTCGGGTGCATGGATCCTGCCCCCCAATACACACACCAGCTGATGCAAAGGGAGAATGATCCTGCTCGCCCCTGGGTGTGCCAGGGAACACTTGATGCAGCCGGACCAAGCAAGATTCCTCCCCTTTTGCACCAGAGAAAAGTATTCCTCCCTCTCTCATGATGCTAGAACTTGTGGACACCCGTGAGTTTCTGTAGTTCTTTTTTACAGCAATCTAAGTTGGGAGCCATCACAAACCACTTTGATTTAACTGCTACCTAAATCCCAAGCTTGATGTAAGGCCCTGGGCTAATCGCTCCCCTCAGGCTCACACAGAATTATAGAATTGTGGAGCTGGCGGGGACCCCAAAGATAATCTAATCCAAACCCCTGCTGGGCAGGAATCACAGATAACAGCTAGTTCACAGCACTTTCCTTAGGGCATGTTCACAGACACTCCTCCTGACTTCTGTGGGAAGGTAGCCAAAATGGTTGCATTGGCTGCAAACGCTCCTGTTCCTGCTTCAGGCGAGGGCTTGCAGCTCCACAGGTCTCAGGTTCAGTCCCCAGCCTGCCCTGTCTCAAAAGTATCAGGGAAAGACTGCTCTCTGCTGAGGACCCCGGGGCGCTCTCATCAGTCAGAGCAGATGGACGGTTACGATATGAGAGCAACGCAGCTGCAAACTGGTAGCTTGTTTACATCACATGATGTGACTAGCTGTGGGAAAGAATTTTCCCGGAAGTTCACAGGCTTGAAAAGTCTTTGTGTAGTGTGTAATATGAGACCTTCCTCTTGCGTATGTACAGGAAGTCTTAGCCACTTGCTAGATGAAGTCTGAACTGATCAGACATGTTTTCTGTAGTGCTGTAAAGTCAGAAATAAAAGGATGTAAATAGATTTCTGACTATCTCCTTTCTCTTGCTGATATGCAAGGAGGGAGGGGGTGTGCATTTTCCACGCTGGGAAATGTCACATATCAAAATCTGCCTGGTCTGTCCGGGATGTCAGCCAGAGGAAGATTACCGGTAAACAAGCTCCGAGAGCAGAGAAGGGGGGCCAGCCTCTCCCAAGGGGGCTTGTTTTCCAACTGTTGGATGGGCCTGACCCTGGCATAAGGCAGATCTGGATGTTTTGTTTAATGTCATTTCAGTCTGGCGGCAAAAGCAGCACTGCTCTCCATCTCTCCAGAGCCATCTGCCGCCGAGCCGAGAGGTGGTAAGTGAGCAACTGCCCTGACAAAGCCATGAGAACCCCCTGCTGCCCTGAGTGAGCTGTCTGGGCTGCCAACCTCTCTTGTTCAGTCTTCGCTGGCATGTCAACCTTGTAAGGCTTGCATGAAAATTGTTTGGAAATGACCACAGGTGCTCCCCAGCAATGCTGGGGGAGGGCACGGATCAGAGTTTGTACTGTGCAGCAAGACAAGGAAGTGTTTGCCGAAAGAGATCCTGAGTTCTGCAGGAGCCGTTAATGGCCAGTGCAAACTAATTGTGGGTACTCCCCCCCCCCTTTAAATGCACAGTTGGTTTGGAGCAGAGAATTTGGTGCATTTAGCAAATAATGTTTTTGACACCTTAGGATCTGGCAGAACAAGGCAAAATTTACTCATGCCGATGGGGGGCATGAAAGGTGGTTTTGGATCCAATTATATCAGCTGTAGTGATGACGGTCTTCCTTTTCTCTTCTGCAGTGTGATTCCTTTGGTGAAAATGGGAGAAGCAGATGCAGACGTGGCCAAGTTTTTGAACAGGTAACTTGGAACTGTTCCTTCTGACAAAGCTGGGATTGGGGGGGGGGGGCAGGGGGAATGCGTCTAGACTCTAGTGGGTCACCCAGTCAAGGCACCAGATAAGGGCTTCTCTGCACCTCCTTTCCTGGCCACTGGCCCTGCTGGTTTCTGGGGCTGATCTAGTGGAGAGCAGGATGGGGAAGGCTGCTCTTCCCTGGGTACTTCTTGCTGGATATCTCCTACTGAGACAGGGGGATGGGATGAGAGTCCTTTTTGCATCTATTTTGGGAGCCCTGCCCCTTTGGTTCCACAGTGCCCCTTGGTTCCTAGTGCCCCCCAACCCTATAGAAAGCACTATTCAAAATAGCAGTTTGCATAACCCACTAAAGAAGATAACACTGAAGATTCAAAACAGTAACAACTAATTGCCCCTTTATTCAAAATCCAGTTGAAACTATTTAGTTTAATTAATTCAACACAACTGATGAATTTGATCCAGTGGTACCAGCTTTTCAGAGTCTGATAGTCATTTTATGCCAGTTTGGGAACTACTGGTCTACCTTGGGGCACTCACATGGACCTTGCTGACTGTCCTGCGGAGACCAAACAGTCTTGTCTTTTCTCTTCCAACAACTTGGAGGAAAGGGAGTGGGAGATTAGTGCAGGGGTAGCCAAAATGATGCCCTGTCCATGTTGTTGAACTCCAGGTCCCAGCATTCTCAGCCAGCATGGCCACTGATGGGGGGGTGATGGGAATCGTAGTCAAATGACGTCTGGAAGGCTCCACCTGGATCACTTTGTGCTTAAGCTGGGAAGCGTGGAAGCTGAGATTTGGGGCAGTGGAAGGAGACATCTGGAGTCTGCTGGTCTTTGAGAGAGGATGGTGGGGAAGAGATGTCCTTTCTCTAGGTGCACACCCTGTAAGCATACCCAAATTGCTAGCGCTTCCCTGCTGCACATGCGGAAGGTGTTTTGGGAAGGGCTGTATGTAGTTCCATGCAGGCTTGACATGCAGAAGGTCCAAAGTTTCGCCCCTGGCATCTTCAGGTAAAAGGGGCTGTTGGCAGGTGATGGGGAAGGGACCCTTCTCTGACAGAGAGCTGCTGCAACCGGTTGGAAAGGACAAATACTCTGCCCCGTTTTAAGGCAGGTAGTGTCATCATGGAGCATGCACAGGTAACTTCTCACAGCCTGTCTGACTCCTGTTCTCCCTGTTTTGGGGAGGGGGTCGTGCAGCAGCCAGATTATCGTGGCTAAACGTGGCCTTCTGCCATATCCCATTGCTATAGATGCTGGTTCTCGTTCAGTGCCTGCCTCCTCCACTGAAATTGCAGGCCTCACGGGGGCTGGATTTTACTTTGGTACCTGGCAACTGCCTGTCAGCCTTCCCCAACTGGCTACCTTAGATTTTAGTCTGAAGCACCTGGGGGACATCCAGTTGGGGGAGGGGGAGCACATCCATTCCTCTACCTTTTTGATTGGCTACATGCGCAGGGATATCTTCCTCCTTCCAGCCCTAGATGCTGCCGCACCCTTAGGGTAGACATGCCCATTACAAGCTCTTATCCTGTACAGAGATGGACAACAGCTTTTTTCTCCCGTTCCTTAGACTGAGCGACTACTTATTTGTTCTTGCCCGCTATGCTGCAGTGAAGGAAGGGAAGCAGGAGAAGATCTACACCAGAACGGAGTAGGGAGCAGAGGCCCTCTGATGCAAGAGGTGGACTGCCAGGCTTTCAGACAGAGGACTGGACAAGATGGAAGATTGCTTGCAGTTTCAAACTGAGCTCTTGAAATCTACTCCTGAAAGCTTATTTAAAGCTTGCGGCTCCAGTCTTGCTCCATTTTGAGACCAGCTTCTAAGAGAACCTGGAGCATTCACTTTGAATAGACTTCAGCTGCATTTATTGACATGTGCTGATAAAAGGAGAGGGGAGAAGCACATGCCACGCCTGATGTGTTGCAGAGCCCTTCTCCGCAAGAGGTGTTCTGTTGCCAGAGGCACTTGGCGCTTTGTCTCAGATTGACTTGCAGACCACAGCCTCTGTTACACTTCCTTGTCCTCTTTTTCTTTTTGCGGTCATCGTTGAATCCATCAACACTTTGGCAGGAGACGCAGCATCTCAAGCACAGCAAAGTTCTGCCATTGTAACCTTTGTGCAGAGAGGTCCTGGAAACGGCTGTTGAGAGGTGGGAGGCAGCAGTGGGCATCACCAGATTGGAGCTTTGGGGTGCAGCTCAACTGCCAGAGGGCTTCTGCATTTTTCCTTTTGTCAGCAGGACTCCCAATTTTTCATTTGCCTCTCAGTGGCTGCCATTTAACATACCCGACCCTTCCTCTTCAGGGTCTGTTGAACTGTTCAGAGACATACCTCCGCTTCAGTCATGGGAGTCTCTGTTGTACGTTTCCTCACACTGCTGTAGGTTTCTTTGAAACAGAAGCCAATTTTTACGAAGTGGGGAGGGAGAAACCCACCTCCCTATGACTATATTGAACCACTCTGTCAAGTTTATTTCCAACATGGAGAATATGCTGTAAAATGCTAGGATACAAGGAGGGCCAAGATAAAATATTTTATTACTCTCCTATGGCAAACTTTCCTCTCCCCACCTCATGACACAGACATGCAAGGCATTGTTTTGGGGTGGGGGTGATGTTAGACCCCTGACAGCTTGCATAGCCTTCCTTGTTTGGGAAAGCCACACCATGCCCAACTGTTGTGGGCTAGAACAGCCAAACTCTTTCAACATATTTAGTACACAATCACAATTTGCACATCCGTTCTGAAAATGTATACAGTGGTGCCCCGCAAGACGAATGCCTCGCGAGACGGAAAACTCGCTAGACGAAAGAGTTTTCCGTTTTGGAGGTGCTTCGCAAAACGAATTTCCTATGGGCTTGCTTCGCAAAACGACAATGTCTTGCGAGTTCCTGCTGGTTTCCCCCCCCCCCTTTTTCTAAGCCGCTAAGCCGCTTATCAGCTGATCCGATCAACAGATAAGCCACTAAAAGCCGCTAATAGCGCTAATCCTTCAATGGGCTTGCTTCGCAAGACGAAGAAACCGCTAGACGAAGAGAATCACAGAACAGATTCTTTTCGTCTTGCGAGGCACCACTGTACATGGAGGAAGCAGTTCATCAGAGGGTCAAGGAGACCACTGGGAGGGGGTGCTGTATAGTGTCACCCCCCATTCCTACTCTACTGGAGAGCTTGCCCCATGCCACCCCAACATTCCTTCACCAACTGGCATCCTCTAGATGTTTTGCACTATAGCTCCCATGCGCCCTAACCAGCAGAGATCTGGGCTGTTGGGAACTGTCGTCCAAAACATCCAAAAGGTTGCCATAGAGTATCCTGCAACTTCTGTAGTGCAATACTGCCAAATCCATTAAGAGAATGCTTAATGTCTAGCATTTAAAACATGAGACACACATTCTTCTGCAACATTCAAAGTAAAATCAAGAAAAGGTGGGGATTTGGGTTTTCAGTTAACAGGTTCATGCTTGAGAGTGTTCTCTGGGCCCAGCCCTTCACTAGAATTATTTTAAAAAACAAGCAACTATTTTACACCTCAAGGCTAAAGATTCGCAATGGTGGAATAATCAAGGTTAGAAAGCATTAAACGGGGCTTCTGCAAAAAGAAAAACAATAAAACCAGTAAAACCCAACGTTCTTAAAATATTTTGCATTTGATTACAGTTCAATCCCTTCCTTCCCACTCGTATTCAGATCCCCAGGATTCCTTGGGTGGGAGACTGAGCTGATCACAAATCTACTTGGAGAGAAGGAAGACCCTGCACAAGGTGACCTTTCTCCCTTGCTTCCTGGCGTTTATTCATTCCAAAGACATCCACCCATTTGTGGCAAAGCAGAGACCAGGACCAGGACAAGTCCAGTCCCTGAAAGATGCCCTATGCTTTGCACATGGTCCAATCAGATTCAGCAAAAGGTGGATCCCTGGGGAGAAATATCACCTTGTGGGGACATTTTTTCTCTTCCCTTTGGGCACATCGGGGATTGTGGGAGATGTCCAAGAAGGGGAGCTTGGGAA
The DNA here is from genome assembly GCF_965112155.1 of Podarcis liolepis. Taxonomy (NCBI): domain Eukaryota; kingdom Metazoa; phylum Chordata; class Lepidosauria; order Squamata; family Lacertidae; genus Podarcis; species Podarcis liolepis. The sequence goes on from NC_139573.1 coordinate 57,733,664, forward strand.
GCACAAGTGCACAAATGAATGTGAATACAGAGCAAGCAATGAATAACGAGCAACCTAAGCATAAACTCCTTTGCAATTACAGAGTTTAATGGAGTTCCTGAACGGAAATTGAGAAGCTATTCAGCATAGCAAAGTCCCTGAGAGGTTAGAGCAGGGAACTGCTCTCAGCTGCACAGGAGCCTCTGCAGATTAGCTCAGCCACTAAATGTTTCAGCGGGCTCTGCCAACTGAGGCCCTAAGAGGAGTTCCCAGCCAATGGGCCCTTGGCCCATCCTCCCAGTTCCACCATCCCCAGCCGATGGTCAGAAAGGAGGGCACCAGGTTGGTGAAGGCTGCTCTCTGACATCTGACAAGCTGCAGGCCCACAACTAGCAAAAATCTGCCACGGGGGAGGAATTCCACATCACAAACCTGTGCTCCCCACATAGCGGGAAGCTCATTTGGGGGCCTGCAGGCAAACGTGTATTCAGACCGAGAGTCAATGCAAAGCAGTTTGGCAAGCTGTGGGAAAGTCGCAGGCGACAAAACCTGGGCACAGAGAGAGGAACACAAAAAACATGAAGAGAAAGCTCCTGCAATCTCATGGCGCTCCTGAGTTGAGCAGCCTCAAGCCTGTTTTTCAGAAGCCAAAGTGGGAGGGAAAAGCCAGCTCCCGACCTTCGTTCCACAGCGTTTTGCCAGAGTCTGACCTGGCCTGGCCCACAGCAAGGTCCAACTATTTGCCCAAGACCAAGATAAAAATTATCCACAGGGCACACACCCCTGGGCCCATGAGTAGTTTGTGTGAGTAGGGCTGGCCTGCCCTGTGTGCATTAGGCATGGCTCCCCTCCAAGGACAATGCACAGGCTTGGCTCTTGATGCTACATTTAATGGCAGGCCAGCTGCGTTTCCAAGGAGGTCCTCCTTGCAGAGTTGCGTCCAGCGGCATCAGAGCGATGCTGGACCCCAGGCCAGAGCTGCAGCCTGCTCAGGTGGCCATTTACCAAGGTATAACCCTGAGAGCCCATCCAGCTCTTGAGAGCGTGGGCTAGGAGAGCTCAAAGCCTGTGTTCATGCTGATGGCATAGCGCAGCTTCTCCCGCAGAACGCTCTTCTTGCTGTAGTTGGGCAACTTGAGGAGGTTGAAGCAGGTCGAGGAGGTGGGCAGTCGCCCACCCGGCTCTTTCTTCCGGATGGTGAAGAAGCCCCGCAGGACGCTGCCCAGGGTGTCCCCCGTGTCCTGGGGAGAGAAACAGAGGGCTTGGGGTGCCACAAAGACACGCGCCTGGCGAGCGCTGCAGGCTGAACAAAGCATCTTGCATGAGATCTGGGTCTCTCTGCCCAGAAGGCCCTTGGGACCCCAACAGAGCAGCCTGTTCCAGGCAGGGTCCTCACTATTTCCACATCAGAGAATAACTGCTCTCTCTAGAGCAGAGCGAGGGGACCAACCCCAAAGGACAGGCCTGCCTTATGGTACGTGATTCAGCTGGGAGCTGCTTTGCACCACCTTTGGTGTTTGGTGGTTACAGAGCATCATGGCTGAGACAGGCCTGCTGGTGGCCTAAGTCACATTCACACCACTTTGCAGTCATGGCTCTCCACCCCCAGGAATTTTGGGAGCCGTAGTTTGTGATGGGTGCTGAGGAGCTGTGAGGAGGCCCCTATTGCCCACAAAGAGCTACAGTTCTTAGAGCAGTCTATAGATCAATCCATCCCTCTTCACAGAGAACTCGGAAACTCCGTGAGGGGAATAGGGAGTCTCCTATCAATTCCTGGCACCCTGAACAAATTGTAACCCCCATAATTATTTTGGGGAAGCCATGACTGTTTAAAGTGTTACCCTAGTAACACCTAAACTGGCCTTAAACTCCCCAGTTGCTGCCTGGCCCTTGGCTGTTCCTCCACTTCTGCCATTAGCCTCACTGTTGAGACCCTGGATTCCTCCCACACAGCTGATTTCTCCGCAAAACACATGATCCGGTTAAGTAAATCTAAAAGGGCTTACAACCTGAACCGGGGTGAGGGGTGGGGAGCTGAATTGGGAGAAAGATCTCCCTCCATCCTCCTCCTCAAGGTTCCAGGGCTGTCCTCTCAAGACAAGCCTGGGGTCCTCCGTGGGGGTGGCTGGGTTCCTTTCAGCTGAACCAGGCCAGTGGCTCCTGCAGTGGCCAACCCGATGTCGCCATGTGAAACCCTCAAGCAGGACCTGAGCACAAGAGCACTTCCCTCCACCACCTCATGGCGCTCGGAAGTATCTGGTGTGCCTAGTAGGCCCTGACAGCTCTCTTCTCCAAGCATTTCTCTAATTCCGTGAACTGTGACTCCTTTAAGGGAGGGTGGAGCCAGCAGACACTTCCCTGCCAGGAAGGAGACCATGGCACCTGCAGGGAAGACAGGAGGTCAAGGCTCGCCAGCTTGGCTCATGCACACACCTGGTCATCGGAGACTTCCACGCAGCGGATGGAGAAGGGGGGCTTGAGGTAGGCAAAGCCCAGCAGTGGCGGCCGAGAACAGCTGGTAACAAACTGGCACAGGAGAGGAAAAAGAGCAAGGGGAAGGGGGAGACATGTACTGGATCAGGCTGGCTCTTCAACTGGGGTGCAGCACCATTCTCATGGGTGGCGTTGAGGGGCTGCCCCACATTTATTATTATTACTTTATTGTATTTAAATCCAACCTCCCCCCCCCAGGAGCTCAAGACAGCATGTCCATGGTTCTCCCTCTCGTCATTGGAGCCCCACAACACCCCTGCGAGGTAGGTATGGCTGAGAGTGAGAGTGGGCCAAGGTCACCTAGTGAGCTTCATGTCCAAGTGGGGAATGGATTCCTGGTCTAGATTGATCAAAGTCCTTTCTTTGTCCGAAGCAGCCTTTATGTGCCTGCATTTAAACAAGCTGGGACCCCAGTTTGTACCAGAGCAAGGCCTTTGGGTGCCTACGTTCCTGGGTTCAATCCTCAGCATTCCCAGATGGGGGTAGGAAAGAGTCTACTTTGAAACCTGGCGAGCCACTGCCAGTCAGTGCAGGCAACACAGAGCTAGGTAAGAAGAGCAGACCTCAGTATAAGGCAGCTCCAATGTTACAGCAGCCCTTTATGGTGGATCATGAAGACCAAAATCTTGCTTTCTCTTTAGGGGAAAGACCACAGTGCATGTCAGAAGCACTCAGAAGACCAGCAAGAAACTACACTTGCGGGAATCAGAGTTGGAAGGGACCACAAGGATCATCTAGTCCAACCCCCTGCAAGGCAGGAATATTTCATCCAAGATGGGGCTCAAACCCACAACCCTGAGATTAAGAGTCTCCTGCTCTACTGACTGAGCTGTCCACATGTACACAAGTGACTAAGGTCCATGAATGACCAACCTGGTGGACTCCCAACTCCCATTATCCATGACTATTGGTCATGCTGGCTGAGGCCAGTGGGAGCTAGAAGCCCAACATCTGGAGGGCCCCAGGCCTGGTTGGTCACTCTTGTTTTACACGCATGTGCGCACGCGCGCACACACACACACACTTACCTTAAGAAACATGGCTCTTTCATCAGGGTTAAAATCATTGGCTAGGATATCCCAAAGCCAAATGATGACTCGGTGACTGCCATGGAAGCCCCCGTAGTACACAGTGTGCTTCCTAAGGAAGAAGAGACAAAAAATCAAGTGGAGTTCATAGGTCACTGAAGTCACTAGATCAAAGGAAGGACTATAGCTCTGCCCCAACTTCCTGTTGCCACATGAAAGCTGCTGATGGGACCATTATGCAAATAAGGAAGGTGAATTGCAGAGGGGGTCCCCCCCCTCGCTCACTTCCCATGGGACACCCACCCACCAATGACTACTTTCAACTGGAAACACTGAAACTTCACTGTATGGTGACTCAAGCCAGAAGAGAAGGAGGTCAGCGTTAACCTTCAGCACCCTAATGAGCTTTGATATTCCCATGATTACCTCTTCCAAATGTGCCCCACACCCATGGCCAAAACCGGACACTCTGCCGCAGATAAACCTGAAAGGACTTGCCCTTTGTTGCCCCTGATGTGTGGGGCTCCCCCACCCTGCATGGATGGGTGGATGGAGACACACACACTCCCTCTCCTCTCCAGCCTTTTCAAATCCCTCCTCAAAGTTTTTGGGCTTTATGAACTCACACATGGCATGGACAGAGGGGAGAGAGAGAAGTCTGCCTCCCTCTTTCTTAATAATAGAACTTGTGGACATCCAATGAAGCAGAATGTGGAAAGAGACACCCCCCCTCCTCCTCCCTTACTTCAAGTCTTCGAGGTCTATCTCAGCGTTGTCACCCGATATCAGCCTTTGCAACTCAGGGGCAGAGAAGACACGGATCCACTCGGGCTTGATGATTGAGCGGAAGCCGCTGATGAAGGCGGCCGCCTGGCTTTTGATCTGCGTGTGCATCCGGAAGTGGGCCATAAGGTGGATGTAGCTGATCCTGGCGTGGGGGACAGAAAGGCACCCATATCTATCTAGCCATCCATCCTTCCATCCCTATATACATAAAATGTAAGGCTGTCATCACGCAGCCCCCATAAGAGGACCTGCAGTGCCTCATCCCAATCCTGTATTGGCATGAAGTCAGGGCACAGGAAGGTAGCAGTAGAGAAAGCAGGTTTCAGAATGGCAGGTTTAGGTTTAAATAACGCAGGGACAAAGGGACACAGAGAAGCTGCAAGACGGGGTTTGGATGAGGTGAAAAGGAATGGGGTGGGGGACTGGTAAATGGAGTGGAGGTTTGGGGGGGTGTTGGTGAGCAATGTGGTCAGGGTGGCAGTCCCTGGTGTGCATTTCAGAGAGAGGGTGGACATGGCTAGCACACCATTCCCATCCTAGGGGTGGGGGAGGAATGGCCCCCTCATCGCAGGGCAGAGCGGTTAGGATTAGTTCAGAAAGGCTCAAGAGGATTCCCCATCCTGTTCTCATTCCACAGAGCAGCCCATGTGGCAAGACAGACCATGGGGAGCTCCCAGTGAGCAACTTTCCCCAACAAGGACTGGAAGTCAAACTTCTGCCTCCAAGTTCTCCTTCTTCTCCGAGTATGCCACTTTTGAAACAGTTTCCAAAGGAGTTTGAGATCAGCTGAGCCACAAGGTCAAAAGGAAGATCCCACGGGCCACACAGAAGCACTTGGGGCAAAGCAAATGCAGCGCTCTGGATGCTGCCGCAGCTTATGCTTCCCAAGGACGGCTTCCTGTGAAAAATGGCAGCAGTCCAACTGCAGCACAAGGAGCGCAGGATCCTTCCAGTCACATACAACAGGGCCATTAGGTGCAAACACAAGGCAGCTGCTGCAGGAAACCCCACCCGCCAGGGCTGATTCAAGCGTGTGATGGGGCAATGGAACTCCCACAACCTGATATTGAAAAAGAAAGGTTGGAACACTGCTTTGAATTTTTTATATCTAACAAAAAGTCAAGGTTTCCACCTCCTGAGTTACAAATGTTAGTAGGTCAAAGTGCTAGCAGGTAAAACTCCCACCACATCCTGGAAATATTCCATTTCCAAAAGTTCTTCTGGCATTCTAGATACCTAGGGTGACACAAGCACCTCGTTCCAACGTCTTGCCTGGTGTGGGAGTCACTTGGGCACTGGGGGTACCCTTTCCGCCTCAACATGTTGAAGTCAGCCACCCTTTGGGAAGGGGACAGAATGCAGCCCCCGGGGGATCAGGGCTGATAAGTGCTCACTTACTTGTTTTCGTTGGTTACAGGGATGGTTTTCCCTCCTGGAATAAGTTCGTGGCAAACAAGCTAGAAAAATGGTGGGGTTGGGAGGGAGAGAGAGACATTACTTATTGCTTGTAATATACCATGGGAAGTTCAGGCCAGGAGGGGTGGGGCGGCTGGGGGTGTCACACCTTCTAGAGAGAATGGCCCTATGACACAGAGGTCCAGCCCCCCCCCAATCACAGGTGGGTGGCTGAGTTGTTCTTTTGGGGGAGGGCGGAGGTGGGCCAGCTCCTGTGGGAAGGTTTGTACATGTTCATGTTGAGTGTATACTTTATGTGTGTGGCAGAACTGTGGGTGCTGAGGGGGATGGGGGAAGGATTCAAATCAATAAAGAATGAAGAGCTAAGCTTTTTAGGAGACAGCGAGCAAAAAAGTCTGAGTGGAAAAATGGGAAGTGTCAGCCCTGCCTGGCACAGGGCAATTCATGGAGCATTTGGCCAAGAGAGCTGGACTCAGAGTCCCAAGGGGGTGTCACTCCCTACAGGACCCGGAAAAGCAGAAAATGTGACAAAAAAGATGGGGAGACTGGGAGGGAGCCCCACCTGGCCCATCACGTCTTCGTCATAGGAAAGCGTCAGGCCCAAGTCACTGATATCTCCATCGTAACGCTGAGAAGGGGGAGAAAGAAAGAAGGGGAGAGTTTAAGTGCTGAGGCTGCTCAGTTTCCACCCTAACTGGCTGGGCTTCACTTCCTAGCACTCTCTCAGAATTCTGCTGCACGTGTCCAAGCTCAGCCAAATACATTAATGTGCAATGCTGTATGTGATGAGTCTGGCTACGCAGAATCCCAGCCACCACTGGCAGCTCTGACTCACCAATTCCTCTTACTTCCAACACTGCAATAGGCATCAGCCACTCACTGTCAATTCCCACTAGACATTCACAGAGTCTAGAAACTTCTCTGGCATTCACAATTTCATTAAAAAAGCGAAACCCAATCTTCTCTAGATGCTGAATTTTTCATTCAATTTAATGTTAATACATGTTGCTTAATGTGTGCTTACAATGTCTGACTGCAGAAGGAGACAGCCTGGCACACTGTTGGTTTAGCAGTTAGTTTCTGCTCCCTGGGCCAAGCGCAAGGAGACTGGGCCTAGTCAATAACTGGGAGAAACACAATGGCAGACGTCTCACTCAGTTATCAGAACTGCATTTAGGGCAATCAGCTGCAAGCCCAAATCCCCTTGTGCTGGCTATAATTAAAGGAAGATAAGGACAGACAAGTGGCCGGGCACCCATCAGGAGACGGTGCCCGCTGAACGAGGCTCTGAGAGAAAGCCAAAAGGATGGCAAACGAACCTTGATGGAGGTCAGGTTTTTATAGAACTCTGAATCCAGTGAGGGAAGTTCATCCACAGAGCTGTAGAAGATGCTGTGATGATGTCCCAGCAGCTGACTCAGGAAGAAAGAGGCAAAAGGAACGTCCACCACAATCCCCTGCAAAGGGGGAGAAGGAAAAGGGCTCAGAGAGAGCTGCCTTTCACCATCACCAGCCACCAAGTAATCAGAGCCTGAACACTGGAAGAGGCGATCTATATCCCATAACAAAAATCCTGGGTGGTCCATTGGGAGAAGGGGGCACTGCCCCACCAGACTCAGCCTGCCCTCAGGCAGCGCCCCGCCCCCTTTGCTATTTGCCTCCAGTCTAGTGTGTGGCAACACGGTCTTCCTGCATCTTCCTCCGAGTCTCAGCTTTATTCCTGTCAAACTCAGGAGGTAAGAGGAGGATAAAACAAGAATTAGTTGGCTCCATTATTCCAGCTCCATCTCCTGCTAGCCTCCCTGCCTCCCCGCCCCCGACCCAATGGGCAAAAATGTTTCTCTTTAGGAAAGATGCTTGGGGTCCCGTACAAGAGCCAAACCACCCACAGAGGGCTGGCACTGGTTGTGCCAAAGGCAGCTGCCACGCCCCTCCTACCTCATAGACGGCTTTTCCAAGCATCTTCCCAACAAACTCAAAGAGCTGGAGATAGTTCTCATGGATGTAGGACGTTGGGGAGGGATACAGCCTCTCATCGCCGCTGGTGGTCTACCCGGCACATAGCAGCAGAGACAAGAGAGAGCAACATAAGCCTATGGCTGGCTGCATGGCCAGCTGGGGCTGTCTGACAAGACAGGGCTTGGGACAGGGTTCTGGCACCTTAAAGAGGTTGAGTGCAGGGTCAAAGACCTTCTTGATTATTTCCTCAAGGAACTCCTTGAAGACGCCGTCCTGGTCAATGCCGGCCTCATCCACTCCCAGGTCATTCACGAACTTCACCCGGATGACTCCCTTCATGGCGTTCTGAGACAGCTGGCGCAACTGTTCGTACCCATCCTGGGGAGAGGTGGCAAGTGCCACAAGGCCAGAAAGGTGGTGTTATGGACTGGTTGGATGCAGAGGAGTGGGGGGGGGCACCAGCTGGGGAACCCTCAAAGGAAGAAGGCTGAGAGCCCGGGGAGTGGGGGTTGCACGACAATGGGGGTCAGAGGGAGAAAACCATGGGGAGGAAGTCTTGGAAGCAGAGACGGTAACAGGTTTGGTGAGCAGGAAGAGGCTGTGTCAGAGGGCAGTCCAGGTTCAGAGGCTGACGTGGAGGCTGGAGAGGAGGGGGGGCAACTGCAGAAGAAGCCAAGGAGTTCCCTCCACCCTGCTGTGAGCAGCTCCCCTCCCTCGAGTCTCCCAGAACACGGAAAGGAATGAATAGGGCAGAGCAAAGAAAGACAAGGCAAAGAAGCCTCAGGTTGCTGGAGAAGGACCCAGGGGAGGAGCCTTAGAGGGCACTGGGAAGGCAGGGCCTTGCAACTGCCTCACTGGGGCAAGACCTACTGGGAAGAGTTGCTGTGACCACTAGGCCTGCTCCAGACTCTGGCTCCTAACAGGTGTGGGTGGGAGAACAGTTCATTGGTATGGACTGTGGCAGAACTCCCTTTGAAACCTGCGATAGTTTGCAACTAGGCTGGCTCAAAGTGAAATGTGGGCATGAGAAGGCTTCATTAACTGCCTCAGTCCAAACAGGGCTGGGAGCCACTTGTCTCAAACCCTGGGGAGCTAAGGCCAGTCAAGGCCAAGAATCCTGAACCTTGTTTTCAGGAAGAGGCAAATCAAGAGGCTTCACAGAAAGGCTAGCAGAGAAAGAGGTGGTTTTCTTTGCACCACCTTCTAGAAGAAGCTACGCCACTCACCTCCAGCATGCGTGACCGGCGGATGGTGATGTGCGTGACATGAGGCGACGCGGAGCTGGTCTCCACCAGCCCCAGCTTCTCCTTCTCTTTTGTCACCATGTTCCGGAAGAGAAGAGCCCTCTGAAAATGTTCCAAAAGAAGGCGCTTGTTCAAAAGCCATGTTGCCTAAGTGCAAGGTCAGCCTTCCCCCACCTGGGGAACCTGCCGTTCCCCCCTCAAGAGACGTCATCCTTGGCCACTGGCCAGGCCCACTGCTGGCAGGTGGGAGTCCCAGCAACATCTGGAAGGGAAACAGCTGCAGGGCCAGAGGGAGGATTCTCCTTCCCTGGAGGGTCACCAGAACGCCAGCCTGAGCCTCCAGGGCAGACGCTCAGGAGCCTCTTCCTTGGGTCAACATTCAGCTACTGCTTTTCCCTGTAGCCGTTCTTTCCCTGTAGGGTCACAGGGCCCTGCTTTATTGTTATTTCTGGATTGCAACCCACCTCAAAGATGCTAAAGAGACGCAGGATATATATGTTTTGATAACAAAATAGCAGCTGCTGCAGTTTTTTTTACTTCATTACAGATAGTGTTTCAACAAGCCTTCCCCAACCTAGTGCCCTCCAAATGCTGTTTTACTGCTTCAGTCCCACTGGCTTGTAGAATAAGAGGAGCTGGAGTTCAGCAGCATCCTGAGGGCAACAGACTGAGCAAGGCGGACTTGAACACATTTCATCTCAACCACTTTATTACATTTATATCCCACTGTTCCTACAGGGAGCAAAAGGTGTCATACATACACTATTCTGCCCCTCCTCACAACAACCCTGTGAGGTAGGTCAGGCTGAGAGGCAGTGACCGGCCCCCAAGGTCACCCTGGGAGCTTCATGGCCGAGTGGGGAGTTGAACCCTGGTCTCAGCGCTGGACGACCAAATAGGCAGAGTGGGCACTGGCCTATGGGCCCCATGCCTTTCAGGGGCCCCGTGACAATGGATCAAAATAATATGGATTTTATCTTGAAAGATTTACAAGGAGTCCCCGAGATTTCGACTGCATAGGGGCCTCCACAGGGTTTAATCTGGCACTGCCTGGTCATGCAGGTCCTGGCCTGCCACTCTAATCACTAGGCCACACTGGGCAGGCCCAAGGGGAACACACTACACTAGGGGCCAAAATTGTGGAAACCTTTTGGAGAAAGTGTATTTCTGAGGTTTGATGGCTCATAACACCCCCCATTTTTTTAGTAATACCATAAAATTATGTATCAATGGAAATATAATTTAATGAAGAATGCACTGCTACCATGTTTGTTCAATTATCTGTATTCCATCAAAAGTGATAGCCAAATAACCAGAAAAAGGAGTGTTTAGAGAGCCAATCTGGTGCCATCTTGTTCTGGCAATGATGGCTCATAACACCACTTTTTTTTGGAGGAGTATCATAAAATTATATATCAATGTAAAGATAATTTAATGAAGAATGTAATGCAATAACTTTTATGAAGTCTTATTTATTACAACAGCAGTCTAAAGAAGAAACGTGAAAAAATAAGATATACAAAAATTCTCACGTCAGTTAATACTTAGTAGGGTAACCTAGCCTTCCCATGAATTGAACCAAGTTTTTTAGTTTTGTAGCTGTAATAACATGCAACCAAGATTGAATTATTGCCTCTATTAATTGGGTTTTATTACTGGGTTGCTTCTGACTAACATGTTTCTTTAGTCGGCTCCATAAATTTTCAATTGGGTTAAGGTCTGGGCTATGTACACGCCCCCATGTATAAGGTGCCCCCTATTTTTGAGGACTCAAATTTAAGAAAATGGGGGGGGGGGAGAGATGACCCAGAGTTGTTGAGCATTGTTTTGGGGAGGATTGCCCAGAGTTCTTGAGCTTTTTTAGCGGGGATTGCACAAGGTTGTTTAGTTTTTTTTCGGGAGAGGGGATCACTAACCCAAATGACAAACGCAGCAGCAGCCAATCCGAAACAGCACTTGACGCAGCCACCAATCACCAACAAAATGGCCGTTCCTGCTCACGGCTGCAACCAATCACCTGTCGCCCCCCCATCTGACGACCCCCCCCTTTTAAACATTATTTTAGAGTAAAAAAAACCTAGTCTTATACACAGAAAAGTATGGTACATTCCCATTAATTACACAAATTCTGCCCACGCCTTTTGCTGTCATACAACTCCAAATCATAGCACTAACTGGGTGTTTCACAAGTAGGATGTAAATCTTCTCCAATACTCCTCCTCACCTATTTCATGCCATCACTACCAAGCAAGGGGATTTTGGTCTCATCACTCCAAATAACACTGTCCCATTGTTCCGCTGTCCTGTTAACATGGGTTTTAGACATGTTTAACCTTTTTATCCTTTGTTTGAGAGATAACAATGGCTTTTTCTTTGGAATTCTAACATTTAGACCATATTCCTGCAGTCTGCACCTGTCAGGGAACTGCCATCAGTGCCGGAGGGAGAGAGCAAAATCCAGAGGGATTCCAGAGAGCGTCCCGGGAGTGGGAGAGGCAGCCCATCTTCTGGGGAAGAGAATCAGCGTAGCACCAGTGGAGAAGGGGGGCAGATGGGGGAAGTGGCGAGGCGGTCCCATGACTCCTTGCCTGGGACCAGCGGGGAGAGTAGGGGTCCTCCGTTGCCCACGCCCTCCTTGCGCAGAAGGCTTTCGCGCAGAGAGAGTAGGAGGAGACTAGGCGTCAAAGAGCTTCTTTGCTGGAAGAAGTTTAAGAAACGCCCATTGACGGATTCTGCCAGCGATTGAGTCAGCCATGGGTAAGTGGCTGTCCGGACAGAAAAGGTTCACTTAGGCAACCCAGCCAGGTGTTTGCACCCAGCCGGGGAGATAAGCACCGGCTTACGCACGAGCAACCCCTAGAACCATTACAGCACCAAACAGTCCTTGCACTCAACTTCACAATACAATGCACCATGTCATCTTTTATACACCCAGATGGTTTTATTCTGTCACGCAGGCACAGTCTCTCAATTCTTCTATCATCACTTTTCCTGCCTTTACCTGCTTCTTCAAAAATTTAGAAATGCCACCTTTTGTTAAGTTTCCATCAATTTTTCTTCTAATTTCTTCATAACTGTAGCCTTGTTCACTTAATAGTACAATTTTACTTCACTTTCTGGGAGACCAGTCAACTCTTTGCACCATTTCTTTAATTTTATTACTTTTTACAAGCTCACTAAATGAAAGAACAAAAAAAAAAACAACCCAACCAACTTGATAGCAATCACACAACACACTGACAAATCTTCTCCTTATTTATGTTGTAATAAATAATCCTTTATAAAAGTTATTGCATTACATTCTTCATTTATTAAATTATCTTTCCATTGATGTATAATTTTAAGGTATTGCTAAAAAGGGGGGGTGTTATATTCCATCAAACCTCAGAAATACACTTTCTCCAAAAGGTTTCCACACTTTTGGCCACTAGTGTACTTGGGGACGGTCTGTAGCTCAGTGGCCCACAGGGCCTGCTCTGCAGGGTGATGAGAAAGACCCTCCCTCTTCCCAAGACCCCAGAGAGAAAGGCCAGAGGGCAGACAAAACCAGGCCAGGTTATGGAGAAGGTGGGCTGCAGTTCTGTGCAACGAACAGAACCATCAAACCAGATGGGTGTGCATGAATTCAAAGGAAAAGAAAGGTTCTGACTAGACTATAGTAATAACTTCCTGGTGGTCAGATCTGCTGGACGGGGGAACGGACTCCTTTGGAAGGTGGTGGACTCTCCTGCACTGGAGGCCTTTAAACGGAGGTTGCGTGGCCACCTGTCAGGGATTCTTCAGTTGCGATCCCTGCATTACTGGGGGTGGGACTAGATGACCCTTAGGGTACCTTCCACCCCTTACAATCCTGTGCTCCTATGAATTCGCAAGAGAAGAGCATCTGGGTGAGAAGACCTGTGCTTCATTCATATTTTGATTCTAAAACGGGGCCACACAATTCTGCCTTGGAGCATCATTCCCACAATTCAGCAAGCTCCTCCTTTCCAGGCTCCGGGCTCAGTCTCCACTCACATTTTTGTGCGGGATGATGTGGGGAATATACTGCAGGACCAGCTGGGCCCGTTTCCGGTCTTTATCAAGCTCCTGGAAGAGCAAACTCGGTTTAAGGTCCCTAAAAAATAAAACAAACATAAATGTGGCAGGAGGTTTGAAAGTCCTGAAAGAAACAGGACCAGCCAGTTGTGAAGTGGGCAACTTCTAACAGGACAGCTCTTGGAAGAATCCATCCTGCAGCAGACCAAGGCCCAGAGCTAGGCTGAGCTGGTTCTGCTCATACCTCTGCCAAGGACTCACTTGCCTGCCTTGGTCAAGTCACTTGCAGTCCCGAAAGTGTTTTTAAAAGGGGGAGGCATAACAGTAAACTTGAAAAAATGTTGTAAGGGCAAACAGACCAGAAAAAGGCACCAAACACCCTTGACTCAGATTATGACAGGGTGGCTAGGAATCTGGATTATTCCGTTAGGAAGCAGGTGCTTACTTGCGCAGCCAGTGGTCATCTGGAGCAAAACGCCGGCGGCAGTCTCTTTCGTACAAGACCATCAACCAACCGTGCACCGAATGGAAGAGCTCCAGGGTCTCTCCTTTGGCACTCTCTGTAACAAGGAGGGGGAGAGAAAACATACCCTGCAATAAAGCCGAAAACATTGTAACCCACAGCGGAAAACTCAACAATAGAAAGCGGGACAGCTGTGGCCCTCCAGATGTTACAAGGCAGCCAGCATGTCCAATGAGCAGGGAGGAAGGCGAGACCAGTAACATCTAGAGGGCCACAAGTCCACCCCCCCCCGGCCCCCCACGAGCAAATGAAAACTGGCCCCTGCCTCTGACTGGCACTAAAACATTTTTGTAGTAATCATTGTATTTGTATAGCTACATGCCACAACAAAGAGAATACAACATTCAGAGCAGAGCCACGAATTTGGCTCTTAATTTCTCGGCAGCAAGCACAAAAAAAGAAATACGCAAGGTTACATTATTTTCTTTGTCCAACAGTGAAAACCACACAACCTCACTTGATATAAAGAAAATTTCCCCTGCAGCTAAACTCAGACAGATGATTTTCATGATGATCTTTATACAGACACTGTAACGTCCTCTATAACCATTTTACCAGGCATAGGCAAACTCCGGCCCTCCAGATGTTTTGGAACTACAATTCCCATCATCCCTAGCTAACAGGACCAGTGGTCAGGGATGATGGGAATTGTAGTCTCAAAAAACATCTGGAGGGCCTGATTTTACAAAACACACAGAAATGCTGTTCCAAAAGCAATTTCTTAGAGCAGAAAGGCAGAGGGCATAACACCAAGTTTTTGTTCTGTGAAAGCAATTCTATGTGGAGCCAAAGGAACTGACTCCAAATAGTTTGATTTCTGATGGTCTTATAGAATTCATTTTGTTAGCTTGCGCCCAGTTCTCCAATCTGTTAAGGTCATTCTGAAGTCTGTCTTCTGCAGCATTAGCCCAGCCTCCCAGTTTGGTGTCATCTGCAAATTGCATGAGCAACCCCTCAATTCCTTCATTCAAGTCATTTATAAAGACATTGAACAGACCCAGGACAGAACCCTGCAGAACCCCACTTGTCGCTTTTCCCCAGGATGACGAGGAACCATTAATGAGTACTTTTTGGGTCTTAATAATCTTTGGGTCTGTCTTAATAGATGGATGAAAGCCTAGAAAATCTCAAGGAATAGGTAGTTAACCAAAATCACTTACCCACAATTCCATCCCAAATCATCTTAAACACAAAAGAATTCAGGAAAGATGAGATTGTGATCAGCTCTTCCAGTTTGAAAGAGATCTGCTCTTCGTAGACTTCAATGTCGTCAAGAATTCTAGAAGTGGGAGAGGGGGAGAAAAGGAACAGTTTTCCTTTGTCTCACTGTGGAGTAGGGGAGGAAGAAGCAGCCAAGACACTTCGCCCAGTCCATGCTCCCATACCTCTCTGGCTTGTGTGAGCCAGAGGAGCATTGGGGCTTCCTTAAACTGCTGAGCTGGGGGGTGGGAAGCCTCCCACTGCTCAGCTGAGGTGGCCCCCATCCTTCTCCAGCTTGCAAAAACTGCTGGGGGAGGGTGGAGGCTTTCTCAAAGGCACAGGCAAGCAGGCAGGCAGAGCCCAAGAAAATCCTCACGTGGAACCTTCTTAGGCCCCTTCTGCCTGCCTTCTGCCTTTGCCGTCTGCAGGAAATTTGAGCTGGCATGATGTGAGCAATATATGTGTGTGTGTGTATACACACACACACACACACACACACACATAAAATAAAATAGCCTACGTGATGAGATGCCGGGAGCAGTCACAGAAAAGCATCAGCATGGCCAGCAGCCGCTTGGACTCCTCGGTGTCGTTGCTCAAGCACTCCAGGAAGAGTTTCAAGCCACCCTGGGGGCCCAGCTCACAGATAAAGGCCCACAGCTTGGGCAGCAGGTCGTCCAGGTAGGTCAAGCCTAGGAGAGGGGAAATCCACAAGGGAACCGGCCCCAGGAGGCCAAACAGTTCTCCATTAATTGTTTATTATTATAAACAATACCTCTCATTAAACACACACACACACACACACACACACAGAGCGGCAATGAAACACAAGCTTCTAGTCCTCAAGGCTCTGGGGAAGCCTAGTAGAAAATCAACCATGAGGAGGAGGATGTGGGGAGAGGGCGGGAAGCAGGCAGGTACAGCAGGTAAGGCCGAAAGGGGACCTGCGCCTTTCCTCTGGCCTTCTGACCCTGCCCACCATGGCAGTTTCAGCCGCTGCCTAGCAAAGTTCATTATCTGCTCTTCTAGAACTTGCACCAGGAGAAAAAGCAGATGGGGGTGGGAATTTGTCCCACACCAGGTATCCGAAAGAGAGAGGACTGTATATTTCAGAACATTCCCATCCTAAACAGGCCAAGGCGATCCCCAGAGGGTAGGACTCGAGCCAGTGGATTCAAAGGACAAGGAGGTTCCAACTAAAGATTAGGAAGAACTTTCTGAAGCTAAAAGCCGTTAAGACAGTGGAATGGACCCTCTTGGGAGGTAGTGTCAGATGGCTGCCTATCAAAGATTCCTTAACTGGGATCCCTGCATTGCAGGGGTTGGACTAGATGACCCTCAGGGTCCCTTCCAACTCTACAATTCCACGATTCTATGTTTGCTCTGAAGTGAGCTGTATTGACTGTGATGAGATTAATGTTCAACATTAATGTTCAGCCTGATTAGGACTGGACGCTTGGTTCAATTTAACTATAAAAAAGCAGGGTGGACAGGTGAGAAGGGGCACTCAACAGGCTGCGCTGGCTGGGGCTGATGGAGTTGTGCCCCCAGACATCTGGAGGGCGCCAGGTTGGGGAACACTGGTCCTAGTAAAGCCAGCCTTAGCAGGGAGGACTCTTTCAAATTAGCTTTACCTGACGACCAGGTCCCCACTTCCGTCAGGAACCCCCAAACTCTCCCTGCTTCCCCATCCCCTCCATTGCCCCCTCAACCAACCTGTGAGAATCTGCAGCCGGATCTGCGTCAGGGTGGTGAGGGCCATCTGATACAGGACACAGATGCTGCAGACCTTCTGCACCTCTGCCGAATCCACCCTCTTGCCCCCGACGGGCTTAAGGATGTTGCGGACAGATGCGGATTTCTGGAAGGCACGCTTGAAAAGGTCTAATGGGAAATGGAGAGGGTGACAGTCAGACGGAGGCACCCCAAGGAACCGTGTTGAAGGGGACCTTCCCACTCAAACGACTCCCTCCCTCCTAACAGCCCCCTCCTCCCATTGTTCAGATTTGGATAACCAGTGTTCGAAACTCCCATTGTTCTAGGTGCATTTTGCAACAGGGAATTTCATTAGCATGGGCAGTTTCTGAGGTCTGGGCGCAGTATTGTGCCTAAGAGTTGAGATTAAAACTGCAGAGTGGAAGGAAAGGGGGACTTTTTCTGCCTCCCCACTTTTAGCTACTCTCTGAAGACTGGAGAAGAGACCCTCTTAAGAATATTAGGGGGTGGGTAGGCAGTGGGAGGACCAGGTAATGTGAAAAATGAACATAATATTTTAGCTGCAGTTCATTCATTTTCAGCTTTGTATTCTTGTTATAAAAAAGTGTGCCTACACATTCCGTTGTTGCACCCATAACCTAGGTTTAAGGTGCCATTTAGCTCCTAGCTTTCATATCTCAGATTCTAACACTGCAAACAATTTTCATGCTGGAAAGATCCCAAAATGGTCAAACGCATCTTACCTACTAGAATGGGGGGGGCAAACTTTAAGGCTTGTGGGATCCAGGGATTTTTAAAAAATATATATTAAAGTGGCCAGAGTGGGAGTGAAGCCAAATGCAAAATGGCGGCTCCACTAGCAGAGCCAGGAGTTCCCTGTAAATACAAGCACAAATCTACACCTGTGACTTTGATCCATGCTTAAGAGCATCACCGGGGCAAAGGTCCTTTTGCTGCTGCTGCTGCTGCTATTAAATGATGAGGAATTGGAAGCCCTTCCTAAACTACTGAAAGTCATCCTGAGATCTACCTCAATCTAGGCCCAGCCACTTGCCCAATGTTGTCAGACAATAACTGCCCTTGATCCCTGGCCCTCATGTTGTGGTGGCTGATGTGAGTTGGAGTCCAGCAACATCTGGAGCACAGCAGCTTGGGGCAGGCAAGCATAGACCATGTTCTCATCTTTAACCTCTCCCTCAAAACCTCTCTCCCTATGGATGTAGCTTGCCTCATCCCACATATGCCCACTGTTGGAGGTGCCACGTAATGACATAACGCTCCTTCTGCCTTTGCAAGAAGTCGAACTTTTACTGTGTGCACCCACACTCTGAAACTCCCTGCCATCAGGCAGCTGCCTTCAGGGTGCTCTTTTTGATACCTGCGAAAAGCATTACTGTTTAGACAAGCTTACCCAGGTATGTGGAACACTGTTTTAATATGTCTTCAGCTTATGGCTGATTTTAATTATTATTTGAATATTTTTAATAGCTATTTTCAACTGTCTTTTCTGACAATTTTTTTTTTTTTAAACTGACTTTGAGGTTTTTCTTTACTGTTAAGCAGTATATAAACCTTTAGGAATATATAGCAAACCACTTGGAGGCTTTATTACTATTAAACAGCGTATAAATGTTGTGAAGTAAAGACCTCCTTCACAAGCATCTTTCCACCTGTAGCTCCAAATTTTCCAGAGCTCAGATCTATGGAATTCTGTGCCTAGAGAGGCTTGCCTGGCCCTTTCCTCACTGACTTAATTTTTTTTGCTTTTAAAACCAGTTCTGTGCTTAAATTGTTTTTTTAATCATATGCTTTTAAAATTGCTCTTTTTTCTATTGTTTTATGCTTGATTTTTATTCTGAGTTGATTTTATTGTTTTTCTATTTTACTCTGAATCACCTCTAGGAACTGTTTGAAGGGAGAGAGGGAAATAGGTAAAAAGAAAAAGAAAAAAGATAGGCTCGCATATGCAAGTGATGGCAGGAAGGGAACTATTTTTGTCCTACGCTTCTGCCCTGTTGTGTTGTGGGCACAGCCTTGTCCCAAAACTGAGAGGGGATACAATGCCCGTATTCCAGTACCAGAAGGAGTGTCACATGGAAGATGGAGCAAGTTTGCTTTCTGCTGCTCCAGAGGGGAGGCCCTGAACCAATGGATTCAAATTGCAAGAAAGGAAATTCCAACTAAACATTAGAAATAACTTTCTGTGGGTAAGAGCTGTTTGACACTGGAACAGACTCCCTCAGAAGGTGGCTTGCTCTCCTTCATTAGAGGCCTTTACACAGGACGGCCATCTGTCAGGAACTCCTGCAATGCAGGACTCGTTGGACTAGAAGACCCCTTGGGTCCCTTCCAACTCTACATACAATTCTAGGATTCCATGAGAACAGTGAGGCGCAGCTCTCACCAGTAGGGATCCTCCAGGAAGTGGTTCCCTGACCCAGAGAGGCCTGTGCAAAAAGACAACCTTCTCTGCACTGGGGAAACCCTGCTGGTTGGGTGTAGCAGAGGAAAAGGCCCTCAGCAGGAGCCAGAGGTCTGCTAGGCCTCCCCAGGGTCAGAGGCTTTTCTAAACTATTCTAGATGCAAAACTAAAATTAAATGGGGCAAAAAATAAAAAACCCCGCCCAACTTTCTCCAGAATAAGGGTCCAGGATCGAAGCCTGAGAGGGCCGCTGGGCTCTGCAGCCACTCACTCTTCATGGGCAGGCTGTTTTGCGGAGATGTGGTCGGCACTGGCAGGCGAGCTGCGTCCTGGTTCTCCGGAAGCTTCTTGCTCAGGACGTCACTGAAGAGGATGCGGATCAGGTGGGCGCCCCAGAGGTGCTGCAGCTGCTTTGTGAGGAGAGGCATCGACTCGTTCAAGCTAGGACAGGGGAGGGCAGAGCACGGAAATGAGGCACAGGACACACGGCAGGGAGGGCTTCATGGTCTAGGTGACCAGCAAGCAGAACTGTCTGGGCTAGGGTGGGGATTTCAGGCAGAGAGAGATCTTTCCTATCAGCTGTGGTGCGATCCTTTGCTGTAGGAGAGCTGGTGCATAGGGTGGGTCTCCTCCCATTGATCTACAGACCCTCTCCCCCCCCCCCCCGCCCCTGCCCACCAAGAGTGACGCTTACCCGTAATCCACTGTCTGGGAGAACCAGCCAAGCACAGGGTGCCAGTGTGTGAGGTTGGACTTCTTCTGAGAAACGTACTTCTGGCAGTAGGAGAGCATCTGAATCAGGACGCTCACAAAATGGGCTGTCTCCTCCTCCAACACCTTGTCATTCAAGGAGCCCAAGTAGACAAGGTTGCCTGGAAAAGAGCAGCAGCAGCAGCGCTTCAACTGACGGAAGAGGGAAATAGCAAGGAAGGGGAGCCTCAAGAGCTGGGAGACAACTCCAAACAACCCAGGAAGGACAGAGGATACTCAGTGACCATCGAATGCTGACAAACGGGAGGGGGGCAGGCGGGGGGGGGAATCAAATGAAGTGGCTGCAATCCTTAGCAGGGAATAGCTGGTTGCCAGTGACTCTTGTTTCTGTAATTTCTAAACAAATTTGCATGTTTTGTTCTTCTTCGTGCTATGCCAAGTGCCTCTGTGTAAAAAGGTGACAGAGGACGTTGTTCACTATGCTCCCCAGGGTCCTCTCTATAAAGATCCTCGTGAAAAAAATGTACCCGAGTTTAGCCACATGGAAAGTTTTGTTACATCATGTGAGTTCGGAGGATAAGAAAAACTATTTTCCCTTGCCTGTTTCTTTATTTGCATTGGATGCTGGGAAATTAAAAGCCAGATTTGTGGCTCACATTTGACTGTCTTTTATGGCTCACATCTGAGCAAATAAAATTGTCATTACTCCTCTGCCCTCTGACCGTGGCAGTACCTTTGGAGCTACACCTCTAGCTTTTGATAGCTCACCAACACATTGCCCACATGGCATATCTTCACTGCCATAAAGGAACAGAAATTTGATTTCTAAAAATATTTTTGAAAATTCTCAGGAAGCATCATTTTACAGCCACATTTCAGGTGGCCTTGTGCCAACACTGCAGAGGTCAGGTGCATCCTTCTGTGTGGCCTCCCCCACAGAGACGCTCTAGCCACACAGCTTTATTCACATATCCTTGGCCAGGGGCAGCACTGAGATAGGAAGCAGCTTTGCTTACCTAGAAGGCAGAGCGTGTGGCTCCCTTCTAAACACACACAGACGTCCCTGCACAGCTCTTCGCGGCTCAAGAACAGTATGAATTTGCGCAGGAGGTCCTGCGATTCTATCACTGCCAAACGCTGAAAGGAAAGCAAACTTTTTATAGCTTCCTTTATATAAATACACTTGTACCTCAGCTTATCAGTCAAACACAGTTCCCAAAGCATCTTTGCTTTGATTCAGTCAGTAAAACAGTGTTGTGATGCATGCAAGTAGTTTCACCTATGCCCAAGTTAGGAAGAGGCAAATAAAGTTCTATTTTCTCTCCACAGCAAAGTACCCATTTTCCCACCAACACTACACTATAATATTCTGCCATCCTCAGCACCTCCATCTAAACAGGATAATAATAATATTGGCCTCATGTTACAGGTACGTTGTAAGAATGACAGAGGTAATAGAAATCAAGGGTAGATGAATCTGTGGCCGGTGGGCCAATTCTGGCTCACAAAGCCACTTTCAATGGTCTACTGACCCTCTGCCTAAATTGGACACCTCCTCCCCGTCTAGCACAGCAGCACTGCGAGATCTTAGCAAAGCAAAACAAATGTGTCCCCTCCAATAGTCTGTCTCTCACTCGCGCCATTTGAGGGATCGCCTACCTCAGGAGTAAGCGTAGCAAGATGGGTGACTATAGCAGGCACGGATATGATGTGGATCAAAAAGGATCGTAAGAGATTGTCGGAAAACTGAGCCGCAACCACAGGGCTGGGGAGAGAAAAATACCGTAAGGGAGGAGAGAAGAGGAAGCATACGTTTTCTGCACACGGAGACAAGAACGGCTACTCCTGTAGCAAGGAAAGCAAAGTCTTAGCAAGAAAGACAACGACTCTGGAAGTACCTTTTGGGGGGTGTTTGTGGACTTCCCCAAAGAGGCATCTCTGGCCACTGTGGGGAAGAAAATGGTAGACTAGATGGATGGGCTTGATCCTTTGGCTTGATCCTGCTGCAGGGCTCTTCTGATGACTCAAATGTGTGCTTCATTTTTCTCTCTCAACATATTTTATGAATTTAATTTTTAACTCCAGATTGCTGGCCTGTTCCAAAGAACAAGTTCACCTTGGAACCAGCTCCCTGCTTAGCAAGTTACTCTTGCGCTGGCAAGTTATTCAAGTCTTTCTTGAAATGGGGAAAGTTGTGGGTTTACAACAGAATTGATGAAATAATGCCTCCCTGACTGCCATAATAAAAATAAAATCCAGAGGAAGGGACTACTCACTTGTAAATTCAGGGTGATGCAATGGGGAAGAAATACCCACAAATGCATTTATTTAAAGCTGCTTTACTGAAGAGTAATAACTTGGCCTATTGACTTACCGCAACGCAAGAGAAAAGACTGCCGTTAAAGTGCCTTTGGAGAGGGAAGGTCTTGACCTCGCCAAGCCATTTGTCAGCAAAATCTGAAAAAGAAGAACGAAGAAGCTGAAAGGATTGTCAAGAATTGTCAGTGTGCTGCAACACAGTGGTACCTCAGTTTTCAAACAGCTTACTTCACAAACTATTTGGAACCTGAATGCTTCAAAACCAGAAATGAGTGTTCCGGTTTTCGAACTTTTTTTGGAACCTGAACGTACTCAGTTTGGGGGTGCACTTCCGTCCTGAGTGCCATACTTCTGCTGCCCGCTCACTTGCTGCCCGACCTGGGCTTCCCTTAGTCAGGGCCGGCCACGGCAGCAAAATCTGGAAGCCGAGAAGGGGGCCGCCACATCAACGACCCCCTCGGCTTCCGGATTTTGCTGCTGCAGCTGGCACTGAGTTAGGGAATGCCAAGCGGCTCGGCCCCAGAAGTGACTGCCGTAGCATCCCCTCACCGGGCGCGGGACAGCCTGGCGGGCAGGATGCAGGTGCCACTGCTGCAGTAAGAGTTCTTCAGTGAGGAGAACGCGCCCAAGTGGCGGGGGCTGCTTGTGCCAGCCCTGAAGAAGGTGAGGAAGGGGCACTGGGTGTGGGGGGGAAGGGATCCCCAAAAGCTGGGGGGGAGGAGAGAAGTCACCTTGCTCCTCAGAGAGAGAACTTTTGCCTCCCTTTCCTTTCCCCCCACTTGAACTCCCTCTTCACGCACCCCACACGCTCATCCCTCCAATGACAATGGGTAGATCACTGCCAGTTTTTTATACAGGGTAGTAGATTGCAGCCGAGTCTATTGCTTTCATTTTATGGATCAATGGTCTCATTAGATAGTAAAATTCATGTTAAATTGCAGTTCTAGGAGTTGTTTTTAATTGTCTGGAACGGATTAATTCATTTTGAATTACGTTCTATGGGAAAGTGCGCCTTGGTTTTGGAACAGACTTCCAGAACTGATTAAGTTTGAGAACCAAGGTACCACTGTATGTTAGAGGAGAGGGGGAGAGGGGGAGAGAGGGAGAGAGAGAGAAGAGCCTCCCTTTTAAGTTGCTGGTGTTGGTTGTCATTTATCTCCAACCCCAACCCTGCCAAAAGCTCCGGAAGTCAGAAGGTGCAGCCAAGATTCAACAACATACAAAAAGTCTGTTGGATCAGGCCAATTCCTCATCTAATAATAATAATAATAATTTATTTATACCCCGCCCATCTGGCTGGGTTTCCCCAGCCACTCTGGGCAGCTTCCAACAAAATATTAAAATTCAGTGGTCTGTTAAACATTAAAAGCTTTCCTAAACAGGGCTGCCTTCAGATGTCTTCTAAAAGTCAGCTGGTTGTTTATTTTCTTGACATCTGATGGGAGAGCATTCCACAGGGCAGGCGCCACTACCGAGAAGGCCCTCTGCCTGGTTCCCTGTAGCTTCACTTCTCGCAGTGAGGGAACCACCAGAAGGCCCTCAGAGATGGACCTCAATGTCCAGGGTGGATGAGGGGAGTGGAGACGCTCCTTCAAGTATACTGGGACGAGACCAATTAGGGCTTTAAAGGCCAGCACCAACACTTTGAATTGTGCTCGGAAACGTACTGGGAGCCAATGTCGGTCTTTCAAGACAGGTGTTATATGGTCTTGGTGGCCGCTCCTGGTCACCAGTCTTGCTGCCGCATTCTGGATTAGTTGTAGTTTCCGAGTCACCTTCAAAGGTAGCCCCACGTGGAGCGCATTGCAGTAGTCCAAGCGGGAGATAACCAGAGCATGCACCACTCTGGCGAGACAGTCTGCGGGCAGGGAGGGTCTCAGCCTGCGTACCAGGTGGAGCTGGTAGACAGCTGCCCTGGACACAGAATTGACTTGCACTTCCATGGACAGCTGTGAGTCCAAAATGACTCCCAGGCTGTGCACCTGGTCCTTCAGGGGCACCGTTACCCCATTCAGGACCAGGGAGTCCCCACCCACCCACCCGCCCCGCCCCCCAAAACAGTACTTCTGTGTTGTCAGGATTCAGCCTCAATCTGTTAGCCACCATCCCTCCTCCAACCCCCTCCAGACACTCACACAGGACCTTCACTGGTTCTGATTTGAAAGAGAGGGAAATCTAGACCAGCGTCCTGTTCTCACAGTGGCCAAGCATATCTTCATTATGGGAAACAGGACCCAAGCCAACGAGTCCTCTCCCCTCCTACTGTTTCCAGAAACTGGGATTCAGAAGCATTGCTGCCTCCAGCTGTAGAGGCAGAGCTTAGCCACTGTGGCTAGGAGCCATCGACAGCCCTCTCCTCCATGAATCTGTTAATCCTTTTTAAAGCCAAGCTGCTGGCAATCACTGCCTCCTGCGGGAGGGAGCTCCATATAGGTGTCTATATGAGGGGCAACTGTTAGAAAGCACAACTTAGATTCCAGACTTCTGACAGGAGTAGCTTATGGCTCTCCAACAGTCCCCTGAAGATGATACCCTAACGTAACTAATAAAAACATGGCAGACAGAGCTCAGCCCCAATGCAGCCACTGGGATCGCTTTGCCTGGAGACCAATTATGTGAGTTAAAAGAGCTACTCTAGAAAGCAGGATAAAGCACATCACTGTCACCAAGTGGAAAATTGTACTGAACGCTTTCTCAGAAAAAAATGTTTATGGAGCAAACTCACAGATCAGCGCACAAAGATTATGAGCTGTTCTTGCCCTTCACCAATGAGCAGCATCCGTTTCAAAGCCTACTGTGGAGCACTCAGAGCCAGGACAGCGCTGCAGACACAGCAGGCACTGGATGGGGAGCACACAGGTTAAAACTTTGGCTCAGCCCTGAGGTTTTAGAGACGTTCACCTCTCTCAGCCCAGGTAGGAGCTGTTGTTGGAGACACCATGCCATGATCTACCATGAGCTCTCAGAAATACTTAAAAAGGCAACTAGGGGAGTAGCAAACAGAACTTGTTTTATAGAACATAGTTTCACAAGCTGAGGTGAATATTAAAACAAAACATATACACTGTTAACCATCATTTATTTTCTCTTTGAGCAGATACAAATATACATAATCTCACACAAAAACTAAGACCCCCCTACACCAAGCACAACAAACCTGGAGCACGGAATAAAATCCCTTTTGATTCAGGTGTCCCATGATATTTGCACAGATGTGGTTCATGGCAGGCCGTAGACTTTCTCCTGCAAGAGGAAGGCCACAGAAGGAGACAGCTGGCAATTGCGGCTAAATCGTACACTATGGGGCAAACTGCTCTCCAGAGAACGGGCTGGTCTTATAATTCAAAATTAAGTGGGCATCTGATGCCAACCTTAAAGCCCAAAACCTTGAAAGTTACTTCAAGTATCTCTATCTCTGTACTATATACTTTGTGAACAAAACAGATGCTGAGCAGGCACTTTCTTCTGCAGGCAAGGCAGAAACAGGGCCATCCATCACTCTTCTTTGAGAAGCTGGCAAGATTCCACAGCAAGTATAAAAAAGCCTTGTCATTTTGGCTAGTAGAAAGCCCTAGAAAAATGGAACTCGACACACCTACCTTTCCCCCTCAGGATTCTCCAAGTGGAAGTGTCCGTAAATGTCACCAGCATTGTGAGGTGCAGATTCACCAGCTTAGAGTCTTGCAATATGTCTGGCTGGGGGAAAGAACCGCCAGAGACATGAAATGGAAGTCTGGAATGGTCACAGACCAGTGAAAACACACACAAAACAGACAGCCAAGTCAGTCCATACCTTAAGCAGCTTCAGAAACTCACAGCAAAGCCACAGCACATCCTTGACCTGCTTAATCCACATAAGCGTGAGCTCCTTCGAAAGTGCAAGGGACACATACCACACCTGTGGGGAAGTGACAGAAGACCATGATAACTGCGGGAGGGGAGGGAGATGCCATCATTCAGTCGCTGGACTGGGAAAATGCAGAACAAAGCACTGTCACCCCATAATTCAGAGCTGCAGTGTGTATGTGGCAGGTTGTTTTAGAACAACCACAAATATTCATGTTACTCAGGAAACACTGGCCTGCAATGCTCCAGTATATGCTTATGGAATTAAAAAAATTCTCCACCTGCTCTTGGGGATATTTTATGGGGGGAAATATGCACATACTCTCATGTTAAAGTCTATGAAAAGTGACTTTAGCTCACCTTAGGGTCATTTTCAGCATCCATACTGTTAAGGATACAGCGGCACAACTTTTCAAATCTCTGTAATGAAAAGCAGGTGAGTCAATACAAAATTATAATCATTTTGTTGCCTCAATCCAATGCTTCCTGCAAAGCAGTGCTTTCCATTATTTCCAGTAAACAGACTTCACTCTTACAATCCAAAGGTTGTCTTTTGCTCAAGATGTTAAGAGCAGCCCTGCTGGATGGAGGCCAATGGCCCACCCAGTCCGGCATCCTCTTCTCCTCATGGCCAGTCTAAAGCTGCTGTACAGTCCCTAAGCAGAGCATGAGGCTCAGGCACTGACTGGTCTCCAGTGCAGTTACTCTTTCAGAGCAGCATCCTCCCTCTAGATTAGGGATGGGGAATCTGTGACCCTCAAGATGTTGCTGGACTCCAACTCCCACCAGCATGGCTGATGGTCAGGAATTATGGGAGCTGGGAGTCCAGCAGCCTCTGGAGGATCACAGGTGGGGACATCCCTGCTCCAAGGATAGGGCATTCTGCATTGTGTCAGTTGGTTCACTCAATCATTTGGAACATAAAAACATAGCAGAATGGCCCAGGACTCCTACAAAAGGAGATACATCCCAAGTGGCAAAACTCACACAAAGGGACAGCAGCAGTTCTTTCTATGGATATGTGTTTTGGGCTCAGCTTACCTCTTGAAAAATGCAACAGTTCTATGGAACACATATTTGCCCCTGCAGAGACTCTGGGGCTCAAGATCATTTTCAGAATTTGGGCAAGCCGGGAAGTAGGCAGAATCTGCTGCTGCAGTAAGTGGTTTCTGTCCAAGCTCACATTGTTCCAGAAAATTCTCAATCCCCATTCTGTGACTGGAACAGCCACCCTGATACTTCCAACAAAGCAGCTGCCCCACCCCTAGCATCAAGAATAAATAGCATGCAACGAGGAGACCTTCAGCAAAGCAGTAGTACCTCTTTATCATCTTGGCACCTGAAAACAAAGAGCAGCTTCCGGGATATTTTGAAGATCGAAAGTGCTGTCTTCTTGCCAGGCCCGTTTGCATCAAAAAAGTCATCCACTTCTCTCCTGGGGAGCACAAAGGAAAGTCCAAAAGAAAAGGTACAATGTAATTTGAGAAAGGCTGGTGCGTGCAGGTGAGGTAGGTCCCCCCCCCTTCCATGACAAATGGCGACACTGTTCAGGTCTTTCCTCTGGATAGAGGCAGCAGAAGGAGCTACAAATCGGCTCAGAGCATACATGGCAGAACAGGCCAAGATACCCACACACAATGACTGACTTAAGATATTTCCCTTGCTACACTGGGTAGGAAGTTCAGGAATTTGCCAGCGCCCTAGAGAGTCAAAGGGCCCACCAATGCCCCAAGAGCAATGCCACGCTCACTTTGCTCAGAGGATCCAAAAAGTTCAAAGGCAGCAGGAGAGGATTTGGATCTTGCAGCACCCCCCTCATTGAAGACAAGGGACCCTGGGAGCCAGCACTGGCATAGCCACTGGCAAAAGGCTTCAGTCCCAGAGGCCAAAAGCCAAATCCACCCAGCACCTGCACACGCATTGCACGCACCTGATTTCCCGCTGCAAACGACAGCGGCACAAGAACCTTCGGACAAGGGCCTGGATCTGCACTGCCGCTCGCTCGCGCTCCTTCAGCTCCCGGCGCTCCTCACGCGCCTGGCGCGCCTTGTCAAGGAACTGGGCCTTAGACAACTGGGCTGCGCTGAACATTTTGGAGGTCTCTGGCAACAGGAGGAGAGGGGAAGGACAAGCTGGGAAAGCTGTGCCACACCTGCTTGCATTGCCTACGACACTACCACAATATGGAACAGAACTCCTCTTGGGTTCTGCCGAGATCCCTTTACTCACTTACCGTCAGGTTAGCTACTGAACAGGCAACCTTTATTTTGGGCACCCCTTTTCTAGCATCACCCGGAGTTCTGTTTTTCCAAAAGGAAAGGGTCCACCTAGCCCAGCATCCTGCAAATTGAACCCTTGAACCTTCTCTATTCATGTTTGATTCAGATGGTGAGCTTTTAGGCGGAGAGCTGCTCCTTCACAACTACACGGAGCACTTTCCCGAACATTGAATGAAAACGATCTCCCTCAGCCTTTCCCTACCTGGACAGGTGAGGTCTTTGGGATGAAGCGGAAGTGGCTGGCTGGCATGGGGCTCGAGCGCGCCGCATTCAGAGACCCAGGCAAAGGCTTACGGCTAGCAGACCGCAAAGCGGGGCTCCCAAACGGATCTAGGGCGCGCCTCCTGCCCGGTCTCCCCTGCCCCACCCAGGGCTTCCCTCCTCACCTCTCTCTCTAGCCGAGGCAGAGGAGCTCTCGGGCCGCTTCCGTGCGCAGCGGCTGCGCCATTCGGGAGTCGAGGAGGCCCTCGCGGGCTCTGCGGGGAGAGGCGGAGGTCAGCCCCTGGAATCTCGCCTCACGACCCTCCGGCTCCGCGCCAACGCCGCGTCCTCCCTGCCAGGGTCGTCGGGAGCTCCAAGGGGAGAGACAGAGTGTGTGTGTGTGTGTGTGTGTGTGTGTGTATTTATGTATGTCTGACCCGCTAGTAGTTAGGCGCCGTTCGGCTTTGCCTTTGCCCTTCCTCCTCCTCCTCCTCCTCCTCCGTCGCCTCGATAACGGCAGCCTCCCCCCCTTCCCCCCCCAAGAACTCCAAGGAGGACCGCCAGAAACGGACCATAGAGTCAAGGAAAACACCGGCGCTTCCGGCCCTTGGGAAGAAACCGGCCGCTGGCCCGGAAGTCCCGCCTCTCCTCCCGCAGCCGGAGCGCAAAGAGGCATCGAGATGGAAGGAGGGCTAGACTGGCCCAGTCGCGACCGGCGATCCCAGGAGCTGGCCCTGCCCGTCGCTTTCATTCCTCCGTCCGGAAACTCAGGTCCTTGGGATTTGGGTTCCGCCCACCTCCTTGTGGAAAAAGCCGGAGAGGAACGCAAAGGAGCATGGGTAGAATCGGGGTGGGGCTCGGCAGAAAAGTTTTTGGGGGTCGCCCCGCCCCTTCCTCGCGCGCGTCACCCGCTGCTTCTTCCTCGTCTTCGCCTCGGGACCTGGTTGGCTGAGGGAGGCCTCGCGAGGGGCTGTTCATGGTGAGCAAGGGGGGGGGAGAAGGAGGGGGGTCTGGGGAGGGAGCCCTTGGGGCGGGGGGGCCTCTTGGGGCCCTTTGGGGCAGAGCCCAGGGGGAGGGGGCGACCTCTTCTTCTTCTCCTCCTCCTCCTCCTCCTCTCTGGCTTCCGAGACCCCGCGTCCTTCAGCGGGGAGCAGTTCCGAGTGGGCCCCACCCCCCCGGCCTCCCTCAGTCTGCCCCCCCCCGGTGAGCCTGAGGATGAAACCCAACATCCATAAAATCAGTTCCGATGATGATGATGATCTGTTCTGCGGGGCCCGGAAGGGAGGCGGGGCTTAGGAAGGGAGAAACTGTGCAGCATTGAATGCCCAGCCCCCCCTTCTCCAACCTGGTGCCCTCCAGATGACAACGCCCATCAGTTCTCATCAGCCCAACTTGAGAGTTGTAATAATATTTTTTTTCTACCCCGCCCCCTTGACTGGGTTGTCCCAGCAACTGTGGACAGCTTCCAACATATACTAAAACAAGAACAGAACACTAAACATTGAAAACCTCCTATAAGCCTTCAGGTGTCTTCTTAAGTAGTCCCAAGTCATCTGGAGGGAGACAGACTGTTCTTTCAGTGCAAATCCTATGCAGGTTTACTCAGAAGTGATCCACACCTTGGATGGTCCCTGGGGGCAGGAGATAGGATAGCAAATGGGGTGCCATGAGACGGTCTTGTGGGTCACCAACGGGGAGTGCATACGTGAGGCAGGGAGTGAATTCATCAGATGAAACTGTTGGACCAAAAGAAGGACTTCTTCACTCAACACACCATTGTCCTATGGAACTCACTGCAAGAAGATGTGGGAATTGCTGTTAATGGGTCGTGAGGGTTCTGGGAAGGTGAGAAGAAGGAATTGGGGGAGGCCAGGCAAAGATGGGGCATACAAGAAAGGTTTAAGAAGCGGGTGGACTGTTGAATATTTTAGTTTGTTCCATGTGGACACTTTGCATGGGGACTCTCCCTCTGTAGGGAAAGTCCACCAAACATTCTGCACTGGAGTCTTTAGAAAACCAGTTGTTACGGAAAAATCTGGGTGCAGTGTTACTCTGCCACCCAGCTCATCGGACTAAGTCCGTGGGTCCCTGCGGAAGAAAATGAGCTCAGCCGGACGCAGGAGCAAACTGCAGAAGATCCAAGTTTATTGCGCAACAGGTTCAAGGCGAGATTGAACCCAGAGAAAGGGGTGACATGAACTTTTGAAATTTTCCTCCATATCCCAGAATACAGTGCATGAAACGTCACGAATACATTATGGGAAGGTTGGGTTTCACAAGTTACATCATGAATATACTTTACACGTCATGAATACATTATGAAAAGGTGGGATTACATTAATTAGCATTTTCGGATGAGGGAGGGGGGATATGCGGAGCGGGAAATATACATAGATACACATTTATTGAGTACCGGTGGTGGCAAGACAATGGGTCAGAGATATGCATCGTCTGCCACCTAATATTGCCTAGAGGGAAGGTTTGGCGAATTAAGAAGTTCCTGCGTACGTGACCTGCCGCTTCAGGGATTATGGAAGTAGGGATAGCATCATGGAGTCCACGGGGAACTGAGTTGAATGACACTGAGAGCGAAGAAATCGGAGTTACGGTTGATTTTATATCAATTTCTAAAGATTTCAATGATTTCAAACCCATTCTGTACTATAGGGCAAAAGCAGAAACAGAATGGATACATTGTAACAGGAGGTACCTGGTTTCGGATCCATGCTTCTGCAGGACGAATGCATGGCTGTGATTGGCTAAAGCGGGGCCATAGGAATAAGCGGGGCCTCGGATGTTCCTAGAAGGAAGGGGGAAAGGAGCCCCCCCCCTTCCGTTCCGTATCAGTCCCCCATTCGGAGATAGATTTGCATTAAAGTTCTGTAAGAACTTGCAAATCTTTTCTCCGCACCCTAAATCTCGGTGAATGGGATGTGTGGCTTTATGCAAACCTGAAAGGGACTTGCAAGCCATGCCTCTTACGGTCATTTGCAAGTATAGCAGTGCAGGTAGCTGCATATAGGGTATTATATAAAGAACACCTCTTGTATTTTGTTGCTAAATTAGTTGTGGCATTCTCAATAGTGTTTTATGCTTTACACCTAGCAGGAAGGTCTAATTGACTGAAAAATGCAGTTGGCTTCCCCCCCGCCATTTGTGTGTTCTCAGGTGTCAAGGTAGCTCTTCTGTGGTCTCACACTGACATAGTGCTACAGCAACACATCCTGTCTGTTGAATCCCCTCAGGGCTTTCATTTAACCATGTCGCCTGGCATTCACCATAGCTGGCACAGGTTTGGGCATCTCGTGAGGGAGAGGTCTTCGCCTTGGCCTTTAGCTATGGGATTCTATTATAGGCTGTGGTTTTGCACGCATGGGGGTTGCTCACTTGCACTTAAAGGACCAAAAGGCTAATTGCAGCCTGGATACACTTGCCCAATTCAAACTGAGTCCAATTTGAATTTATCTTGCCCCATGGTTCTCAACTCTTCAAACCAATCTGTTAAAAGAAAACCATTCTTAACAAGGGCAGTTGTCCAAATAAGTCAATTTAACTCTATAAGGGATCATTCCTGCTAAACCAAAGCATACGCACCTTCATGTACCTGGTGTTTTATGGATCCAGGAGCTTGTCCTTGGCAAAACGAGGTTTAACACATTTTAAAATGGATAGGGAAAGTTGGCGGTGGAACAATTAAATGTGGTTACAAGTTGATCTAAACATTGGACTACACAATAGTGTGAGCTATTAGAAAGTATAAAATGCATGAGAATTCTCCATTGGTGTGTAAGTAATAAGACATTAAACATAAAAACAATTACACACAAAAATTGCCCCCCTTTGTGGAAATCACACTGTCAGACACATTTCAACATTCTTACATAATAACACATAATACAAAACAAACTAATTAAATATCAGTTACATATCTTGACACAATTGTGATCTTTTATGCATGTATCTTTTGAATCCTGGAGCACAGTCTTAAGGTTCAAAAGTGAGAAAATGTCCTTGCAATTCAACTCCTCCCCTTAGCCATGAGGGGTTGTTGCTGCTTTTCATCATTGCACATCTGTAGAAGTGATATCCTGTAAGGGGCAGGGTTTTGGGGCTTAAAGACAGTTAGAAAAGGGAGGGGGCAAAAGGCGAAAAGGATGTGATGTCCTTCGGTTTCTGTTGGAAGTTGAAAATAATAAAATCTTAGCGAATTAAGCGTTTCATTCATTCCAATATTATTATCACATTTTCCTATAACTACTGTTATTATCTGCCAAGTTTGTTTGCTTTTCTTCACTTAGTTTTTGTTGTTGTTGTTCTTTTCATATTATAAAATAAAAAAATTACTCCACATGTATAGAAAGAGAACTGTAAAAATACAAAGGTTAAAAAATAAAAAGGAAGCAAAAAAAATTAGATTACCAGTTAGATGAAAATGGACTTGACACAAAGACATCAGATTCAGAAAATAACTATTATTAAATAGTACAAAGATATTATCAAAATCACACATATTACTACTGGACTGAAAAAAAGGGAAAACAATGGGGAAAACTTAAAATTCACCATGTGCTATCCAATAAAAGAACTTCATGAGACTGGCTTTCAACATGTGATGAACATGTCCCCAAAGTAAAACACAAACACACAAAATGAGCTATGAGGAACCAAAAATAAATAAATGCTAAGACACACAATTAATAAGTAATCTGTTTTGGCATTCTAACATCCCAAATGAAAATAAAAATGTTTCTTGATGTGACATCATCAGCTGTAATGTTAATACTGGGAAATGAGTTAATACGAAGAAAAAATGAATGGCAATTTAAAGTTGTGTAAGTACCTTGCACTAGCCAAAATGACAGAATTAATAAGAGATGCTCAGGCCGAAGGTAAACAAGTACCATTCCACAAACAATGTTTGGTTGTGCTTCGATTAACTTCATAGACATCATGGAGAAACGGATTAAATAAATGAAAACAGATTATTTGTAAGTTAAAAAAAAAGTGTCAAGGCCACAAAGAGATTGGAGTTACTAATATAGCAGGGATTCAGACTTGTTTCACAGAACAGAAAGAAAGTTGCTGTGGGAGGAAAAAGGGACAAACACTTTGTTATCGGGGTTCACATATCCTGTTAAAAGGGAAAATTATTTCATGTGAGAAGCTTGTCAGGAAATGCTGTTCCTAAAATTCCCATTGAGGGGGGGAATGCTTTGATATTTACCTGTGAAAAGAATTTGGCATGTTAAGATTTGGAACCTGGAAAGCTCTTGACTTTCGATGGGCTAGTTTTTTTTGGTGTTTTTTTTTTCTATTGTGGTTTTTTGTTTTTTTTTTTGTTTTTGTTTTTTTTTAGCCTTTTGTCTTGTAGCCCCTGGAGCAAAGACAGATTAAGGGTGATTTCCCTCAATGGTTCCTCAATGGTTCCAAGTTTTCTTTTCTTTCTTTCTTTTTTTTTTTTTTTTTTTGGAAGAAACCTCCTCTCCCCCCTTCCAGTTCCCCCCTTCCTCTCTCTCTCTTGTTTAGCTGATCTAGCCTCTGTGCATGTGCAGAGTTCATGTCTCAGCAAACCTTTTATACTATTGAAAATGTTGCATCCTTTGGCTAAATTACCATTTGAATAAGGGAAAGGAAGGGTAAGGAGTAGATTTTGAAAACAGGGTTTGATTTTAAACAAAAAAAAAAGAAACTCAGCAATTTAAGTATTCACCAAAGCTAGCGATTTCAGCCCAAGCAAACTGAGACTGCTTCCTTTATGTACAGGAAAGGGCTAATATCCCTCTGGCCATTCGCGGAACAATCAACCGCTCTCTTATTTACGAGTAAAAATGGCCAGAGTTAGAATTCATAGGATTTATTTTTTTTTTAACTTCTCAGCCATTTCAGCCTTACCATTTGCAGACAAAAAAATATTATTATTATTATTAATATTATTATTATTTCCTGCCCCTTATTTACAGGAATGGTCAAGGCTAATTCTACTTGATTATTCATTTGTATGTGCTTAAACTTTGAGTAGACTTTTAAGTCTGATTTTTAAATAGTAGACAAAATGATAAACACTGTAATCACTCAAATGCTTGGTATTACCAGTTGGGCTTCACCTCTCACCTTTTAAAACTAAAGAGCAAAGCTAGGCTGAATTTCAACTCCATTACCACACCAGAATTTAAGAATTACCCTCCAATGCTTGCAGACACATGGTCTTCCACACAGCCACAAATGGGGAGAGTTGAAAGGGACCCTGGGGTCATCTAGTCCAACCCTCCAAAATATAGGGTTCACAGCAAGATTTCACAGCAAGATTTGTACTACCAAAGAGGCATACACATTTAAGTACAGATTTACAGCTGGGAAAGGAAACATCTATACTCCTGAGAGGATCTCTTATAAAGCACAGTTAAAGCAGCCCTAGATTTGATTTTTTTAAAGGGAATACACAAGTGTTGCCCCCTCCCCTCTTTGCAGTTTCCTTTAAAGGAAGCTTACTCGGGAGTAAATTTACCTAGCACAGAAGTAAGAAGGGAGAAACCAACTGAAAGAGGCAGAGTGAAACAAGGGGGAGGGGGGGGGCATTTTCTAACAAAAGAGGCCATGAAGTCTTATAGAGACTGATATCAGGAGCCTTACAATAACTCTTCTGTCCAACCAAATCAAAGTTGAAACTGGACTCAAATATTTTTTCTTAGAATGAACACCATACTTTTATAGGCATGCGCTTAATGAAATACATACACTGTATTTTAGCTTGAGCGAGCAGTTGTGCTCAACTAGGCTTTTGCAGCAGAAACATTAGGTTATCATCACCTTCCAAAATAAGACTGTAGACTCACAATCTCAAAAGTTGGGGCAAAGCAAGA
Organism: Podarcis liolepis; assembly: GCF_965112155.1. Taxonomy (NCBI): domain Eukaryota; kingdom Metazoa; phylum Chordata; class Lepidosauria; order Squamata; family Lacertidae; genus Podarcis; species Podarcis liolepis. Next base: position 57,768,681 of record NC_139573.1, read on the forward strand.
GGTGGGGTAAACATTTGCACACTTCATTCTCATCTTGTCTTATTTAGGACTGCTAAGATCCAGCATGGCTTCCTTAGATTTAAATTTTGAAGCAAGCTTGCAGTTTAAACTATGCACACTTAAGAAAAGCAGTCTGCCAGAGACAGAAGGAACAGACAACACACATAACAGACAACATGTAAACATACATATTCTCATATATGTATTAACAGACAACACACATAACAGACAACATGTAACATATAAACAGATATATTCTCATCCTTTAGTTGGTTATTGCAAGGAGTTGGGCCACTACCTCTGGCTTCATTAAGTGAAATTAGTAGGAAGGTCCCACATGGTTTTATGAGCCTCCTTGCCTCTTCAAACACACCACCAGTTAATCAAACTGGTAGGGCTCATAACGCTTGGTCGACTGGGTACCCCTTTATAGATGCATGCGTTGCTGTTGTTGCTTTTTTTGCTTTTTGCTTTTTTTTGGGGGGGGGTGTCTGGGATAGAGAAGGGGGAAAGAGAGGGGTTGATTAGGATTGGTATGTCTAGGGGTTTGGTATACTTAGTACAGGGACGTATAGTAAAGAGGAGAAGGGGCTTCTAGTTGCCTGGCAACTTCCTTAGTGGGTTTTAGAGAGCTCTAGCTATCCGGTTCCTTGCGTTCCCTTTCCTATTTCCTTATTTCCTATTTCCTTATTTCCTATAACCTGGGGTCTCTTTCCACTCTGCCGGTCCTGCCCAATTCCTCATGGGCTATCCCTCCTGGCAACCTCCTACCTATCGTCACATCTCAGGAAAAGGGGCCCTACTGGACGCCCGCGCCATGCGGTGCCAGATCGGGTGATCCCTGGATAGAATTTCGAACTGAAAATCCCCCTTGCTTTTGGAAGCGGGCTCACGCACGATACACGTGTTACCGACCAGTGCGGCTGGGATTGGGATAGAAAGCAAGACCACTTCCCGCCCCCTTGCCGGGCGCTAGAGAAGTTCGGAAAGAGAGCTCCAACCCCTTGCTTTCAACTGGGATGTCCGTTGCAGAGAGTCGGCTGTCTTTCAAGTCGGGTCTCTCTGTCTTACTTTCGGGCTCCCAATTGGTGCGGCTGGCTGGAGATTTTAAGGAAAAGAGATAGAGCTCAGAACCCCCCTTTCGGGTTGAGCAGCGGTCCACGGTCTCTCTCACTAACCGGACCAAGAGAAAGGCAAGAAGGAGCGATAGAGAGGAGGGCAGAGAATTCAGTTGCCAGGAGATTCCACCCCCTTCCCACCAGTGCACTGGATTTTCCTTTTTCCTTATACTCACGCGTCTTCTATGATGATCCCGGGATCGATGAATAAGCCGGCTGGATCCCTCTTTTGCTCCCCGGCTGAACTCCTAGGGCTTTCGATTACCGCCCAGAAGATGGCTGGGGGTCCAAAAGGATCTTCCCAGGCAAAATGGCCCGGAGCCGGCTGAAGATTTCGGGGCCCCCAGTCAGCAGCTTGGGAGAACCGCAAGCCCCACGTTGCGGCGCCAACTGTTACGGAAAAATCTGGGTGCAGTGTTACTCTGCCACCCAGCTCATCGGACTAAGTCCGTGGGTCCCTGCGGAAGAAAATGAGCTCAGCCGGACGCAGGAGCAAACTGCAGAAGATCCAAGTTTATTGCGCAACAGGTTCAAGGCGAGATTGAACCCAGAGAAAGGGGTGACATGAACTTTTGAAATTTTCCTCCATATCCCAGAATACAGTGCATGAAACGTCACGAATACATTATGGGAAGGTTGGGTTTCACAAGTTACATCATGAATATACTTTACACGTCATGAATACATTATGAAAAGGTGGGATTACATTAATTAGCATTTTCGGATGAGGGAGGGGGGATATGCGGAGCGGGAAATATACATAGATACACATTTATTGAGTACCGGTGGTGGCAAGACAATGGGTCAGAGATATGCATCGTCTGCCACCTAATATTGCCTAGAGGGAAGGTTTGGCGAATTAAGAAGTTCCTGCGTACGTGACCTGCCGCTTCAGGGATTATGGAAGTAGGGATAGCATCATGGAGTCCACGGGGAACTGAGTTGAATGACACTGAGAGCGAAGAAATCGGAGTTACGGTTGATTTTATATCAATTTCTAAAGATTTCAATGATTTCAAACCCATTCTGTACTATAGGGCAAAAGCAGAAACAGAATGGATACATTGTAACAGGAGGTACCTGGTTTCGGATCCATGCTTCTGCAGGACGAATGCATGGCTGTGATTGGCTAAAGCGGGGCCATAGGAATAAGCGGGGCCTCGGATGTTCCTAGAAGGAAGGGGGAAAGGAGCCCCCCCCCTTCCGTTCCGTATCACAGTCAAGACCATTCTCTCCCACCAGGTTTTTGAGAATAGGGGATCAGTTTAGGGTGCTCTATTACAACAGCCTTTCCCATACCTTAGTGCTCTCCAGGGGCTTTGGACGACAACTCCTGCCAGCCTTAACCAGCACAACCATGGGATTTGTAGTCCCAAGATATCTGAAGAGTGCCAGTTTGACATAGAGCACGGGTGTCAAACACAAGGCCCGCGGGCCGAATCCGGCCCACCAGACCTCGTCATGTGGCCTGTGTAGCCGCCGCCGGCCGCCAGCTTTCACCTTTTATTCTCTAGTCACTAGAGGAACCCCGGGGATCCCTTTCCAAGTCTACCATCCTAATCGAAGCCTAGGACAGTTGTGTCGGCAGCTGAAGCTGCAAAGAGAGACCAAAACAAAACAAAACCCTATTAGATTTGGAAGGAGCCGCAGGAGCTCCTGGCTGTGTGGGGAGCACCACTCTTCCCCTCCCCGCAGCTTCCCGGCCAAGAGACACACGCAGCCCGGCCTGCCCGCTTCCCCCTGCGAGGCGGCGCGCTGTGGGTGGGGGTGGGGGGCTGGAAGGCGGGCGGTGGAGAAAGCGAAGGCGCTCCCTTCCCGCGCCGTTACTCGGCCGGCCTGAGAGAAAATTTCTGAGGCGGCGGCGGCCTTTGACCAGGGTCGGGGGGCCATGGCGGGACTTTGCCATCCTGGCGGCCTGGAGCATCTGGAGCTGGGGCGGCTGCGGGACCCGCCAGGCAGCTTCTCCTTCTCCTCCTCCTTCGTCTTGCTCACCGTCGCCGCTGCTCTCGTCTTGCTCGAGGCAGGCCTGGAGCCGGGACAACCCGGGCTTCGAGCCCAAGGAAGAGGCAAGCGAAGCGGCCAGGGCAGCTGGCAGGAGCGTGGCGGTGGGGCCCGTGCTGCAGATGGGCATGGTGGAGTGGGGCCGAGGAGGGGCGCCTTCACCCTCGGAGCCCGACGCTCGGGAGGGCCCGCCGAGAGCGGGAGGCAGCGGAGGCGCAGGCGGTGCGGCAAAAAGGAGGAAGGTGGGGGGGAAGGCGAAGGAGACGGGCGAGGAGGTCGCCGAGCAGCCGCCGCCGCCTCGCCTGGGCCAAAGGGATGGCGCACTGCCTGCGAGGTGAGTCGCTACCTGGCCAGGCCCTTCCGTCGCCCTTTCCGGCTCGCATCTCTCCTGTTTCACCTTATTACTTTTATGTTATTCGCGAGTCTTCCGCTCTGAAGACAGATGCAAATAATCCGTTCAGCTCCTCTGCAATCTCCTTTCCCACCTTTAGCACACCTTTGATTCCCTTGTTGGCCAAAGGCTCTACCACAGACATGTCCAAAGTCCGTTTCGGGGGCCTAATCCGGCCCCTTCGGCAGTTTATAGGGTAAAATCCTCAAAAATCCCCTCAACAATTTCAATCCTAAAAAAAGCGCAACAACTTTGGTTGGCCCTCACGGCCCTTCACTTCATCAAATCTGGCCCTCCTTGAAAAAAGTTTGGGCCCCACTGCCATAGAGTGTATTCAAGTGTTGATCTGCACTGCAGGGTGTTGGACTACATGAGCCTTGGGGTCCCTTCCAATGTACAATTCTATGATTCTATCTGACTGCTCTGCTTCCGGTTTGTATTTTTAGACGGATGAGTGTTTTTTAGTAAATTTGTGTTATTGTGAGCCACTTAGGGATCCTCTGAAGGGCATGAAGATATGAGGAAAGTCTTTCAAACCCCCCACCCATCCCTTCTCTTTATTTCATGTTATTATAAACATATGAACTGATTTACTTGTGCTCCGTTAAGGATCGCAACAAGATGGAAGGTAAGACCTTTAACTTACAAATCCATCGTGTCATAAACTATCCAAGCATAATTCAACTAATGTCTCGCCTTTATATCGGCTGCGAAAAGTCTTTAAATGGTTCCAAATTATACTTGTGTTTTACCTACTCCATAAAGGGCAACTGGGTTCTCTCTGCTCTGTCTCTCTTCTCTTAATCATACCATCTCGGTAAGCTTAGACATTGCAGCAGCAGCAGCACAACATGTATTATTAAGTCAGTCTTGTTCACTTGGAATTTACTTGAATTAGGCTTTGGGCTGCTGTTAAGCACAGTGCCTGCTCAGCTCACCCCAGAAGTGTACCAGGAATATCTAAGTCAGATTCTCCCCCAGCCACAGAAATGTTGCTATCCTTTTTCCTCTTGGCTCTTCCTTTCCTAGCTGGGTTGTTTTCAATCCTGACTTGTCAGGTTTTATCTAATGCGTCCCTGAGATAAGGTGGGAATTGGAGCTCCCCTTGACTGGTAACAAGATGCTGCATGAAACATTCAGCACTCTGTTTCAATATTAATTGATTTTCTCCCCTGCCTTCAGGCAGCCTATTAATTTAACCAAGGCCTTAAAGCTCTCCCCTCTGACAAAGCTCTTTCTTTGGCTTTGTGATGGTGAGTGGGACTTTAATTTCCCCTCTGTGCAAAGCTTGAGGCCCTGATAAACTCATTGTTCTGAGGTGGCTGATGATCTAAGTTTATTGTTAGCACAGAAGCCTGGCCAGGCCTGATAAAGTGAAAAAGAACCTTTATGCCATTTGCGTGGCGAGTTCCCGCCCCCCACCAAGATAAATAAACACACGAGACACCATGATTAAGGTTAATTGGGCGAATTAGGCCACAACTTTATTGAATTCAGGAATGAGAGGCATTGGCTTAGGCATTGGTCCTAACGACTATCCGGCTCCAGCCCATTTGCTGGAGACACGGTGAAGGGTTAACACTGATCGGGGGAGTCTCCCGCTGAGGCACGTCGGCTAAGAGCTCCCCCGGGTCACCGCTCTGGGGCGTGCCTTTGGCCCACACCTCCATAGGCTTCGGACAGGGCCACGCCCCCCCGGAGTCCTCTAACGGACCACCCTTCGTTCACTGGGGGGAGGTGATGGCGTTCCTCCCCCCCACACATCCTCTTAACCCCTTCTTACCAATGCCTACCGCCAATGCCGAAGAGTTGTGACGAGTTGCTACGAGGTAGGCGAAAAACCAAAAGGCTGGAAAGTGCCGATTGGGAAAAATTCCTACCATGCCCCTTGCGGCGACAGGCCGAAGCCCATAGCAAAGTCAGCCTACCTAAATCCCAACTAAAGGGAGGGAGGGTGGGGAAACGCGGGGCTAGCCGGAGAAGAGAGGGCGAGCCCCCTCCGCTCCGGCCCTAAATAGGGCAAGCCACGCCCCCTCCAGCCAGCCGATTGGCTGGCCGGGAGGCGTGGCCGGATGGGATTCCCCTGCTCTCGCGGGGGCTGAAACCAGCCCCCGCTCACGTGGGGAAGGGCGTGATGCCCGCAACACCACCTCCTTGGGGCAGGCCCGGAAGTGGCTTTGCGTGGCGAGTTCCCGCCCCCCACCAAGATAAATAAACACACGAGACACCATGATTAAGGTTAATTGGGCGAATTAGGCCACAACTTTATTGAATTCAGGAATGAGAGGCATTGGCTTAGGCATTGGTCCTAACGACTATCCGGCTCCAGCCCATTTGCTGGAGACACGGTGAAGGGTTAACACTGATCGGGGGAGTCTCCCGCTGAGGCACGTCGGCTAAGAGCTCCCCCGGGTCACCGCTCTGGGGCGTGCCTTTGGCCCACACCTCCATAGGCTTCGGACAGGGCCACGCCCCCCCGGAGTCCTCTAACGGACCACCCTTCGTTCACTGGGGGGAGGTGATGGCGTTCCTCCCCCCCACACATCCTCTTAACCCCTTCTTACCAATGCCTACCGCCACCGAGCAGCCGCTCGCCGCCAATACTCTCATGCCTGAATCCACTCCCTTATCCCCTTAGCAATATCCATCAGCCAAACATCATTACCAGCATCCGAAAGATGCACGCCATCATACCGGTAGAGGGCCTCAAGGTTGAAACGAATGCCTGGGTGGCCAATGACCATCCCCCCCAGGGCTGCCACTCTACGCGCCACCGCCCGATCCAAGGCTTTCCTAGCCCTATTTATAGCTATCGGGCACCTGCAATCTCTCCAAACCCGCCTCTCCATCAGCGAGGCCCAAATAATTGTGACATTCGGGTAAGCTGCCTTCAGCTCCTCGAAGTCGCTAAAAATGTGCCACTGCAAATCAATTGCCTTCCTGTAGGCTAGGTCGTTTTCCCCTAATTGTATAAGTAAAGCGTCTGGGGGGCCCTCTACTGCCGCTCTGGCCATAACTGCCGGAAGCATCTCGGCCCAGCGCATTCCCCTCCGGGAGACCCAGGAAATGGTGATGTCAGGTGGGAAGCCCAGGCATGGCCCGAGACCGGAATTAATGGCGCGGACCCTGGCCCAATGCACAATACTGTGCCCGATAATCCAGACGCGCGCCCCCATGTCACCTGTAGGAAATTGAGATAAAAGGCCATGGTCAATCACTATCACAAATTCTTTCTCAAGTAACGTTTGTACGCATCAGACTTCCAACGACCTAAATCCCTAATCCTTTCTGTTGTAAGACCCAGGTGCATTGCCGTGGTGGCTGCTCCAATCCTGAAGGAGTGTGCTGCAAATTCTGCTGCGGGGATGCCGCATGCTGCTAGCGCTAAGCGCATGACCCGCGTGAACTGGTGACGCGTCAAAGGTAAACCATCTGCGTGAATCAATAGAGGCCCTGCCGAGGTGACCCTCAGGGATAAGAAGCGCCTCGTGTCTTTTACTGGACATGGGCCAGGCCTGGCTGTGGCCATCAGCTGAACCAGAGCCCCCCTCCCGTGCTGGTCTGTTTTGGAGCTGCGTATTCGTATTACCAGGTCCTCCCGTGACAGGGTAACATCACTTAAAAGCAAGCCCCGGGAGGAACCGTGCCAACCTGCTTCATAAACTACCTCACCTACGCGCAGCGCTCCGAAAAAGGCAATGGAATACGCTGCTGAAAATAGGCGGGCCTCGTACTTTGACCAGCATAATGCACGCAATTTTTTATGGATTTGGGAAAGGATGTCGAATGATATCGGCCTTCTTGTATCGCAGTTTGGGGGCTGTAGCCTGCGCCAACCCTCTAAAGTCCTTCGTATAACAAAATCGTCACAAGGGTCAGTGGAAAATACCGCCTTGCAAAAGAATGAAATTGCTGCGGCTTGAAGGTTGAGGGTTCTGGGGGCGCGGCCCAAGCGTCTTAGGTAAACTAGGTAAGATAGCACCTCAGGCTTGACGGGAGGGGCATTGCCCTTGGTGGTTCGGGTTTTGTCACGGAATTTTAAAAAATCTGACCAAGCCTTCTTATACGATCTCAAAGTGGAAGGTGCCAATGAGGCCATTACTCCCTGAATCACTTCTGGCTCCCAGGCCTCTGGTCCCCATGCCTCAGGTCCCCAAGACTCCACAGATGTTCCGGGAATGGCTGCGGCAGAAGCTGTGCATCCGGTGCCAACGAGCGGAAGCGGTCCATCTGAAAGCGAGATAGGGCATCCGCGATGTCATTATTTACACCAGGCACAAATTTTGCAGAGAAGTGGATGTTGAGCTCTAAACACCGGAGAACGAAGGAACGCAGGAGGACGCCTACCCTTGGTGACCGCGCGGCCTGCCTGGAGAGTACTGCCACCACGGCCTGATTGTCGGTGTGGAAGCACACCCTATGGTTACTAAAGGTTTCCGGCCACAGGTGCACCGCCACTACTATCGGAAAGAATTCCAGGAATGTTAAATCTCTGGTAATGGGGCCCCCTTGCCAGTCTGCGGGCCAGCGCTGAGCACACCATTGGCCCCTAAAGTAAACGCCAAACCCCTGTGAGCCCGACGCATCCGAATGGACCTGGAAGTCAACCTGCAGTGACAGGTTGTCCTGCCATAAAGAAATGCCGTTGTAGTTCTGCAAGAACTTCAACCAGACCTCCAGGTCGGATTTCACTTCCTTAGATAGCCGTACCCTATGGTGAGGGGAACGCAGCCCTGCTGACAACTTCGCAAGGCGGCCACAAAATGGGCGGCCAGGGGAAACCACGCGGCAAGCAAAATTTAAGTGGCCTAACAGTGACTGGATTTGCCTGAGTGTAACTTTTCTTAGGGGGAGCAGCTGGCGAATCAAGTCGCCAAGCGCGATGAGTTTTTCCTTGGGAAGTTTTGAGGTCTGAGCGACAGTGTCCAACTCGATACCTAAGTAAACCATGGTCGTAGCCGGACCCTCAGTTTTGTCGGCGGCCAGAGGAACCCCCAATTCTCCTGCTAGTGATATGAAGGCTTCAAGGAGCTCTGAGCACTTAACCCTGCTATTGGCCACGAGGATAAAGTCGTCCAGGTAGTGCGACACGCCCTCGGCGCCGGTTCTAAAGCGAAGCGCCCAGTCCAGGAAGGTGCTGAATGCCTCAAAGGCTGCGCAGGCCACAGAGCAGCCCATGGGCATTGCTTTGTCTACAAAATACGCCCCCTCAAATTTGAATCCAAGCCACCGGAAATCTTCCGGATGAACTGGCAAGAGTCTAAAGGCCGACTCAATGTCACATTTTGCCAGCAGTGCACCTTTACCGAACTTGCGTATGAGCTGTACAGCTTGGTCAAAAGTGGCATATCTAACTGTGCAGAGTTCCTGTGGTATTGCATCATTGACGGACCCCCCTTTTGGGTAAGAGAGGTTGTGGATCATGCGATACTCACCGGGCGTTTTTTTGGGGACTATGCCTAGCGGGGATATATGGAGTCCTTCAATTGGGGGTACTAAAAAGGGGCCGGCTACCCTTCCTGCTTTTATTTCCTTACTAATTTTCTTTTGGGCAACCTCGGGCATTTCCCTCACCGATTTTTGGTTTGGAGGATCGCTTGAATTGGGGGGATAGGCTACTGGGATCCTGAAACCGATACTAAAGCCCTCCCATAGGTATCGTGCTGCTGTCTTGTTAGGGTAAAGGTCTAAGAGGTTTTTTAGCGGGGACAACTTGATAGGGGACCAGGCTAAGCCCAGGCTGAAATTACTGTCTGCCACCGTGGGGTCCAAATGGTGCCCCATGGCCACCTCTCGGTCCCTGGTTATAGGCGCCTCTCCCACCCCGAAAGGGCTGCCTTCCTTTGGTGCAGGCAGTGGCCGGGTGGTTACCGAGGCATTTTTCGCACTCGTGGCTGTACTTACAGACAGCCCGTGCACAAACCCCCTTGTTGTACTCCCAGCACAGCCGCCTCTGCTTTGGAGCGGTCTTCCAAGCTCTTGACGAATCCTGGGGCTTCTTTTCAACGAAGGGACCCACGTGTTCTGACCAGTAATTCTGGTCCCTCAGGTCCCAGCGCGTGGAAGACAGCTGTGATGCATTTCTGCGGAAATCTTCATCATAATTTAGGGCAGCAACATCCCCCGCTAAATCCCGCGCCCTCCTGACATGAGCCAAATACGCAACCAAATGCATCGCCCGCTTCGGATAAGCCGCGCTGACGACGCCCATAAACACCTGGAACCCGTCAAGCCAGTTGTCAAAAGTACGTTCGGGTCTGGGTGTCCTGTACTTGCGATTACCATACTTGCGTTTTTTCTCCCCTCTACCCATAAGCTTAGCTGGTGGTATCAGTCTGAAAATATCTATAAATTCACCACTGAGGATCTTATTCCTCTTTCTCGGAGATAAATGAGAGCCTACGATAAAATCAGTAGAGAGATTAGTGGACGTTTTAACATCCTGCAGCAATGCGCCATCCCTCCACTCGAGGGTCCCGTTAAAGGATTTCCTGTAGGAATTGGCCCTCCTCTCATGCACCCATAAAGGAAGGCCCATAACGTCCTCCCCGTGGCCCCAGTACTCCACCCTAGGAGCATCGCTGTCTGAATCGGAAGAAGAAGAGGTACCTGAATCATCTTCTGAATCCGAATGCCTGCACTTCTTCTTCTTCTTTGAGGTGTGCTTCCTCTTCTCTTTCCTCTTCCCCGAGTGGCTCTCAGGAATGGCTTGATCCGGAGCGGCTACCGCCTGCGCTGCTTGCGTCCCCTGGGCTTCCTCATCGGAAGAAGAACTTGAGGCACCCTCGGCTGGTGCTGACTGCAGCGGTGGGCTCTGAAAGAGACTTGGAACGCCTGGATCCTTTTGCAGATTAGTAGCCCCAGGACAATGAACGCAAGCCTTACCCTTTTTGCCTCCCCTCGGGGCCCCTTTTGCCTTGCCTGGGCCGGTTGACTGTGCCCGGGTATTCCTTTTGGGTCGTGGTGCTGACTCCTTGGCTGCTTTCAGCGCTGCCACCGCGGCTGCGGAAGTGCCGGGAAGTTGCACCTCGTTAAGTTGTGTGTCTGGAATGAAATCCTGTGTGAACGCTCTTGGTGCCTCGGCCACAGGTACCGCCACCACCGGTGCCGCTGTCGATGGTGCCCCTGGCGCCAGTCCTGGTGCCGCTGTCACTTGAGCTGCCGGTGTCGCTGCCCCTTGTCCTGCAGATCTATGCCTATAGAAATCTTGAAATGCTGTGAAAAAATCTGCCAAGGCTTGAGGGTTACTTGGGATTATGAAAGGTTGGGGCTCCTCGAGATTCCCCTGAGGCCCTCCAGCCGCGGTGGAGTTTACTTGGTTACCTTGACCGGACATGATGCGATCTAGATGCTTGCTTATCTTGATCAATGAGAAACCAACCACGTAGTACGGCCAATGCGCGTAGCTCGGTATCGTCTGCACTAGCAAACCTTAATGGAATGATAGTTAACACACCCAACCACTCCTGTTCAATACTGTGCACACCAGTAACACCAGACAATGACTTTAGCTCAGTATTGTCCGCACTCAACCCAATTGCTCAGAACTGTCTTCCCTGGGTACCCACCAAAGAGCGCTTTACTATATATGTATACTATTTATTTATTTGTTTTTCAATGTATTGACGAATAGATAGATTGCAACTATGTCGCGATTGGAAATCGTTAAGAGCAAGTAAAGCAATGAAAAATATTGGAACTTAAGGCTCCTGCTTCTTATATCCTTGACTTCTATTTAAATTAGAGCAGGTAGGTAAATTGTCTTGTGAAAGCCAAATGAGTTGATTTTCAATGCAAGCACCTAATCAAGTTAATATATCTATATGTTGAGTATGACCGTGAGATGCTAAAGCACTTTACTTAAACTGCTGTTGCACCTGGTTCACCGAATGAATTTCAAGCAATCACCAAATTAATATGAACTGACCTTAAAGAAGCAATAACCGTAATTACAATGGCCCCTACCTTATGCAGAACCTTAATTTATGCAGCACCTTATGCAGTTAAAAACCCAGCAATTAATTCAGTTATGCAATTAAATCCCTATGAATCTTTCCGAATTTAAACCAACCAGCCAAATTGATACACTCTTTAACTTGCTAATGAGATCCCCCTGCGCTAAATTAGAATCAAATTAGAATATCAATAAACGCTCGGAGGTGGCTCGCCTGAGTTGAATTAAACTATTAAATTATTATTTAAAGGAGATGAGGTGCCTTGTGAATGAAATGCTGGAAAAAACCAATAAGAACTGAAGAAAACAATAATAATGAAATAATAGATCACAACCAAGTACCTCGAATAAATTGTTTCCCACTTCAAGCACTTTAAATAGTACTGTCGATTAATTTAATTATGTTTAAACGTGGTAGCAAAGTCAACCTAGTTCCTGTTGATCAATCACCACAGGCTGTTGCCCTAAAGCAATGGATCTAACAGGCCAGCCCTTCTACCAAAGCCTTGCCTACTTTGAATAGCTATTAGGCACAAAGGAGGCTTATTTCCCCACGTGTCGTGCCTCACCCAAAATGGCCGCCGCCAGAAGGGCCACGTGGTCACCCAAAATGGCGGCCGCAAAGCTATCCCGTTGCCTAGCAACGGCGTAGGCTCCCCCAGTTGCAGCCCTGAGAAGCGAAAGCCAGCAACCCCAAAAGCAACCGCTCCCTAAGCAACAACAGGCAACGGACCCCCCTTCCAAAGACCAGCCAGCAACCCCCAAATGTGACTGCTCCCAAGGCGAAAACTCACAGTGAGAAGGAGCACCCGGGACAACGGGGAAATACCCCTGCAACAGGCTACGGACCCCCCTCCTAATACCAGCAGCTAAGCCCCTAGCAAACTGAAGCAGATACAACCTGATCCGGTGAAAACCCGTTCCCGGGAATCGCAACGGAGCTGGAGAGATGGAGGAAATTGCAGAAGGAGAAATTGCCAGGGGGAGGCTGCAGAGAATAACCACAGGAGGGAGGCTGCTCGAGGAATCAATCAGCTGGCCGGCGGCTGCTGAAGCGGAGCGGACACGTGGGGATAAAGGCGGAAGCGTACCTCGCCGCAGCGGCGACCTTGCAGGAACCACAGATGCGCTGAACTTGCCCCGACTTGCGGAGGGCTGCCGACACGACGAGCGATCCTTCCTGTAGCTGCCGGAGATCTGCGAGCAGAAACCCTCCCCCCAGACGATTTCAGCTCTTTTTGACTTGCTGTGCGATGGAGCACGCAAGCAGATAGGGAGTAAAGACTTCCTTGAGAGTGATTTCGCTAGGGAGAAAAGCAGCGGTAACCGCTTCCCAAGGCTGATGCCTGCTGAGATGGTTTCCCGATTGCTGCAAAGGCGCGCTCCGAAGGGCTCCTGCAAGGCTTCCACGTGGTAACGACGGGCGATCAGCTGGTCGTCGGAGAAACGCGGGGCTAGCCGGAGAAGAGAGGGCGAGCCCCCTCCGCTCCGGCCCTAAATAGGGCAAGCCACGCCCCCTCCAGCCAGCCGATTGGCTGGCCGGGAGGCGTGGCCGGATGGGATTCCCCTGCTCTCGCGGGGGCTGAAACCAGCCCCCGCTCACGTGGGGAAGGGCGTGATGCCCGCAACACCACCTCCTTGGGGCAGGCCCGGAAGTGGCTTTGTCACTGCCCCAGGAGATTTCCAAACCTGATAGGTCTCCAATGCAGCCCCTTGATAAGGTCAGAGAAGGGCTCCTTCTAGCTGGTGACTCATGCCTGCTTTGTCCATTGCAGAGGGATAACTTTGCTGTTTTGTGGTACCTCTAAAGACCTCATGTGTTTGTTTTGATAGGCTCTCACTCACCATGGGTGGGGTGGGGTGTAGCACAGCTGTTTTCATACTGCTTATTCTGGGCTTATTCAGAAGCTTACGGGGCACCTTTGGAAAGAAACGATAAAGGGGACCACAAAATGCCAATTCCACAGAAAATAAACCAGCAGTTCTCGGAACTCCACCCATTTCCAAAATGGCAGGAAAATCCTACACCCACCCACACCAATAGACAAAGGAACCCCCCTCCCCAAAATATGTGCCCCCTCCAACCAAACAACTCCCTCCCCAAGCAATTTTAAAAAACAGAGCGGAGGACTTGGCAAGGGCCATGGAAGGGTGCTGTTGGGGACCCCAAGCTTAGGCTCTTGTAGATCACAGGTTGGCAGCTATTAGGAAGAACTTTATCTAACACCAGGGCTGTGTCGCTTGAGGTTGGAATCCTTTTGACAGTCTTAAATGCAGGAGGGTGAGAAGGCGTCTGTAGAATAGCTCTCTGGCTGATGTTTAGGGAAAGGAGGGGCAGGTAGGAAGAACAAAAGAGATTGCTCCATTGTCTGTACTGCTTGCACTGTGGAAAAGCTGACCGAAGAGCTTCTTGGGACTGAAGCTGAAATTCCTTGGCTGAATTCAAAATAAGCCAAGCCCTTACTGCAGAGAAAGGCAGCCTTGTGAACTGGCTTTGGTGGGGAGGGAGTCACTCAGGAGTCAGCCATGAAGATGATAAGCACACACATAACCTGACCAGGACACTAGCTGGAGGTGAATCATCAACCTCCCCCCCCCCCAGCCTGAAGCAGCTCATCTTTTGCTTGCAATTCAGTTCTTACACACTCTCAAAAGTATTTCAAAAGGCCAATGAGAGCAACTGAGTGATGAAATTATGCAAAAATCCTGACGTTTCTCTGAGAAGTCCTGACACTAGTTTCCTTATTGAGTTTTGCCAAGACTCTTCCTGCTGCCTCGCACTGTGTACCCACACTGCACCCATGTGAGAGCCCCATAACTAGCAACAACGTAAGAAGAGCCTGCTGGATCAGGCCAGTGGTCCCTCATTCTGTTCCCACGGTGGCTAACCAGGTGCTTCTTTTGAAGCCATCTAAGTTCGTGGCTATCCCTGCCTCCTATGCACTGCCTGAAGAAGTACCTCTGGAGTCTTCCAGCGTTCAGCATCATTGGGTGCCCATGAGTTCTAATGTTCTGAGAGAGAGAAACACTTCTCGACCCACTTTCTCCATGCCAGGTATCATTCAATAAAACTATCCTGTTGCCTCCTACTTGCCTTTTCTCTCTACTACAAAGTCCCAAACGCAGCACCCTTTCCACCTAGGGGCATTTCTACATCCCCTTTATCGTTCAGTCGCCCTTTTCTGAACCTTTCTTGCAACTCCCAGCCTTTTCTCTTAAGGGTGACATACACTGTTCCCTCCCTCATTTAATCCCCATGACAACCCTGTGAGGTAGGTTAGGCTGAGAGACTGTGGCTGGCACCCAAAGTCACCAAGTGGGGATTTGAACCCTGGTCTCCCAGGGCCTAGTCCAACACTAACCGCTGGCCCCCATGCCTCGACTCCCCTTCCACAACTTGGCGCCACCCCGTTTGCTTCTTCACGGGGCCGCCTATGAAGCCCAGCCTGCAGGCAGGCAGGCATCTGGAGGGGGCTGTTTGTCAGTGCCAGGCTCTGCTTACGTTCTTCCCAGCCCAGGTGGGCTGCTGCCTCTGTGTCCAGTGCCTGAGGCCAGAGATGGCCCCTGAGCAGCAGGAAGCTGGACCCAAAGGGCCTTGGCTCCAGTCCAGCTGGGCTCCTCTTGGTCCGACCTGTTTAAGATGCACAGGTGGCCAGAGGGGCATGAGGGTCCTCACCGAAGGCTCCTTTGCTCTTGCAGGAAGAGATGTCTGGAGAAACGGTGGTGAGCACTGCAGTGCCAGCAGCCGCAACCCGCACCATGTCCTTCAAAGGCGCCAGCCCCAGCTCCAAGTATGTGAAGCTGAACATCGGCGGGGGCCTGTACTACACCACCATGCAGACGCTGACCAAGCAGGACACCATGCTCAAGGCCATGTTCAGTGGTCGGATGGAGGTCCTCACCGACAGCGAAGGTAATGGAGGCCTCCTGGCCAGGAGGGACGGCAGGGCCAAGATGGGCAGGGGGCCGTTTGAGGCTCCCATTAGCCTCACTCAATCTCTTTGCATTAACAAAAATGCACTATGCAGCACATAGTTAAACTATGGAACTCCCTGCCACAGGAGGCAGTGGGTAGCCACTAACTCAGATGGCTTCAAAATAAGATTGGACAAATCCATGGAGGAAAGGCTGTCGATGGCTACCAGGCCTGATGGCTATTCTCTGCCTCTCTGGTCAGAGGCAGCACTGCTTCTGAATCCCAGTTCCTGGAAACCACAGGAGGGGAGAAGAGAGCTCTTGTCCTCAGTTCTGGCTTGCGGGTTTCCCAAAAGAGGCCACTGAGACGGCCAGATGCAGCAGGCTCCACTTACATGCTGACAACTGGAAAAAATAGAATTATAACGCTAGACTCAAATGTATATAGTATGATGATGATGATGATGATATTCAAAAAATTTGCCACTTGTTCTGTGATGGACTTGTCGGAGCCCTGAAGCAAAGCTTTCCTTTTTTAAAAAATTCTTTTTATTAATTTCAATTAACCAAACAAAAACAAAGAGAACAATACACACAAAAAACACAGCAAACACACACTAACAACATAACAATAATTGACTTGAAGCAAAGTTTTCCTAAGAGTCTCTGAAGGTTGGTCAGGGAGGAACCAAACAATGGGATAGATGAGGTCTATCATGGAAGCTGCTCTATCTCAGTGTTTCCCAACCGGTGTTCCGCGGCACACTAGTGTGCCGCAAGACGTTGCCTGGTGTGCCGTGGGAGGGGGGCGGGCGAGTCGGGCGGCGAGAGGCGGGGCGGCGGCGGCGAGGAGAGGCTGCCCAGCGCGGGGCTCTCGCCGTCTGCCTGCCTGGCTGCCTGCGTGGCGCTGACGTCACGGGTTTGTAACGTGCCCCACATAGGCACACGCGGGGTGGCGAGCAAGCTCCCTCCCACATCCCATCGCCGCTCGCTTCGGCCGGCCTACTGGGCTGTCGCAGGCGGAAGGCCTGCGCATGCGCGAGGTTTTCGCGCCTTCGGGATTCCCTTCACGCCTTCCTCCTCCCGGGTCCTTGAGAGCGCGGGAAGCGGCAGCGCGAGACCGGCGTTGAGCCTGATAGGTATTGCGCTTGCCAAGGCAGTCATTTGGGAAATGAAAACTTGCAAAGCAAGCAACCAGTTCAATCTGAAGTACGTGTATGCTTAATATCCTGTATCTGAAACCTGTTCTGCCCCCTCCCCCACACTTGGTGCCATTTTCATCTACACATGAAGCAGAGTAAGTTGACCCAGAATAGTACCAATTCAGATGGCAGATGGGAGAATGACAGTGCTGAATGCTTTCCCATGTAGAACAGTCCCTGCAAATAAAAACCTAGCATATTTGGAAGAGGGATGCTAGCCTAACCATTACCTTCTATGCTGTTACTATTTTATTATTATTTTTTTACATAAGTAAAAAGTGACCTTTCCCCATCTGGCATGGTGGTGTGCCTCGAGATTTTTTTCATGAAACAAGTGTGCCTTTGCCCAAAAAAGGTTGGGAAACACTGCTCTATCTAGTCCAGCCTCCTGTTCTCACAGGGAACCAGACGCCCCCAAGGGAAGCCCACAGGCAGGATCCGACCCCAGAGCCCCCTCCCCTCCTGCAGCTTCCCGCATTCAGAAGCATGGCTGCTTTTGATTGCCAGGCAAAGCCCCATCCCCATGGCTAATAGCCTTGATCCTCTAGGAATTTGTTCCATCCTCTCTTAAGGCCATCCAGCCATCCAGAGTGGCTAGGGAGACCCAGACAAATTGGGGGGTATAAATAATAAAATTATTATTTCTTCTTCTTATGCAAGTTGGTGGCCATCCCGGCCTCATGTGGGAGCGAGTAAGAGCAATACAGACTTTTGCACCCTGGTTTTAAGAAAACTTGCAGGTTTAATCACCGTAAGGGCAAAGTAGAGCAAGATAGCAGGGCTGGAAAGAAAGACTGTCCCT
The DNA here is from genome assembly GCF_965112155.1 of Podarcis liolepis. Lineage (NCBI taxonomy): Eukaryota > Metazoa > Chordata > Lepidosauria > Squamata > Lacertidae > Podarcis > Podarcis liolepis. Next base: position 57,786,064 of record NC_139573.1, read on the forward strand.
TGTTCCATTTGGAGCTGTTATGTAAAACTTGTGGCTTGGAGAACTAAGAGCATAATCAGATTTTCACTGTAAGGCCATTAATTCAAGGCACCCATCAAATCCTTTGGCCTGCATTGCCCTTATTTGTTGAAGGCAAGCGTCTGTCCTGCATAAGCTCCCCCCCCCCCGCCACCCTCCTCAAATGCATTCTTGCCTCTCTGCCCATAAACCAAAGCCTTTGGTCTGTTTATGGCTGGCTGTGCCTTGCTGACGATTGCGCAGGAAGCTTCTGCTTCTCTGGCTGTGTTCAGTCAAGGGCTAGGAGAGGGAGCTGAGGGGGGAAGAAAGAGGAGACACCCTGTTCCATTTCACTGCTTTTTCATTTTCACTGATCGCACCCTAATAAACAGAATATGCCGGCAGCAGGAGATTTTCTAGGGAGCCCTCTTACCTCCTAGATGCCCTTAGCTGGCCCTTTTGCCCCTTTCTTTAATATTAGGGGGGGATTAGAGAAATGATTCGCTAGCTTTCAGGGATTCTTTACCTGTGATTCCTGCCTTGCAGGGGGGTTGAACATAGCAAGGAGTGGAGCTCCATGGCCCTTCAGGTCCCTTCCAACTCTATGATTCTGTTATTTTGTTGGGTCACTTGCTCAAGGTAACCAGGAGACCACTTGGGGGCATGTAAGCCCAGCATTGCAAATGAGCCATCCAAAATGACAACCCACAAATATTTTTACTAAACTGACGGGTGTTTATTTCTTGGCTGCTGATCATGGCCCTTCAGTGAACCTGAAATGAGTGGGGAGGGGCTTCCTTTCCCGGTTTCCTGCAGCTGATTCCTATTTGGTCCAGTCAAGTAGTAAACTTGCATTAGCATTCCAAAATGTTCACAGGGCACCTCCTTTTCTAAAGCTTTATAGATCTTCCATTGCCCACACCCAAAATCCTGCTTGGGACTTGAGATCAGCCCAAGAGGCTCTACTCTCTGCCCTGTCGTTACACGAGATGCTATAAGCAGGTGCAAGAGGTGACCCCTTTTTGTGGCGGCCCCAGGATTGCAGACTAGCCTCCCAGTGGGAATCTGCTTGGCCACAGATGTTCCCCATCTCCGCTGCAAGGTATTTAGGCACCCCAAACCTTGGCCTGCTGGTGGTCCTCTCACTGGTAACAGGGAGACAGTGGTTTTGTTCTGCTCTCCTCCTTCGCCTCTTCCGCCATTAATTTTCATCTGCTGTTGTCTCAGGCTGGATTTTGATTGACCGCTGCGGTAAACATTTTGGGACCATCTTAAACTACCTGCGTGACGGTGCTGTACCCCTTCCAGAGAGCCGGCGGGAGATAGAAGAGCTGCTGGCAGAAGCCAAATATTATTTGGTCCAAGGTCTGGTGGATGAGTGCCAGGCTGCCCTACAGGTAAGCAGGCCATGCATCAGGCACTTGAGAACCCACAGTGGCTACAAAAGCCCTTTTGTTGTTTGCCTTGGTGAAGAGAGGTGTCTTCAGTTGGCATCAAAACTTGTGCAATGCAAATCCCATAGTGAGGGTGCCACCACAGAAAAGGCCCTGTCTTGAGTCACTGCCTGGTGTACCTCAGTTCCTGGTGGGTCTTCAGCTGGGCTAGTAGGTTCTTCCCGGTGAGCGCCTGACTTCTCTTCCACCTCTTGCTTGTGTTCTGATTGGGTCTCTCGTTTCAGCAGAACAAAGAGGTCTACGAGCCCTTCTGCAAGGTGCCCATCATCACATCCTCCAAAGAAGAGCAGAAACTTATAGCCACATCAAACAAGGTGAGCAGCTCTTTGGATGAGAAGAGCTGTGTTTTAAGCTTGGCATGTTCACAAACTACACATTCCCGCCTGGTTTTCACTTCAATACCTGTACAATTTGGCTGTGATTCCTGTATTGCTTAGGGTTGCACTAGATGACCTTTAGGTCCCTTCCACCTCTGTGATTAAGTGTTGGGCATCTCTGCCTTCCCTTAGGAACTGGGTTGGGGGTGCAGTGGAGAATTACCTGCCTCTTTACTCTTTCTTTCTCCTCACTGGTTCCCACCAGACCTTTATCTTCACCTGTATTCTGTCTTTGAAACTTAGATTGTTAAACCTGCAAGGGCAGAATCATATTACAGCACCCTGACATTTATATGGGGCCAGAATATAAACACTTCAGTAGAAACATAGCAAAGGGGTGGCTAACTGTGACCCTCTGGATGTTGGGATCCCAACTCCCATCAGCCCCAGCCTGCATGACTTCGTGATCGGGGAAGATGGGAGTTGTAGTCCAGTAATAACTGGAAGGACACAGCTCAGCCATCCCTTGACAGAAAGATGGACCTATCATAATGGGCAGGTCTGTTCATGGTTGTACATGGCCATGAATGGAACCTCTGTGTACAGAGGCAGTCTACCTGTGGATATCACTTGCTGGCAACAAAGGGAAGAGGGCCTTGGTGAGAAACACAATGCCAGACTAGATGGAGCTTTGATCTGATGCTCCTGCAGGGCTCTTCTGATATTCTAAAGCAGCTGCATTCTCTACCAGAGCTCATGTGCAGGAGGCAGTTCCGAGTCTTAACCCTCCACCGTGGCTTTGCCCTCCCACTCTGCATCCTGCAAAGTTTATGACTGATTGATTGATTGAATTTGTACCCCACTGTTCAGCCAAAGAGACTGGCATATAGTCAAAACAAGACAGTCTCTACCTGCAAGCTTGCAGTCTAAAAAAAACAGGATACGCAAGGGAAAAGAGACAGGGAGGGAAGAGGAAAAGTAAAACTTGGGTGCCAGTTTCTAAAGAGTCATTCTTTAGAATGCACAGTTCAGGGGCAGGAGGCACCAGATGGAGCTGGGCTTCCTATCTCTCCTGTCCCACCTGGAATGGCTTCCCCCAGTTGACAGCTGAAGGGAGAGTTCCCTTTTCAAGGTCAGCTCTATAACAAAAGCATCAAACTGTGACATTTATCCCTACTGTTTGTGCTTTCCCCGCAGCCAGCAGTAAAATTGCTGTACAACAGAAGTAACAACAAGTACTCCTACACCAGGTAAAAGCTTTCACCTTCTGCACCCAGGGAAGGTTTATAAGGCCATTTTCAATGCCCTGTGGGAGCTGATGAAACAAAGTGAGGAGGCGGGGAATGGAGTTTTGACTAAAAGTAGAGTTAGGGGGGCAGGGGTTTAAAAGAGGCCCCTGGAAACTGGAAGGTGCCCTCATTCCTGTCCTGTTGGCTCAGCAACTCCGATGACAACATGCTGAAGAACATTGAGCTGTTTGACAAGCTTTCGCTGCGCTTCAATGGGAGGGTCCTCTTCATCAAGGATGTCATTGGGGACGAGATTTGCTGCTGGTCTTTCTACGGACAGGGGCGCAAGATAGCGGAAGTCTGCTGCACGTCCATTGTGTACGCCACGGAAAAGAAACAGACCAAGGTGAGTCTTGTTGCTGTTGCTTCCTTGACAACACCCATCCGCTCCCCAAAATGATATGTAGAAGCAAGTATTTGAGCTTGTCCCTGCAACCCTCTTCTTCTCTCCCCTCTGCCCCACCCCCCACCCCCAACATAGCCGGGTTGCAAAGTTCTTCCATGCCTAGGCAAGAGGGCCCGGGGGAAGAAGCTTCCTGCCAGACTGCTGACTGAGGATGGTTTCAGGGAACATGTTGGGCCACAGTTAAAACAACGTCACTAGTCTATTTCTAGGCACAATACGGTGCTGGTGATAACTTATAAAGCCCTCTATGGTTGGGCCCAGGCTACCTGAAATATCATCACTTATCAAGTGCTAAGATCCTCAGGTGAGCACCTTCTCTTGGTCCCATCTCCATCACAGGCACACTGGTGGTGACCCAGGAGTGGTTGCTCCCATATTGCAGAATTCCCTCCCAAAAGAGGCTAGATGGGCTCCTTCTTTGTCATCCTTCCACTGGCAGGCTCAGAGCTTCCTGTTCCAACGGGCCTCTGGAAATGGAGGTGCGGACGGGGCTCAGGCTGGGCAGATGTCAGGGCAAACTGTAGTTTAACTGCTGGCTCTAAACAGGGTCTGGTGTATTTTAACTGTTGGTTTTTAACTAATTTGTTTTCCTTTGTATTTTATAATGATGTTTTAAAATGTAAGTTGCCCTGAATTCCAGCTTGGGAGAAAGGAATTCCTCTTAACCTCCCTCTGCTTGGGGTGTCCAGGTTGAATTCCCAGAAGCCCGGATCTACGAGGAGACATTAAACATTCTGCTTTATGAAGCCCAAGATGGACGAGGCCCTGACAACGCGCTGCTGGAAGCGACTGGAGGGGCAGCCGGCCGCTCGCACCACCTGGAGGAGGACGAGGAGCGGGAGCGCATTGAGCGGGTCCGCAGGATCCACATCAAGCGCCCGGACGACCGCACCCACCTGCACCAGTGAGAGAGAGACAGAGAAACCAGCCTCAGCCCAGTCCTGTTGGGGCAAAATCTCCGCCCAGGCTCACTCCAGTGGCTGCCAGGCACCTAACTTATATTCCATGCGGTCTATAAACTGTTATTTTATAAACAAGTTAGAGTATTTTTGGAATGGAACACAGTAGTTTTATTATGAAAATCCACGAGGTGTCCAGCTTCACAGCAATCCTGTAGACTCGCTCCAGCCTCTGGGAATCAATGCCTGTCTTGGTTTATCCAGCACTTCTTGTTCCTGCTCTCGTGCCTTGAGGAATCTTCCTTCTGCAGGGGCATTTTGCAAAGGCAGCCTCCCCCCACCTGGTGCTCTCTGGGAGCTCTGGACTCACAGCTCCCATCCTAATGGAGTTGTAGTCCAAAGCCCTTCGGAAAGGGCTATGTTGCTGGGGGTGGCTGTGCTAGCAAAACAAAGATGTTGCCTGCCCTCTCCATCTCACTCAAGTCCAGGGTTCAAGAAAGGCAGCTCAACTTCCACACACCTCCCACTTTCTCTTCCTGAAAGTTAAAATGGGAGAGATGAGCTGCCTCTCAATTCATGCACTGGGACAAAATCTACAGTAGAAACCTCTTTGCTTGCTTTGGCACCAGGTTGCTAATTTCCTAAGTGCAGGTGTAACTTGTCTGTGAACAGAGACAGGGGCACTTTGTATGAGGAAAAGGACACAACATACTTCTTGGATGGAAGGATAATCCTTCCGCTTCCCTCTTTCTTTTTGGACATGGGCAGAGGAGAGGTGGTCCTCTCTTGGCCGCTCTTTAGGGAAATGCACCTGCAGCAGGGCCAAAGTGTTATCTTGCCTCTTCCCAAGTTAACATTTGGTGTTTGTTTGTTTTTTCATGCTGTGACAGTTTTTCCACAACAAAAGTCCATCAATGCCTCTTCCCATTTTAGACAGGCTTTTACAATTCTCGTTTTCCCACCCACTTCCATGCAGACAAACCCTGCTGATTTTGGGAGCACATCTGTTTCTCCTTCCATCCGTCCCATCTTGGGTGTGCAAGTTGCTCTTGCCTGTTTTGTAGGTGGGACAGAAACAAAAATGTGAACTTGCCATGCCACTGTCTTTGCTGTGCCCTGCTTGCTTCTTTTGTAACCCAAGGCATGTCTCAAAAGTGAGAGAACCTACAGCACAGGGTGGGGAGAGCAAGGGGCTGTCCTATGTATCCCTCCAGCCCCAGCCCCAAAATATCAGATGCAGCTTTTGCAAAAGCCATACCCCACCAGATTTTCTCCCAGGTCATGTAGGCTCATGTGCATATGTAAAGCCTCAGTCTTACTACTCGGGAGGTGGGAGGCAGTTTAGAGGAGCACCTTCCACATACAAGAATACATTCTGTGTGTGTTGAGGCAGGATGCACGATTATCACCCCTTTTTAATCTACCTCTGCACAATTTCTCTTTTACTTCCATTAGGAAGCAGATTAACCAGAAACCTGTAATGTTGTGTTTGGGACTGAAGTAGCAGGAAAGCCAAAGCATCAAGCTGTTTGCTGAAGCTTAGAGGAGCCCTCTCTGGCCTGGCACCCTCCAAAGGGGTGGACCACAACTCCCATCAGCCCCAGGATCACATGGCTATCCTGGTTGGGACTTATGGGAGTTGTAGTCAAACCCATTTGGAGGGTGCCAGGCCAGAGAAGGCTGAAGTATGATATTCAGCGTATTAAAAGTCTCACTTGGCTCATTCCTTTTTGTGTGTTTGGGTCTCTGTCTCATCCTCCCGCAGTTGATGCAGCCCCTCAGCTGCAACTTTCTCCCTTTGCAGGAGAAAAGAAAGGCACTGGTTGGTGGTCTTATTTATCCCATTTCATGCCTGTCACTTGTGCAGCATAAAACATTGCGGAACAAAATGGTGTGTCATGATGGTGCTCTGGATCACCTTTCCTTGCCCGTCTTTTAGTTTGAAGGTTTGGAAATAAGCAAGTGAGTGCCAGTGGTTTTAGCTTCCTGGAGCCAGAGGAAGGGGTGGGGTGCAGTTGCCTTCCTCTCCCTGTTCAGTTCTCTGAGCCTTTTAAAAAATGCTCTTCAATAGAGGGAAGTGCTCTTTGTTTCAATGTCCTGGGGCTGAGTGCATCTTTCAAGATAATCCATTTCTTTGGTGAGACTTTGTTTTCAGGAAAAGGTGGGATCAGTGAAGAAGGGAGGCTGCACATCAGCTGCCAATGAATTCTGCACTGTTCAGTATCATAACAAGGAATAAGGTACTTCTCCTTGGTACAAACAAGACACCTGTGGCCATGGAAGATTTAGGTGGTTAAACCTAGCTGTAGTATTTGCTGCCCCAGGTTCCCTGTAGGCCAAAGGTGGTCCCTTCTCCTTGATTGTTCCCATGTGGGGGCACAGTGAGAGGCGCTTTTTTCATTCTCCCACCTGCAACCAGGAAGCATCCTGCCAATCCTGCAGACTTGTTTCCTTTAAAGTAGAAGCCTGACAGTCTTGCTACTTTTACTGCTTTCAGAATGAGATCTTGGGGAAGGGCTGCAGCTCAGTTGCAGAGCACAAGGCCCCAGGGTCAGTCCCTGCAGTATCTCCAGGCATCGCTGGGAATGTCCACGTCTGGGACCCTGGAGAGCTGCCACCAGTCAGTGTAGACATATGGAGGTGGGCTGATGGCCTGACTCGGCACAAGGCAGATTCCTATAACCGTGCCAGCAGGGTGTTAACTTCCAGACACAAACTATAGAGCATGAGCTAGAGGTGCAAGGAAAAAGTAGCCCAGCTGCCCCCAAGTCATGTGCAGCCGTAAAGGCCCTCCTCCTTCCACACCATCCACCCTTCCTAAGATATAAGTGGAAGGTGAAGGGGCAGCAGAATGGGTGGCTGTACCTTACGTGAAACACTTCAGCTGCCTGAGCATTGGATTTTGTCCCCTGAAATGAAGCCTTGCTGTGGCGAAGGGGCATTCAAGTGCCCATCTGTGTGGGGAAGCAGTCTCCTGCAGCGAGGTTAGAGGCCATGACTGACAGCGGTGGAGGAAGCCACTCGGGCACCTGGGGTGGTGTGCCCAGGATGGGGTGAGCCGTCCATAGGGGCAGGGTGCACCGCAGGGCCTCCGGAGTCTACCTGCCCCCTCCCACTCTGCTGCCCTACAACTTGGGGGGGCGGGGAGGCAGCAGGCAGACCATTAGGACAGCGCAGAGCCTGCATGCACCCAAGCCACCGTGTCTCTCCCAGGCCCTGCGGTGAGTGCTGCCCAGCATTTTGTCACCCCCCTCAGTGGTGACACCCAGGGGCGCTCCACACCCACTGCACCCCCCTTCCTCCCCCCCTGGCTGCGGGAACAATTTGCCAGCTGCATCCAGTGACAAACACTTTTAAGAGCAGCAGTGGACCCTTCCTCTGTGAGCAGCAGCAGCAGAAATTCTCCCCCACAGCTTCAGTTTCACAGCCTTCATTCCAATGCTACAAGGTAATATTTGCAGAGCAAAGTTTCTATATTTAAGTCATAGAATCATAGATTTGGAAGAGACCCCAAGGGCCATCGAGTCCAACCCCCTGCCAAGCAGGAAACACCATCAGAGCACTCCTGACATATGGTTGTCAAGCCTCTGCTTAAAGACCTCCAAAGAAGGAGACTCCACCACACTCCTGGGCAGCAAATTCCACTGTCGAACAGCTCTTACTGTCAGGAAGTTCTTCCTAATGTTTAGGTGGAATCTTCTTTCTTGTAGTTTGGATCCATTGCTCCGTGCCTGCTTCTCTGGAGCAGCAGAAAACAACCTTTCTCCCTCCTCTATGTGACATCCTTTTATATATTTGAACATGGCTATATTTGAACAAGTCTGTATGTATGTATTTTATGCAGGTCTGAAAATATGCAAAATAAATAGGTGTTTTGCCAGTTTCCAACTTGTTGGCTGTTCCTTTGTTTCTCTTGCAGGCAGCTAACAAATGTAGCCCAATACTTTTTGCAGGAAGGTGGATCAAAAATGGTTTGGGCTGCCGGGCCAAAGTTTGCCAGACGTGCCAGGAGGTGGGGAGATCTCCCTCCCATGCGAGAAGCAAGCAAGCACACACTTGAGAGACGACTCAAATGCAGTTACACAAGCAGGCCCTAATTTTTTGGCAGATAGCACCAGAAGACCGTTCCAATTCAGGGCTGCTCCACACCTGCTGGTTCAATCCATCGGAATCTGTGTAGCATTGGGAGAGCTTTGTGGCTGGGAGATGCAAGACTCCGTTCAGCAGCTGAACTTGTAACATTCACACACTGAAGTCTCCATTTGGTAACTGCAGTCACTAGGGCAGTGGTTTTCAAAATTTTTGAGCCCATGTCTCCTGTGACCAAGCCCTGGGGGATACAAGGGAATCCCCACTTGTGGCAGCGGCTGGCTGCTGGCGGGGAAGGTGTGCTTCGCCTTTGCCAATCAGAGCAACCAGCCTGTCATTGCTGAACCCCTGAGGATCTTCTATTTATTTATTTTTTTTAATAATATTTATTACTTTTAAACCTTACAAAAAGGAGAAAAGAAAAAAAAGAAAAAAACAAAAGAAACAATACAGTACAATATATAAACAATACACAACACAACATTAACACATTAAACAAAACAAAAACAAAAACAGTTCAAAAAAACACACATCATACCATCTCAATATCCTCCCTTTCATTCCCTTGTTTCATCGACCTCCTCTCACCTCCCTTTTTGTATTCCATTTCTATTAATTATTTCAGCAAATCCTTTCCATCTTTCTCTATTTTCTGTCATATGATTATCTTAACATATTTTAACCTTATTTTTCATTAATACTATAATACTTATTTATGCTTAATTCCTTAAAACATTTCTACTAAAGCCGTATAATTCCCTTCCAACATTTTCCTAACACTCATTAATTTTACATTATTTCCATATATAGATTTTAAACTTTTTCCAATATTCTTCCACCGTCTCTTCTCCCTGGTCTTGGATTCTGCCAGTCATTTCCGTCAATTCCATATAGTCCATCAACCTGGTGATCTTCTGTCCGAGGCTCTTAACTCTTTTCCAAGTCCCTTCTGCGAGTCTTCTTCATATTTATACATGCACTTTACTTTGTCTTCTCCTGATCTTGTTCTTATTTTCCTTCCTTTGATGCTGAAAAGTAGATCTCGGGGAAATTCCCACCTAGCAATGTTTTTATTCCTTCTTGACAAGTCAGCCAAATCTCCATAGTTAAAACTAAAATTCAAAAGATATTTCTAGTCATATTTCAAAGTTCCTCCAAGTCTGGCGGTCCCCACAACTCCAGTCTCCTCACCCAAGTCCATGTCCCAAAGGTCAATAAGTCCCTGCATGAAGGGATCTATCCAACTTTCCTTCTCCAGTCCAAGCGGGGCTCCAATCCTCAAAGTCTGACTCTCTCTAAATTCAGTCATAAAAGGCATCAACTTATAGTCATCAAATTGCATCTGTGAGGCTGGGGCTCTCTCCCTCTCCACTTGTGCTACTTTAGGTTCCACAACAACAACAACTTTCTCCCCCGCCTTCTCCTCAATTTGCCATGTCAAAGAAGATCCCTGTATCGATTCCTGAATAGTTTCTGTATTAATATTCACTTTTTGTCCCAAATTAGTCACTTTTTGTTCCAAGTTATCAATTTTTATAATCATCACATCCGTCTTCTTATGGAGCTGTTCCAGTGAGTCATTAATCTTACATAATGCAACCACTAAGGCGTCTTCTGTCAACATTTTTAACGGTCCAAGGTCAATCCCAGATTCTCTCAGTCTTATCTTGCAGCTGGAAATTCCCCCAGCTCAGCTCATGTAACAATTTCAAAGGCTTCCTCTAGGGGGAAACAATTTCTATTTGTATCAATCCTTTTAAGCACAGTTCAAGCAATAAAGTTAGTTTCAATTTTCAATTACTTTTACTCCTTTTTAAACGCAGAAGGAGACAATGGAAACAATGTATTTCTCTTCTTTAACTTACTGTCAACAAACGATCTATTCACAGTCAATGAGCATATCCAAAACTTCAGTCTTACTAGCAGCCCGTTTCCAGGTTCAGAGCAGTGATAATTTGACTTTCTTCACTCTCTCCTGCAGGCTTACGCGGTCTACAATTTCCCCCCTCTTCTCCTGCTTCCAAGGGGGGTTTGATGATTTTAGCCGATGGAAGTTTAATCCTTTATGAAAAGCTTTCCAAGACTTTAGCTTGCAGCCTCTTTGCTTCAGTCTATTTACAAAAGGGGAAGGCGGACTTCCTGTTTGAAACCTCCCCGTTTCGGTGCCAAATTAAGACGTTTAAAAAATCCAATTTTCCGTTCTACTCACGGGTAGTTGTTTTAAGATCAACTTGTCCACAGGAAAAAGTCAGCGCTCTCCGGCAACAGCAATGTGGCTTCACTCCGTGAAAGAAGCAGTCAATTTGAAGCACCGCGCCACTCACCCCACGTCGCTCCAGATCCCCGAAACCGGGTTTCCCCGCGAGTAGGGGAGGCGCAAAAGGTGCCAGCCGAATCCCACGTTCACAGGCTTCTCCCGCCTGTTTTTTTTTGTGGGTCCCCGCCTTCGCCGTGCCGGCCAGACCCTAATTTCCACGAAGCAAATTCCTCCCGATCAGAGGAATTCAGCCATTACCGGAGGCGCTAACCCGGAAGTCACCCCTGAGGATCTTCTAGGGCTTCCTCAGCAGAGCTGGACAAATGGATTCTGGATTTATTCTGTTTCTCATTTTCCTGCTCTTAAGTTCAGTTTGCCTCATTTCCACAAACATTTGCATTTTTTAAAAAGACACATTAAAATTAATGCACACTTTTGTGCATTGTTCCCCTAATACACCATTTGCATGCAGCTTTGCAAGCAATTTCCCCTTACAGAATGCATTTTGTACGTTAATTTCACCAATATGCATTTTTATACACATTCCTTGATTGATTGAAGAACTGCAGATCAACATTCAGGGAAGTGTGGATTTCAAAGGCAAAGAGGGTTTCAGTTTACATACTGGTTTAGGAGCTGCAAATTTGGCAAGTGTGCCTTTCTCCCCATTCCTGCTCCACATGTAACAAAAAGCTGACTGGTCCAGAAGAAGCCTCAGCTGGCCACCATACTTGGCTTTCAGACAGAGCTAGAAGGAGACTTTAAAACCAGTCAGGAACTAGTTCTATTATTATTTGTTTTTTTGGGGAGGGGGGACAAAACCCTACAAGATCATTTCAAAGCCATGTTTCTCTAGTCTTTTTAATTCACATTGCCACTTACAGTCACATGTTGCTAGTATAGAGAGGAACACGGAGGCACGATTTCGACTGCAGAACCTTCCCCCCACCCCACCCCATCTCCCTTCGGTGGGCCTGTGGCTGCCCAAGCAGCAGCGGGGATCTCAAGGTTCCCCCAAAAAACAGTGCCAGAGAAAAATGAGGAGAGTTGTGTTCCAAAACCCTAAGGGACAACAGCTGCCTGCCTCGCATTTCTCCAGGCTTTACAGGATTCAGCTTTACAGATTGCCATTACGCTTCCAGCCCTGTAATGGGAAGAATACTTTTTCCAGAGCGTAGAACTTCCTCCTTCACTTCTAAGGTGCAATTTTTTTCTGAGGCTTTCCCCACTTGGACCTATTAAGGAAATCTAAGGAAATCTGTAACTGTTGACTTAGATTAGAGGCAAGTTATCACAAAAATATAGCCAGTTATTGGTAGTATTCATACAGTCAGTCATGGGATCTGCAACAGTCCTATGGCATCAAAACACTCTTTGTAAGCATCAGAATTATAATATGGGCTCTGCTCCTCTCCACAGAGGAGTTTGGGCTACTTTCTCTTTTGAACATCAGCAGTTAACAGCCAAAGGTGGAACATGTGCTTCCATCAGGATGTTATTCTGGGTGATACCTGTTGGATTTAAACATAGAAAGATTTTTTTTAAAAAAATTAATGCCTCTCTTCTCATTTTGCAGCCCCTGCCTAAACAGAAGCATTGTTACTTGAGAGTCCTGCACTGCAAGATGTTAGACTAGATGATCCTCAGGGTCCCCTTCAACTCTACAATTCTGTGATTCCCACCAAAAGGTCAAAGGGGAGCTGACAGGCAACTAAGGGATCCGGCTTTTTAAAAGGAAATTCATGCCCTATAAATTCCTATAAATTCTAATTGTTGTTGATATAAAATACCGGTACATTTTACTTATGGTCACCAATCAAAGCAATACGTACTGCTATACATCATATCTGCAATAATTTTGGTATAGACACTTTGACACAGCTTTGTTATTATATTCAGAAACATTTATCCAAGTGTTTATTGCAGTTTTATTTTTAATATTTAATATTTAACATTATATAATTGTTGCATGTCATATGTTCTAATGTAAGCAGATATATATCTCAATACAAGCATATTAAACAGTTTAAAGATGAAAATTAATTTTAAAAAACTTCTTTACGAGCAACAGGGGGCTGGGCTGGGCTGGACCTTTGATCTGATTTATCTATTTTTGATGTTTCTCTTTAGAAAGCACCTGCCTTGAAATAAAAGCATGTTTTGACAATGTTGCCTATTATAAATCATCCACTGTGTCGCACGATGAGGAAGGAAAATCTAAGAGCCTGCTAGATCAGGTGGCCCATTTTATCCAGCTTCCTGCTCTCAGAGGGATCAACCAGCTGCCCCAAAGGGAAGAAGCCCCCAAGCAGGACATGAAGGCAATAGCAGCCTCCTCCCCACTGACGACCCCCAGCAACTGGCATTCAGAGGACTGTCCCCTCTGATTCTGGACATAGTGCGCAGACATCATGATTCATGGCTATTGATAGCCCTCTACTCCAAGAATTTGACCCAGTCTAACTATGTGCTGCATGTAGAAGTCCTTTCTTTTAACTGTCTCCTAAATCTTCCAACATTCAGCTTTGCTGGATGTCCAGCAAAACAGTGGGGTGAGAGAAAGAGAAGCTGTTCCCTTCTTCAAGGGAAGAAGCTGTAGTTTGAGCCTCAGACTCCAAAGAGGGATGGGCACAAAGGTTACAGCTCATCAGCATGGAAAATCACAAACAGATTATCAATATAGAGAAATAAGGGGGCAGCACACCTGCCTGGGAGGTAGAAGGCTCAGCACCTGACATTTCCAGCCCTTGTCGCCTAGGCTAGGTGGACAAGCAGCCTCACCATCTGGCCTAGGGGGCAGCTTCACATGCAATTATTCAAGCAAGGCCAACTTAAACATACCCAAGGGACTTTTGAAAGTTTGCTTGGCTTCATGATAGTCTGGTCTGACACTATACCTGGGTTTAATTGGATTCCTCTTGGTTATCTAGACACTCACTTGCAATGTTCCTACACTGGTCTGCTCACCACCCCAAGTTACCTGCAAAAACCTCACTCCAGCTACAACATTTAGGCCCCTAAATCTGCTCTGCCAGTCATTCCTTCAGCATCCAGTTCTTTGCCTGTAGAAAAAGGGCCACAGTCATTGCAAAGGACTTACCACTGTCAGTTGTCCATTTTTGGCTTTGTAGACCTGAGCATCCTGCCCGGTGGTGAAAACCATTGTTCCTTCTTTCCCTGAACTGATTTGGAACTGGAGGCTACAAAAAGAAACACCAGCAATGACATTCACAAGCCCACCAGGCTTAGGTGCAAAACCACCATCCTGGCCTCTAGGGAAGGGTCCGGGAACTCAGGGAAAGAAGACCTGCTCTCCATGCAGAAATAAGAAGGCTGATAGTGAAGTCCCTGGAGAACCACTGCCAGTTGGACAGACCAATAATAAATGAATAATAGTGCCCCAGTTTAGGAACTCCAATCCCTGAGGGAGATGTTGCCAACTCTTTTAAACCTTTACAAGCCAGTTGAATCCCTGGCCCTTCACTCAGGCTTTGGGAGGCATTTCAATACCAGCACCAACATGTGTCTTAGTTGGCTGGAAGCAACCACCTGGGGGTTACATTCCTGGAATGGCACATATATGCAAAAATGTATATAGTTGAACCATCCTCATGCGAGCAATCTTACCTTCTGAAGCCAGCAAGCCCACCAGATCCTACCCCCACCCCAGGCAAAGCAGAGTGTTTCTAAGCTGTCCGCTGTGCTTTCCAGGCTCTCGTGTGGCTGTCGGTGTTCCTGCAAGAGGCTCCCAGAGCCCAGTAAGCAAGTGAGAGCTTAAAAGCTCTTTTGATGCCAGGAAAACCCTGGCGCAAAAAGAGCTTTTAAGCTTTCCACCTTCTGCACATTTGATTTGTGTCATTTCAGCTGGCCAGACTTTAAGTGCATAAAGATGAAATCACAACTGCTCACTGGTTGCAATTGGACTGTTCCTAGGTGATTATGATGATGATGGTGGTGGTGGTTGTTGCTTTTGTTATTAAACTCATTACCTGTCCTTCAGCAGCAGGTCTCAGGCAGGTCACAGCAATTCAAAGTTCAGTATTAAAAAACAGTTAAAAGAAATGACAGCCACAGGAATTGAAGTGGGTCCCAAAAACACAGGTGTGTCTTCAACAGTCATGGAAAGCTGTACAATTAAGGGACCAGTTGCACTTCAATGGGATGGGAGTTCTGCAGTTTGGGGGCTGACACAGAAAAGGCCCTCTCCTGGGGTTGCAACCCCCTCCCTTGCAGTTCTGAGGGCAGCAGAACTACCAAGAGGGACCCGAAAGGGCCTCAAGGGAAGGAGGCAGTCTCAGATATTTCATTTGGGACCCAAGTGGTTTTCTGAGCCAACTGCACTGGGACAAGGATGTCAGAGGCATCAGGCCAGAATCCCCCCAGTGGCTGTTCAGATGTTTCCCAGAAGCCCACTTACAGACTGTGAAGGCGCCAGGCCTCTCCTGCCCTTCCCAATTCAGTGGTGTATCCTTCCCAATGTGGCATCAGAACAGCCTCTTCAAAATAGTCCCCTGGGTTTTTGCTTTAAATACATGGAGTGTGAAATTCAGGCTGATAAGCAGGCCTGTGCTTCCTATGTCATCAGATGTGGGTGATGCTTAAGAACCATCAATCCCATGATTTCATTCATTTGCAAATGCAAAGGCCTCAGAAGAGTGAGGGACCCACCTTCCCTGGACCACCGAGACATTCTTCTTGTGGGCCAGAATGCAGAGTTTTGTGGCCGTCTCAAAAAAGTGCTCACACTGCAGAATGGCGTCTCCCTGGAAGCAAGAAACGGAGTCAGGCAGGGCTCTCCATTCACAGAGAAACACCCTTTTCACCACTGTGTTATGATCAGACAGCTGCATTTGAAAATTGAATACAAAGAGGTTAATAACACTTTTCAAAAGCAAAATATAAAATAAAAAAATGCACTTGGGCTAAACATGTAGACTCTATACCAGTGGTTCTCAAAGGGTGTGGCAGGAAAATTCTTTTATTTTATTTTTATTTTTTGCATTTTCTAAAACAGGAACATAGAGCATATTTAACGCCGCCCCGCCCCCCGTCCCACTTACAACTTCGTACTAAATACCACATTTATACATATACCATATGACTTCTCTTCCACACTTTTCCTGGTTCCTTTTGCTTTTCTACTACTCCGTGTAATCCACATATTTTTAATCATCCAATTTGTTATCTGTCAAATACTCTATTTCAAATCTGCTGGATTTACTAGAGACCTGCAAACTATGCATTTGTCTATACTGGTTTTTGAAATAGTCAATAAACTTTATCCATTCCTCCTTCTATTCCTGATCTTTGTTTTCTCTTATCCTGTTTGTCAGACCAACCAGTTCAGCACATTCAAACATTTTCTTCCTTAGTGGGTACTAGACTTGTTCTCCCCCTTTGTGCCAATAAGATTCTAGCTGCAGCCGTCGTGTTGAGTAGTAAACGCTCTTGCTTTTTTTTTACCATCCTCAAGAGGAAAATCTCAGGTGTTTGGGGAAAAGTTTTTTAAGTATCTTTTTAAATTCATTACATAGTTCCCCAATATTCTTTAATTATTTTACAGGACCACCACATGTGAAAAAAGATCCCTCAATTTCATTACACTTCAACAATACCTTCTTCTTTTTTAGACAGTTCTGCCAATCTGATGGGTGTTAAATACCACCTGTGGGACATTTTCATCACATTTTCTTTTAGCACATAACATGCCATAAAATTCATATTTATTTTCCACAACTTTCCCCATAATTCATAATCAATACTGTGACCCACATCTTGGGTCCATTTAATCATGCTCGATTTCACAAATTCCTCTTTAGTTTCTCGCTCCAACAGCAGTTTGTACATTTTTTATAATACTTTTATATTTGTATCTAATAGGACTTTGGAAAACATACTTTTGTTCTGCAAAGCCATTTTTCCTAGCTATCTTAAACAATTCATTAATCTCATGGGGTTTGCTGTGCAGCCCCATATCCTACCACTAAGGAAAATAAAAACTGGTAAGCCAACTTTTCACAAGTACAGAAGAGGAGGCCTGGGCTGAATTAGGCCAAAGGGGCCCCCTCTAGCCCAGCATCTTGTTTTCACAGTGGCCCCCCTGATAATAATAAGAGCAAGACGCGAGTGCTCTCCCCACACTTATTCAAAGTCATGCCTTTCTCTTCTGATAATGATTAGCTATATCACAGGCATCCATTGTCTGAAAGTAAGGCGTTCCTTTTGCTCCTTAGCTTGTTTTATTTCCATGCATTTCACACACGCAAACACACATCATGGGCGGGTAAAGGAAAACTGCTACCTTCTCTTGTTTGCTGTCTTCTGAAACATGGATGACTAAGATATGGTCGCCCAAGCTGCTGGCAGAAAGGCCTTGGAAAAAGAATGCAAAACAAAGTCACTTACTAGAAAAATTAAGAAGGACTGCCTTTCTTTGCCAAGCTGCAAAGAAGCCTGGCAGATAGATTTTATTGTGTGCTTGGTTGCAGAACTGAGTTTCATACTTTACTGCTTCCTCTCCCTCACATGGGCCATTTGACAGACTGCAAGAAAGGACTGTTTTGAGGTGGGGGAGGGGCGGTCAACCTGGGTCCCTTTCAGGCTCTTTGCTAGAAGAGACTGCTGAACCAGCCCAACCAGTTCCTTTGCCAGAGGGATGGCCTTGGCTGACCAGGCCATTTAGGCTATCCAAACAGGTTGCTCTGTTGCCAAGGAGGCAAATGGGTGGGTCTCTCCCCATCTCACTTGGCTGGATGCCTGGGAAGGGAAAGGGTTGCCCACGGACAGCAGGGATGTTACCTCTGAGGGTGGCGTACTCAATCCTCTGCTTGATCTTGGCCATCTCCACCACATAAGCGGCCACACGCGTCAGAACCAGCAGCCGCTCTCGGGGCTTGAAGCCATTCCGGTCATACTTCACCACCGGCGTCACATACTGAAAACCAACCACGAGGCGAGTCTTAGAAGCAGAGGCAGCTTCGCCTGGGAGTCGCAGCTTTACCCACACACCATTCAAGGACCACTGGGCAGGTTGGCCTGCCCTTGCCCCACGCACCCCAGCCCTCACCTTCACTCTCTCGTGGCGGATCAGCTGCAGGACTTTGGGGCTCAACTCGCTCTCATCTAGGAACACAGGAAAGAGCAAGGGTCACATCCCGACACAAAAGTGGGGAGCCCCAAGGAGACATGCACAAAAGGAAACTGATCTCGGGGAGAGATTTTAGGCTGCCTCTGGCACAACAAAACACATATCCCAGTCAGTACCAGCTCTACCATTAGGCAAAGTGAGGAGGCTGTTGATCTTGATTGTTATGGAAGGGCAGAAATTGCTATTTATTTACATATTGTAATATTTATACTGCTGAAGGCAGGAAGGAGAGGTGCTTCTGGGATTAATTTTTGCCTCAGTGACAAAACAACTTGCGCCTTGATCAGCTGCTCCATCTCTGAATTCAGCATCCCCTCAACCCTCCCCTGGCACAATTAAAATGCACGGTTCAAGTAAGGGGCTGAAATACAAGAGCCCACAAACCTATTAAGTCAATGATTGTTGACACATTTATGCTTGTGATATTCTTTGTTACATTAATCTTATTACAGTGGTACCTCGGGTTACATATGCTTCAGGTTACAAACGCTTCAGGTTACAGACTCCGCTAACCCAAAAATATTACTTCGGCTTACGAACTTTGCTTCAGGATGAGAACAGAAATCGCACGGCGGCGGCAGGAGGCCCCATTAGCTAAAGTGGTGCTTCAGGTTAAGAACAGTTTCAGGTTAAGAACGGACCTCCGGAACGAATTAAGTACCACTGTACATATAAAGCTTTTAAAATATGTATCAAACACTTTAATTGTGTACCAGTTAAAGTTAAATGTCTGTAACCCAGCTAGACTGATGTTTTGGGTTCTGTATCTGTGGGGGTAGAAGGTATAAGAGCAAGCCTGCTAAACCAGTCCCTCTGCCTAGGCAGTGGTTGTGGCTGACTACATGTGAAGAAAATGTGAAGCACAACCAAATAAGTTGCTCCGTGCCATCAAACAAATGGGTGGGTCTTTCCTCTGCCCCACAAACTGCTAGGGAGGAGAACAAAAGGCAGAGTTGTGTGGGAGAGCCGGAAGCCGTTTGGAGACACAGAGACCTGCTTGCTCTGTGCTGGACCCCAAGCTGTGACTAATGGGGAAGCAAGATCTGTTAGGGTGTTAATGCTGGGAGCCCCTCCATCCTCTGATCGGGTTGTATATATGGGCAAATAAAACCATATAGCCTAAACCATATAGCCTAAACATTAGGAAGAACTTCCTGACAGTAAGAGCTGTTCGACAGTGGAATTTGCTGCCAAGGAGTGTGGTGGAGTCTCCTACTTTGGAGGTCTTTAAGCAGAGGCTTGACAACCATATGTCAGGAGTGCTCTGATGGTGTTTCCTGCTTGGCAGGGGGTTGGACTCGATGGTCCTTGTGGTCTCTTCCAACTCTATGATTCTATGATTCTATGATTCTATGATTCTAAAGACACCAGTCTCTGCCAACCTTCATTCCAAGGACCCTGGACCCTGGGAAAGTGCCTGGAACCCCTGGATTACCTCCCTGCTCAGATATTGTACAGCCATATCGTCGTCTCCTTGGTAAGTGTGTGATTTGGGGTTTGTCTGCTCAGGTAGGCTAGCTCCAAGTTCTCTTCTGTTTCCAGGGCGACTCTTCCTAAGAGATGCCTTAGCTATGCAAAAGTTTGGTTGGGAAATCAGGCTTTTAAGCTTTCATTCTCCTCTGCTTGTGTAGCCTTACATATTTGCATTTCCTTGCAAAGGAGGAGCCCACAATGTGTGTGTCAGGCCTTGTGCCTCCTGTGAACCAAATCCTCAACCAGCCTTGCCCTTTCTGGTCTACTCACTTAGCCTGGTCTCAAGAAACGGTTCATTCAGGCTCTGGGCATAGCCAGCCTTCTTACCGCAGAAGATGCCACTAGCAATCACTTTTTCCTCCATCTGTTTTGGAGCAAAAGAAAGAGACTAGACCAGTATTTTGCAAGAAGGAAACCACATTAAAACTCTTACTTCAGGCTGATGTGGGGAGTTGTACTTATGTTACTAAGAGGCATAAGATCCCTCCTGCAAGCCATGGGCTCAGTTTTATTCATTCATTCATGTATTTGTTGTTGTTGTTGTTGTTGTTGTTGTTAACAACAACAACAACAACAACAACAATAATATCCTGCCTCAAGGTGACTTACACAGATATATTGAACAAGCTAAAAACAGAAAATAAAATCATTAAGATGCAATTAAACACAAATAGATTTAAAATAATATAAAAGATCTATTAAAAATACAGATAATTATCACAACAACAAATCACAGCACCAGCCCTTTCCTCAAAAACATCCAGTTCTTCACCAGCTGTCAAAAGGACAGCCAGGAGGAAGCCATTCTGGCTTCTCCAGGGAGGCGTTCCAGAGTCTGGGAGCAGCCCCCCCAGAGAAGACCCTCTCCCACACCTCCATCCACCAAGCGGGGCTGTCAGGGGGGCAGGACTGAGAGATGGGCCTCCCCCAAAGATCTGAGCCCAGGCAGGTTTGCATGAGGAACGGGGTCTCTCAGGTAGCTGACCTAAGTCCACAGTATCACCGGCACCACTGACTTCCCGTTGTAGGCAGCGGGGCAAGGGGATGTGAAGACCAGCGTGGTGCAAACGCACCGGCAGGAAGCTATCCAGCACTCCAGGTGATGCATTCATTTGTTTGTTGTTGTTGTTTTAATACTTTATTGAAACAATACTTTAAAAACAAACCACAAAACACAACAGTAACAACACTAAAGAACAAACAAACAAGAAAAAGCATCACATATTCCTTTGACTCCATTCATCCCACTATGTTTTCTAGGCTTCCCTTTCGATTTCACACTTTGTATTATCACTTAATTTTAATTATCACTTAATTTATTCATGTTTCAAATTGTCCAGCAAGGTTCAGCCTAGACTCGTCAAAGCATTTTTACAATGTAGCTGTAAATATTTGTCAGGGAACTACCATCAGCTCAGAGGCGAGAGGTGGAAGGGCAGTTGTGTTACAGGGAGCCTGACGAAGCAGTTCCTCCTCTGGCGAGGAGGAAAGCCCCGCCTCCAGTGGGAGGGGGTGCAGGGACCAGGAGATGCTAGGGAGAGCCCCAAAACTGAGCCTGAGCCAAGCGGAGGGGAGGCAAGTCCCCCTTTGCCAGCGCCCCTTCTGCGCAGTAGGTTTGTTTTTGTTTTTTTTAATGATATTTATTGAGAATTTAAAATTACAGAGAGAAAAAAGAAAAAGAAAAAAGAAAAAAAAGAAATTAAACAATACAAGTCAATAAAAAGAAAAAAGAGAGCAAAACACACAATACATCAGAGCCAAAAACAAAGGCAAACAAAAAATTAAAAACAAATCCAATATTCCCAAATCTTTATCTTTCGTTATCTTGTTTCATCGACCTCCTCACACCTCCCTTTTTTGTATTCTAGTTATTAATTATCTCAGCAAATCCTTTCCATCTTTCACTATGTTCTGTCATTAAATTATCTTAATTTATTTTAACCTTATCTTGCCATAAAAAGCCCCAAAGCTTAAAACTTATTTGTACATAACTCCTTATAGCATTTCTACTAAAGCCAAATAGTTTCATTCCAACATTTTTTATAACACTCATTAATTTTACAATATTTCTCTAAATGAATTTTTAAACTTTCTTCCAATCTTCATCCACCGTCTCTTCTTCCTGGTCTCGGGTTCTGTCAGTCCTTTCTATCCATTCCATTTAGTCCATCAACCTGGTAATCTTCTATCCGAGGCTCTTAACTCTTTTCCATGTCCCTTCTGCAGGTCTTTATTTATTTATACCTGCACCTTACTTTGTCTTCTGCTGATCTTGTTCTTAGTTTCCTTCCTTTATCGCTGAGGAGTAGATCTCGGGGAGACTCCAACCTACAATGTCTGGTTCTCACAATCTTTAATCTCTACAGCTGGAGAATTCCCCAGATCGACTCCAACAACAGTTTTCAAAGCTCCCTCTAGGGGAAACAATTTCTGTTTGTATCCGTCCTTTTAAAAGCAGATCCAGCAACAAAATTACTTTCGTTTTTCAAATATTTTGTTCCTTTTAAATGCAAAAGGAAACATTGGAATCAATATGTTTCTCTTTTTAAACTATCTATCAGCAAACGTTTTATTCACAGTCAATGGATGTCCCAAAACGTCTGTCTTCCTAGCAACCCGTTCCCAGGTTCAAGGCGGTGGAAATTTATCTTTCTTTACTCTCTCTCTCCTGCAGGCTTGAACAATCTAAGATTTCCCCCCTCTTCTCCTGCTTCCAAGGGGGGTTTAGTAGTTTCAGCCGATGGAGATTTAGTTATTTACAAAAGTCTTTCCAGACTTTAGCTTGCAATGTCTTTGCTTCAATCTATTTACAAAAGCGGAAGGCGGACTTCCTGTTTAGAGCCTTCCCGCTTCGGTGCCAAATTAAGATGTTTCATAGTCCAATTTTCCGTTCTACTCACGGGTAGTTGTTTAAAGTCCAATTGTCCACAGGAAAAAGTCAGCACTCTCCGGCAACAGCAATGCGGCTTCACTCCGTGAAAAGAGCAGTCGATTTGAAGCACCGCGCCGCTCACCCCACGTCGCTCCGGATCCCCAAAACCGGGTTTCCCCGCGAGTAGGGGAGGCGCAAAAGGTGCCTGCCGAATCCCACGTCCACAGGCTTCTCCCGCCTGTGGTTTTTGATGGGTCTCCGCCTCGCCGTGGCGGTCCAGACCCTAATTTCCACGAAGCGGATTCCTCCCGATCAGAGGAAATCCGCCATTGCCGGAGGCGCT
The DNA here is from genome assembly GCF_965112155.1 of Podarcis liolepis. Lineage (NCBI taxonomy): Eukaryota > Metazoa > Chordata > Lepidosauria > Squamata > Lacertidae > Podarcis > Podarcis liolepis. The sequence goes on from NC_139573.1 coordinate 57,808,607, forward strand.
AACCCGGAAGTCCTCTGCGCAGTAGGTTTGGGCACAGAGGGGAGGAGAAGGATGGGGGTCACACAACTGTTATGCTGGGGGAGGTACATGGACTTGCGATGCTCTGCACTGTAAATAGTTTGTATTAATAATAAAGCCTGGAAAAGAAGGGTTGGAGTCTTGCTTGTTTGCTCTCGAGCAACCACACCACCACCTGACAATATTCTTTAAAGACATTCCATTCTTTATTTAAGCTCTGTTTTGAATCAGCTCTTAAGCTGCCAGTCATTTTGGCTAGTTCTATATATTCTGTCATCTTCACCTGCCAGTCTAATTTGGTGGGTATCACTTCTCCTTTCCAATTTTTTGCTATCAAAATTCTAGCCACCATTGTTGCCTACATGAAAATTCTTCTAAACATTTTCGGGATTTCATTAAACATGATTCCCAACAGGAAGACTTCTGGGGTTTTTTGAAATGAACATATAAAGATTTTTTAAAGTTCATTATATATAATGTCCCAGATTTTTTTTCCTTAACTGTGAAAGCTTCTGTAGGGGAAAGCCACCAAGGGGTTTTCGGTTTGAGTAAATCTTTATATTTAGCCTATACTTTATAAAGGGATTCTCTTATCATATGATTCAAAGAACCCTTGTGGACTTTCACCCTGTCATAAACCAGATATACGTGCCAACCATAACGGTTGTCAAACCCCTCTATGTCCAACAGGTCTGTGTTTTGCAGTACTACCCATTCACGAATCCAAGTTAGGCACGCTGCATCGTGATACAATTTGAGATCAGGTAAGGGGGAAAAACCCTCTCCCCTTAACATCAATTAATAGTTCATGCTTAATCCTAGGTCTTTTCCTTTGCCATATGAATTTCGAAATGTCTCGTTGCCAGTCCTTAAAGCAGTGTATTCCCCCTAACACCAGAATAGTCTGAAACAAAAAATAATAATTATCGGAAGGACATTCATCTTAATTGTGGAGATTCTTCCCCCAAAAGAAATTTGTAGTCTATCCCAAATTTCCAAATTTCTTTTTATCTCATTCCAAGTCTTTATGTAATTTCCCTCATATAGGTTGATATTCTTTGCCGTTAGCCAAATCCCTAAGCACTTGACTTTCTTCTTCACCTCTAATCCAGTGATTTTTTAAATTTCATTTTTTCCCCTGTAACTCCATATTTTTAACTAACAAATTTGTTTTTTTACAGTTAATTTTAAAACCAGCCACCTGTCCAAATTCTTTCATCAACTTCAATCACTTTCGGAAAACTTTCTTTGGGATTTTCCATAGTAACAATAGGGTCATCAGCGTAGGCTCTCAATTTGTAAGATTTTCCTCCCAATACTATACCTCTTATACCTACATCATTCCTTATTTTCCTGTTCAGAATTTCCAACACCAAGATACATAGTTATGGGGATAGAGAAAACCCTTGTCTAGGGACTTTCGGGTTGGCGCCTCCGGCAATGGCGGAGCTCCTCCGTTCGGGAGGAACTTGCTCAATGAAAAACAGGGTCTGACCGCCACGGCGAAGGTGGAGACCCATTGAAATCACAAGCGGGAGAAGCTTGTGAACCTGGGATTCGGCTGGCACCTTTTGCGCCTCCCCTACTCACGGGAAAACCCTGTTTTGGGGATCCGGAGTGACGTGGGGTGAGTGGCGCGGTGCTTTGAATCGACTGCTTCTTTCACGGAGTGAAGCCGCATTGCTGTTGCCGGAGAGCGCTGACTTTTTCCTGTGGACAATTGGATTTTAAACAATTACCCGTGAGTAGAACGGAAAATTGGATTTTTAAATACCTTAATTTGGCACTGAAGCGGGAAGGTCATAAACAGGAAGTCCGCCTTCCGCTTTGTAAATAGACTGAAGCAAAGACGTTACAAGCTAAAGTCTTTGAAAGCTCTTGGCAAAGGATTAAATTTCCATCAGTTTAAAATACAAAGCCCCCCTTGGAAGCAGGAGAAGAGGGGGAAATTTTGGACCTAGTGAGCCTGCAGGAGAGAGTGAAAAATCAAATTACCACTGCTCTGAACCTGGGAACGGGCTGCCAGATGACATTTGGAGAGAGTGCATTGACAGAACGGATTTGACAGCTAGCTAAATAAGAGCAAGATACTGTTTCCATTGTCCTCTTCTGCGTTTATAAAGGAGGAAAAGTAACTGAAAATTGAAAATATCTTTAATGCTTGAGTTGTGCCTGAAACAACTGATACAAGTGGAGACTGTTTCCCTCTAGAGGGAGCTTTTGAAACTGTTACAGGAGTGTAACTGGGGGATTTCCAGCTGCGGATAAGGATTCTGAGAACCAGAGATTGACCTTGGACCATTTAAAAATGTTGACAGGAGAGGCCATTGTGACTGTTTTATGTAAGATAAGCTGTTCGCTGGGACAGCTTCACAAGAAGATGGATGACATGACTTTTAAAGTTGATAATTTGGAACAGAAAGTGACTAATTTGAGTCAAAAAGCGAACACCAACACAGAAATAATTCAGGACTTGGTACAGGAATCCATTTTTGCAGAACAAATGGTGGAGGAGAAGGAGGAGAAGGAGAAGGAGAAAGCTGCTGTTGTTGAACATAAAGTAATACAAGCGGGATCCGTGGCTTTACAGAAGCAAATTGAGGACTATAAGTTGAGGCCTTTTATGATTGAATCTAGGAAAAGTCAGACTTTGAGGAATGGACTAAAGAAGGAAAGTTGGAAAGATCCCTCTATGCAGGGATTAACTGACATTTGGGACATGGACTTGGGCTTGGAGGAGATTGAAGTTTTGGGGGCCTTTGGATTTGGAGGAATCTTGAAATATGCCCTGAAATACTTTATGGACTGTAGCTTCAACTATGGAAATTTGGCTGATCTGTTCAGAAGGAAGAAAAGTATTGATAGGTTGGAGTTTCCCCGAGATTTGCTCTTTAGCATTAAAGAAAATGAAGAAGACCTGCAGAAGGGACTTAGAATCATAGAATCATAGAATCATAGAATCATAGATTTGGAAGAGACCCCAAGGGCCATCGAGTCCAACCCCCTGCCAAACAGGAAACACCATCAGAGCACTCCTGACATATGGTTGTCAAGCCTCTGCTTAAAGACCTCCAAAGTAGGAGACTCCACCACACTCCTTGGCAGCAAATTCCACTGTCGAACAGCTCTTACTGTCAGGAAGTTCTTCCTAATGTTTAGGTGGAATCTTCTTTCTTGTAGTTTGGATCCATTGCTCCGTGTCCGCTTCTCTGGAGCAGCAGAAAACAACCTTTCTCCCTCCTCTATGTGACATCCTTTTATATATTTGAACATGGCTATCATATCACCCCTTAACCTCCTCTTCTCCAGGCTAAACATGCCCAGCTCCCTTAGCCGTTCCTCATAAGGCATCGTTTCCAGGCCTTTGACCATTTTGGTTGCCCTCCTCTGGACAAGTTCCAGTTTGTCAGTGTCCTTCTTGAATTGTGGTGCCCAGAACTGGACACAGTACTCCAGGTGTGGTCTGACCAGAGCAGAATACAGTGGCACTATTACTTCCCTTGATCTAGATGCTATACTCCTATTGATGCAGCCCAGAATTGCATTGGCTTTTTTAGCTGCCGCGTCACACTGTTGGCTCATGTCAAGTTTGTGGTCAACCAAGACTCCTAGATCCTTTTCACATGTACTGCTCTCAAGCCAGGTGTCACCCATCTTGTATTTGTGCCTCTCATTTTTTTTGCCCAAGTGCAATACTTTACATTTCTCCCTGTTAAAATTCATCTTGTTTGCTTTTGCCCAGTTCTCTAATCTGTCAAGGTCGTTTTGAAGTGTGATCCTGTCCTCTGGGGTGTTAGCCACCCCTCCCAGTTTGGTGTCATCTGCAAATTTGATCAGGATGCCCTTGAGTCCATCATCCAAGTCATTGATAAAGATGTTGAATAAGACCGGGCCCAAGACAGAACCCTGTGGCACCCCACTAGTCACTTTTCTCCAGGATGAAGAGGAACCATTGATGAGCACCCTTTGGGTTCGGTCAGTCAGCCAGTTACAAATCCACTGAGTGGTAGCATAGTCAAGACCGCATTTTACCAGCTTCTTTACAAGAATATCATGGGGCACCTTGTCAAATGCCTTGCTGAAATCAAGGTAGGCTACATCCACTGCGTTCCCTTCATCTACCAGGCTTGTAATTCTGTCAAAAAACGAGATCAGGTTAGTCTGACATGACTTATTTTTCAGAAATCCATGCTGACTATTGGTGATCACAGCATTCCTTTCTAGGTGCTCACAGACTGTTTGCTTAATGATCTGTTCCAGAATCTTCCCTGCTATTGATGTCAGACTGACTGGGCGGTAATTATTTGGGTCCTCTCTTTTCCCCTTTTTGAAAATAGGGACAACATTTGCCCTCCTCCAGTCTGCCGGGACTTCGCCTGTTCTCCAGGAATTCTCAAAGATGACTGCCAGTGGTTCTGAGATCACATCTGCCAGTTCTTTTAATACTCTTGGATGCAGTTCATCTGGCCCTGGAGACTTGAATACATCTAATCTAGCCAAATATTCTTGTACTATCTCCTTAGTTATTCTGGGCTGTGTTTCCTTTGCTGAATCATTTGCTCCAAATTCTTCAGGTCGGGCATTGTTTTCTTTATCGGAGAAGACTGAGGCAAAGAAGGCATTGAGGAGTTCAGCCCTTTCTGTGTCCCCTGTTTGCATTTCACCATCTTCTCCTCTGAGTGACCCCACTGTTTCTTTGTTCTTCCTTTTGCTACGAACATACCCATAAAAGCCTTTTTTGTTGCTTTTAACCTCTCTAGCAAGCCTGAGTTCATTCTGTGCTTTAGCTTTTCTGACTTTGTGTCTACACGTGCTGGCTATTTGTTTGAATTCCTCTTTGGTGGTTTCCCCCCTTTTCCATTTTTTGTACACATCCTTTTTTAATCTTAATTCAGTTAAAAGTTCTTTAGATAGCCACCCTGGTTTCTTTAGGCACCTTCCATGTTTTCGTCTCATTGGTATTGCCTGACGTTGTGCTTTTACTATCTCCCTCTTAACAAACTCCCAGCCATCATGAACTCCCTTTCCTTTTAGTATTGCTGTCCATGGGATCTCACCCAGCACTTCCCTAAGTTTTATGAAGTCGGCTTTCTTAAAGTCAAGAAATTGAGTCCTAGTATGCTTGGCTGCTACTTTCCGCTGTATAGTAAACTTCAGAAGAGCATGATCACTCGCGCCTAATGATCCTTCCACATCTACCCCACTAACCAGGTCATCAACATTGGTTAGGACCAGATCTAAAATGGCTGTTCCTCTTGTTGCTTCTCCCACTTTCTGGACAATGAAGTTGTCTGCAAGGCCAGTGAGGAATCTGTTTGACCTTATGCTCTTGGCTGAGTTTGACGTCCAACAAATATCCGGGTAATTGAAGTCCCCCATTACTACTATCTCCCTTCCTTTTGCATGCTTGGCCATCTGTTCCAGGAAGGCAGCATCTATGTCCTCCGTTTGGCTTGGGGATCTATAGTAAACTCCCACAATGAGGTCTCTGTTATTCTTCTCTCCCTTAATTTTGACCCAAATGCTCTCACTTTGGCTTTGAGGTTCTAAATCTTGGATCTCTTCACAGGTATACACATCCCTGACATATAACGCCACTCCTCCTCCTTTCTTGTCTGGTCTGTTTCTCTGAAATAGATTGTATCCCCCCATTATTACATTCCAATCGTGGGACTTATCCCACCAGGTTTCAGTGATGCCTATTATGTCATATTTAGTTTGCTGTACCAAGAGCTCAAGCTCATCTTGTTTATTTCCCATGCTTTGCGCATTAGTGTACAGACATTGAAGTCCATTAATCATTCCCCCGTGTCTCTTATTTAAGGATTTTTTCCTCCCTCCACTAGGTCCGCGTGCTGTTTGCTCCATTTGGTCTATGACATTTGGATGATCATCTTCATTAATTGATAGACTCCTACCTTCAGGAGCACTGTCTCCCTCCCCCACATTAGTCAGTTTAAAGCCCTCCTGATGAGGTTTCTGAGATTTTTGGCAAAAACATTTCTCCCAACCGTTGTGAGGTGCAGCCCATCACTTGCCAGAAGTCCATCTTCAAGAAACTGCAGTCCGTGATCTAAGAATCCAAACCGTTCCTGTTTACACCATTTGCGAAGCCAGCTGTTCACTTCCACTATTTTCCCCTCTCTCCCTGGGCCACGTCGTTCAACTGGGAGGACAGACGAGATGACAATTTGTGCATTTAGTTGCTTCAATTTCCTGCCGAGAGCCTCGTAGTCTCTTTTGATCTTCTGGAGGCTATTGTTTGCAGTGTCATTGGTTCCCACATGAACCAAGAGGAAGGGGTATTCGTCAGTGGGTTTTATGATTTTTTGCAGTCGTTCAGTTACATCTTGGATCTTAGCCCCGGGGAGACAGCACACTTCCCGAGACATCTTGTCAGGCCCACAGATCACTGCTTCTGTTCCCCTCAGTAGGGAATCCCCTATCACCACTACACGCCTCCTCTTGGGTTTGGTCGGGGTTCTTCTGTGAGCTGTCTGTTCCAAGGTCGCCTGCACATTCCCTGAGGACTGACTTTGCTGCTCGTCTTCATATACCTGATCGACTGTAATGAGGGAGAGATCCTCAAATGGAGTCTGCTCTTCGTCTTCCATGCTAGGGGAGAGGACCTCAAAGCGATTGTGTATTTCTAAACAATCAGAGTGAACCCTGGGCCTCCTACTTCTTTGAGTCACGTTTCTCCATATATCTGGCTCCTGTGTTGCTGAACTATCCTCCTTCTCAGGGGAGTCCCCTGTCTCCTCTCTGGTGGAGACGGTGTGCTCTGTTGCTTCCAAGAAGAGCTCCAGCTCTCTAATTCTTTGGAGCGTAGCTACACGTTCCTCCAGTTGCTGAACTTTGTCTTTTAAAAGGGCAATCAACATGCAATTGCTGCAGGTAAAGCTGCCTGCAACCTTTGGCAAGATGGCAAACATTGCGCAGGAATCGCAGGCGACTGCAGCTGTTCCCTCCCCTTCCATCTTGAGATCGTGTCGTTGGAGGTGGCTACAGAGGTCCTCCATCATAAAAAGCTTGAGGACAGGACAAATAACTTCCCCTCCACACACACACACACAAAAAACACCTAGGTCTCCCCCACAAACGTTTGAGACTAGCTCCCCTAAATCTAAAAGATGGGTATAACCCTGCCCCCTCTGACCTTTACACAGGGAAAACAGCTAATCAGCCACAAAGAAACACACACACACAAGAAAACCCTTTTTGCTCCTTCTTCAACTCTGCCCTGCAGCCTCTTGGAAAAGAGTTAAGAGCCTCGGACATAAGATCACCAGGTTGATGGACTTTATGGACTTGACGGAAAGGACTGGCAGAATCCGAAACCAGGGAGAGGAGATGGTGGAAGAAGATTGGAAAATTTAAAGTTTATATATAGACATATGGTAAAACTAATGAGTGATAGAAAAATGGTGGAATGATTTTTTTATGGGCTTAGCAGAAATGTTATAAGGAGTTAAGCATATATAAGTATTTTAGTTTTAATGGAAAATAAGGTTAAAAAATACGTTATTTACAATATGATAGAAAATGGAGAAAGATGGTAAGGATTTGCTGAAACAATTAATAGAAATGGAATACAAAAAGGGAGGTGAGAGGAGGTTGAGGAAACAAGGGAATGAAAGATAGAGTACGGAAAAGGGATGATGTATGTTTTTAAATTGCTTTTGTTTTGTTTTATTTAGGGTTAAGGTTAGGGAGTGGGGTTTGTTTAGTTTAGTTTAATGTGTTTAGTCTTGAGTTTAGGTTGTGTTTTGCATTGTCTATATACTGTATTGTATTGTTTTTTTCCCTTTTTGTTTTTCCTCCTTTGTCTTCTTTTCTGTTTTTCTTTTCCCTTTTTGTAATCTATAAAAGTAATAAATATATTATTATTTTTTTAAAAGGAAACCCTTGTCTACTTCCCTTCCGTTTATTGTAAGTCTGGACTGTTTTCCAGAATATACTGCCTCTACAGTATTCCCCTGACAAAGGTTTCTCCAAAACCCATTGACCTCCAGGAAATATTATTGAACGCCTTTTCTGTGTCAACCAGCATTAATGCTGCTTGCCTATTGTTTCTGGATTGCAAGTATTCTAAGATGTTAATGATGTTTCTTATATAACTTTGCATTTGGCAACCAGCCTGATCTTCGTGTATTATTTCCTTCAGAATCTTTTTTAGTCTTTCTGCTAAGATATCCACAATGATCTTGTAGTCGCTATTAAGTAATGAAATTGGCGGAAAGTTTTAAATCAGGGGTCGGCAAACTAAGGTTCACGGGCCAGATTCGGCCCAATTGCCCTCTGAATCTGGCCCGTGAACGGTTCTGCAATCACCGCTTGGATGGACACGATCACCATTTTTTTTCAAAAAAAAATTGGGCGCCATTTTTTTGCCCTCCCTCCCTCACTATGGTGGCCTCCCTCCTCCCTCCCTCTTCCTGGCTTCTCCCCGTCCTGGGGAGGAAGGGGGTTGGGCTTTAATAGGAAGCCTGGCGCCCGGGAAAGCTGGCCCGAAAAGGAGAGGTGCCGCTGCCGCCGGCCTCCAAGCACAGGCAGAGCAGCAGAGGCGGTAGGCAGGGCAGGGGAGAGAGAGAAGCCCCCTCCGCCGCGTGTGCGCACTCCGGCCCACCACTAAGTCAGGGGGACGGTGAACCAGCCCCCTCCAAAAAAGGTTTGCTGACCCCTGCTGTAAATCCATCCCTTGCTTAGGAATGAGCGTTATATAGGCAGCTCTCGTCACAAGTGTATTTGATTTTCCATGAACAGAATTGCCTTTAACTGTCCTGGTCTTTCCCCACAAGGAAACCAGGGCCTTCTGGTGGTTCCCTCACTGTGAGAAGCTAAGTTACAGGGAACCAAGCAGAGGGCCTTTTCGGTAGTGGTGCCCGCACTGTGGAACGCCCTCCCATCAGATGTCAAGGAAATAAACGACCATCTGACTTTTAGAAGATACCTGAAGGAAGCCCCGTTGAGGGAAGTTTTTAATGTCTGATGTTTTATTGTATTTTTTATATTTTGTTGGAAGCCACCCAGAATGGCTGGGTAAACCCAGCCAGATGGGTATGTATGTATGTATGTATGTATGTATGTATGTATGTATGTATAAATAAATTATGATGATGATGATGATGTGAGAGAGCTGCAGTAGAGGTCTTTGGCCCTTCTGAGAGCTCCCAAGCCTCCGGACCTCTGAGCCTTTGCAGAGTGCACTGTCAGCACAACAACAGTAGATGCAACTAGGAGCCAGGGGGACGTACCCAGGGCAGATTCCAGCTCCCAAAACCGTTCATTTTAAGAATTGAGCTCCACAAAAACTCAAAAGCCCAGACTTTACCTGTGCCTTCTTCTGTGCTGTGATGCCACGGCAATATTTCCGGACAAGGTTTCTTGTGCAGATCTTTCTCAGGAACTCAGATGTCTAGGTTGAGAGGGGGGGGAGTGTAATCTGTCATTTGAAGTGGGACAAGGTGAATGTTTGGGAAGGGGCCTTAACGCAGCATGCAGAAGGCCTCAGGTTCGAGTCCTGGTTTCTGGCTAGTGAAGACTTCAGCTTGAGAGAGCAGCTGCCAGTCAGAGCAGGTGGCACCAGGCAAGATGGGGATAAGGCAAGCTTTTAGCAGCGATGGGGGACCTGTGACCTTCCATGCCATATTGGGACTGCAAAGAGCACTGAATTTCAGCTCCGCAAGGCCCTTCAGCTTGGTCTCAGCCTGCCCTGAGAATGGGCAAATCTGCCAATCTTGGTTTCTCTGTTTTGCATTTTCCCAGCCACTCTCCTCTTTCCCTCCTCAGCGTGTGACATTCCTTCCAGGAAAGTCCTTGTGACAATCCCTCGGCATTTTAGTGCAAATTTCTCCCAACATATACAAGCAATTTGGCCAAAATATGTACATATCGTGTTTTCTGTTAAATATATATACATACACACATACACATCTAACATAATATGGGGTGCTATTTTCAGTGAGAGAGGCATCTTTGTGTACACCAAACTTTAGCATATGCCTATTTCCCTACATGTGCCTTGGCTTTGGAGAAGTGCGGATTCCAAAGGACAGCTGAGCTTTGGTTCAAATTCCTGCCCCTCATCAGTGCCCTCAGCTAACACGAGAAGGGCTGGATCAGACCAAAGGCCCCTCTTGCCCAGCACCTCAGAGTGGCCAGCCAGGCACTGCAGGACACCTGCAAGCAGGGCTTGAAAGGCAGCTGCCCCCCTCCCACTCTTGTTCCCCAGCAACCGGCATTCACAGGTACAGTAGCTCTGAACACGGAGGTTCTAACAGCTCTCACCTCTTGCATGATCTCTGGAGGCTTAAGCCAGCTTTTGTCCAGGACGTTCTTTGGGACGTGATCTCTGAGTTTCATAAGGTAGGTGTACTGCACAAGCCTCACAAAGTCCTTGTTATTGCGGTTCAAGGGTTGCTTCCGGTGGATGAAGCCTCTGATGTACCTACAGGAGTGGTCCATTTTACTGATAATTTCACTGTTTTAGTCTTCTTGTAAACCACTCTGAGGTTCTGCTTTGCTTTACAATTCAGCAATCCAATGTAAATTGAATGAAACAAACAAACAAACAAGCCAGCTTACTTCCGGATGGTCTGGGCTGCCCACATCCTCTTTTTGGCCAGCTTCCGGGCCAGGACTCCTCTCCAGCAGGACTCCAGTTTAATGGCTGCGAAACAGAGAGAGTCACCATGGAGGGGAAGAGGACCCTTTTGCACAAGGCCAGAGCAAGAAGAAAGAGGGGCTGCCAAGAGGGATGCGAAAGCCCTGACCTGCCCCATGATTCCTCCAAGTCAAGCTGCCACGACCACTATTTTTGGGGACTCCAAATTAAGGAAATGGGGGGAGATTGCCCAGAATGGTTAAGCTTTGTGGGGGGGATTGCCGACAATTGCTCACCCTCCTGAACACCACTGCCAATCGCATGCCTTGCCGAACCCACCAATCATCTGTCCGCTCGCCACCAGCAAACACTAAATGACCGCCCAATTGCTGCAGCAGCCAATCAACAGCAGGCCTTGCGGCTCACAGCTGCCAACAATCACCCATCCCCCTTCTGCACTATCCGTGTGCAAGACGACCCCCCATTTTTAACATATATTTCCAATTAAAAAACCATAGTCTTATACACAGAAAAATACGATCCTTTTTTCCTCATCCCAAGCCAAAGAGGGGTCATAAGTACCTGAGAGACGGAGGGACCTGAGCACTGACTCCAGTTCTCACGGGTCAGGAAGGGACAGAAGTCACTCCCTCCCAGGAGAGAGACTTTAAAAGGCTGAGCTGCCTTCCCACCATCAGGGATCCAGACTGGACTTTCTATAAAATTGACCATCCTTGTTGACTACTTGTAAGTAAACCAAACAACCACAGTGTGGCAAATAGGCTACGTTTAAATAAAAAATTCCTTCCAGTAGCACCTTAAAGACCAACTAAGTTAGTTCTTGGTATGAGCTTTCGTGTGCATGCACACTTCTTCAGATACACACTTCTGTGTATCTGAAGAAGTGTGCATGCACACGAAAGCTCATACCAAGAACTAACTTAGTTGGTCTTTAAGGTGCTACTGGAAGGAATTTTTTATTTTGACTATGGCAGACCAACACGGCTACCTATCTACTATCAGGCTACGTTTAGTCCAGCTTTAGAGCCACAGTGCTCTGGTTCATTGTGAGGTCCACTTCAACCTTCTGCCTGCTTTCCCCCTATCTTTTCTAAAAAATAAAGTTTTCTGAAGTACGTGCGAGGGCCAACATCAGGGTTTTGGAGTCCCCATGCTGGGAGGCACGGTTCAGAAACCCCTGGAGGCAGCAGCATAGCTTAGCTGCTCGGGTGCGATGCACGCATCCTGCAGCCAGGGGCAGGGCAAGCTGCCCATGGGGGTGGGGCAAGCCAAGGGAGGGTGCGCTGCGTGGAGCCTCTCCGCAGCCTCCCCATCAGCTGTAGGGCGGCTGAGGGGGTGGGCAGACGCAAGCCCCACGCTGCTCAAAAAAGCAGCGTGCAGATTGCAGGTAGTCCGCCCACCGCCTCCCCCTCAGGAGAGATGCCTGGCTCAGGCACGCTGCAGGCCCCGTGGTAGGAAGCCCAGTGCCCCCGCCTCACCTGGCTACCAGTGGCGTAGGAAGTGGGGTGCAGGAGTTATTTTTTCAAAAAAAAAGTGTTGGGAGCCCAAATTTTATTTATTTTAGAAACATATATTTTTGCCATTTTGTCACCCGCCTCAGTGATGAAACCTGGGGCAGCCCACCCCCACCGCTCCCCCCTTCCTATGCCACTGCCTGGAGGGCCAAAGGTTCCTCCCTTCCCACTTCAACATAACAGTTATCTTATAGTTTTAAATATTTTATTGTGAAGCTGCTTGTAAGTTATATCAATGAATAATAATGTCACATAATTGTGGCAGAGAACAGACAGCAGAGGGCAACAATGCGCTGTTCTTGCTGAAGACCCAAGTAAACACTGAATTAATTTCTTTGTTCAGCTGCACTATTCTGAAATCTAGGAGACAGAGAAGCTGAAGAAAGAAATTAATTCAGGAGAATAGACCTCAAGTATGTTCTCCAGTGCTCATGTCCCAGCTGAAATGGGAATCTGTAAAGGAAAGGAAAGTTACCCACCCCCTCCTTGACCCGTTTCCAATCCATCTAGGCACTAAAAGAACTTGTAACTAAGAACAGAGGCCCAAGTTTTATTTTATTAAACTGTAAGCCTGAGAGCAGGGACCACCTTGTTTCTGCTACATTCTAGCAGAGGCATAGGAAGGGGGCGCGGGAGGCGGACCCCCTGGGTGTTATCGCTGAGGGGGGTGACTCTCGGTGTGCCACCCACCCACAACGCCCGAGCCATCAATGGGGGGGGGGCGTGATAAAAAAAAATCCACGCTGGGTACCACTTGACCTTGCTACGCCTCTGCAGTCTGGGACACTTTCTAGCTGAAGAGGGGGCTAACCATTGTTTACACCAAATCAATAAATATGCAGCAATTTAATGTTCGTTAGTAACATCCAGAATTGCAGCAAGAAGCTGAATGTTAGAAACCAGCATTTGAAATAAAGACGTTTTGGGTCTCAATTCCAAATGATGCATTTTTTATTTAAAAATCCTGAATTAGTACAAAACCAAGCAAGGTCCCCCTGGGGTTTTTGCAGCCAAGATCTGCTACTTACCTGCTTCCCTCATCTTTTGGAACTCACGCTTCCCTAAGCATCCTTTGTATTTGGCTTGTATTCTGGAAACTGAAAAGGAAAAGCAACTGGGAATTAGAGAATGGTAGAGTTGGAAGGGATCCCCAAGAGTCATCTAGTCCAGCCGCCTGCAATGCAGGAACCTCAGCTAAAGAATCCATCACAGGTGGCCATCCATTGGCCGTCCTCCAAGGAAGGAGAGTCTGCCACCTTCCGCAGGAATCCAGAGCTTAAATTTCCCTGAAAATATATTTGTGAGGTGAAAGTCCACATTCCAAGTCTAGCTTTAAACCTGGGACAGGCAACCTGCTACGGCCGCTCAGATGCTGCTGGGCTCCCATCTCCCCTCCGCCCTGGCAGCCAGCGCAGACAATGGTCAGGGGCAGGATGAGAGCAGGAGTCCAGCCACTCGCTTCCCACCCCTGAAGGGCAGAAGGCTAAAATGCTTCTGGTGGGCACAAGGTTGGCTATGCCAATGCAAGGCTGAGGAGGTGAACAAAACAATTAGAATCATAGAATCATAGAATCATAGAGTTGGAAGAGACCACAAGGGCCATCAAGTCCAACCCCCTGCCAAGCAGGAAACACCATCAGAGCACTCCTGACATATGGTTGTCAAGCCTCTGCTTAAAGACCTCCAAAGTAGGAGATTCCACCACACTCCTTGGCAGCAAATTCCACTGTCGAACAGCTCTTACTGTCAGGAAGTTCTTCCTAATGTTTAGGTGGAATCTTCTTTCTTGTAGTTTGGATCCATTGCTCCGTGTCCGCTTCTCTGGAGCAGCAGAAAACAACCGTTCTCCCTCCTCTATGTGACATCCTTTTATATATTTGAACATGGCTATCATATCACCCCTTAACCTCCTCTTCTCCAGGCTAAACATGCCCAGCTCCCTTAGCCGTTCCTCATAAGGCATTGTTTCCAGGCCTTTGACCATTTTGGTTGCCCTCCTCTGGACACGTTCCAGTTTGTCAGTGTCCTTCTTGAATTGTGGTGCCCAGAACTGGACACAGTATTCCAGGTGAGGTCTGACCAGAGCAGAATACAGTGGCACTATTACTTCCCTTGATCTAGATGCTATGCTCCTATTGATGCAGCCCAGAATTGCATTGGCTTTTTTAGCTGCCGCGTCACACTGTTGGCTCATGTCAAGTTTGTGGTCAACCAAGACTCCTAGATCCTTTTCACATGTACTGCTCTCAAGCCAGGTGTCACCCATCTTGTATTTGTGCCTCTCATTTTTTTTGCCCAAGTGCAATACTTTACATTTCTCCCTGTTAAAATTCATCTTGTTTGCTTTTGCCCAGTTCTCTAATCTGTCAAGGTCGTTTTGAAGTGTGATCCTGTCCTCTGGGGTGTTAGCCACCCCTCCCAGTTTGGTGTCATCTGCAAATTTGATCAGGATGCCCTTGAGTCCATCATCCAAGTCGTTGATAAAGATGTTGAATAAGACCGGGCCCAAGACAGAACCCTGTGGCACCCCACTAGTCACTCTTCTCCAGGATGAAGAGGAACCATTGATGAGCACCCTTTGGGTTCGGTCAGTCAGCCAGTTACAAATCCACTGAGTGGTAGCATAGTCAAGACCGCATTTTACCAGCTTCTTTACAAGAATATCATGGGGCACCTTGTCAAATGCCTTGCTGAAATCAAGGTAGGCTACATCCACTGCGTTCCCTTCATCTACCAGGCTTGTAATTCTGTCAAAAAACGAGATCAGGTTAGTCTGACATGACTTATTTTTCAGAAATCCATGCTGACTGTTGGTGATCACAGCATTCCTTTCTAGGTGCTCACAGACTGTTTGCTTAATGATCTGCTCCAGAATCTTCCCTGGTATTGATGTCAGACTGACTGGGCGGTAATTATTTGGGTCCTCTCTTTTCCCCTTTTTGAAAATAGGGACAACATTTGCCCTCCTCCAGTCTGCTGGGACTTCACCTGTTCTCCAGGAATTCTCAAAGATGACTGCCAGTGGTTCTGAGATCACATCTGCCAGTTCTTTTAATACTCTTGGATGCAGTTCATCTGGCCCTGGAGACTTGAATACATCTAAACTAGCCAAGTATTCTTGTACTATCTCCTTAGTTATTCTGGGCTGTGTTTCCTTTGCTGGATCATTTGCTCCAAATTCTTCAGGTCGGGCATTGTTTTCTTTATCGGAGAAGACTGAGGCAAAGAAGGCATTGAGGAGTTCAGCCCTTTCTGTGTCCCCTGTTTGCATTTCACCATCTTCTCCTCTGAGTGACCCCACTGTTTCTTTGTTCTTCCTTTTGCTACGAACATACCCATAAAAGCCTTTTTTGTTGCTTTTAACCTCTCTAGCAAGCCTGAGTTCATTCTGTGCTTTAGCTTTTCTGACTTTGTGTCTACACGTGCTGGCTATTTGTTTGAATTCCTCTTTGGTGGTTTCCCCCCTTTTCCATTTTTTGTACACATCCTTTTTTAATCTTAACTCAGTTAAAAGTTCTTTAGATAGCCACCCTGGCTTCTTTAGGCACCTTCCATTTTCCGTCTCATTGGTATTGCCTGATGTTGTGCTTTTACTATCTCCCTCTTAACAAACTCCCAGCCATCATGAACTCCCTTTCCTTTTAGTATTACTGTCCATGGGATCTCACCCAGCACTTCCCTAAGTTTTATGAAGTCGGCTTTCTTAAAGTCAAGAAATTGAGTCCTAGTATGCTTGGCTGCTCCTTTCCGCTGTATAGTAAACTTCAGAAGAGCATGATCACTCGCGCCTAATGATCCTTCCACTTCTACCCCATTAACCAGGTCATCAACATTGGTTAGGACCAGATCTAAAATGGCTGTTCCTCTTGTTGCTTCTCCCACTTTCTGGACAATGAAGTTGTCTGCAAGGCCAGTGAGGAATCTGTTTGACCTTATGCTCTTGGCTGAGTTTGACCTCCAACAAATATCCGGGTAATTGAAGTCCCCCATTACTACTATCTCCCTTCCTTTTGCATGCTTGGCCATCTGTTCCAGGAAGGCATCATCTATGTCCTCCGTTTGGCTTGGGGATCTATAGTAAACTCCCACAATGAGGTCTCTGTTACTCTTCTCTCCCTTAATTTTGACCCAAATGCTCTCACTTTGGCTTTGAGGTTCTAAATCTTGGATTTCTTCACAGGTATACACATCCCTGACATATAACGCCACTCCTCCTCCTTTCTTGTCTGGTCTGTTTCTCCGAAATAGATTGTATCCCCCCATTATTACATTCCAATCGTGGGACTTATCCCACCAGGTTTCAGTGATGCCTATTATGTCATATTTAGTTTGCTGTACCAAGAGCTCAAGCTCATCTTGTTTATTTCCCATGCTTTGCGCATTAGTGTACAGACATTGAAGTCCATTAATCATTCCCCCGTGTCTCTTATTTAAGGATTTTTTCCTCCCACCACTAGGTCTGCGTGCTGTTTGCTCCATTTGGTCTATGACATTTGGATGATCATCTTCATCAATTGATAGACTCCTACCTTCAGGAGCACTGTCTCCCTCCCCCACATTAGTCAGTTTAAAGCCCTCCTGATGAGGTTTCTGAGATTTTGGGCAAAAACATTTCTCCCAACCGTTGTGAGGTGCAGCCCATCGCTTGCCAGAAGTCCATCTTCAAGAAACTGGAGTCCGTGATCTAAGAATCCAAACCGTTCCTGTTTACACCATTTGCGAAGCCAGCTGTTCACTTCCACTATTTTTCCCTCTCTCCCTGGGCCACGTCATTCAACTGGGAGGACAGATGAGATGACAATTTGTGCATTTAATTGCTTCAATTTCCTGCCCAGAGCCTCGTAGTCTCTTTTGATCTTCTGGAGGCTATTGCTTGCAGTGTCATTGGTTCCCACATGAACCAAGAGGAAGGGGTATTTGTCAGTGGGTTTTATGATTCCTTGCAGTCGTTCAGTTACATCTTGGATCTTAGCCCCGGGGAGACAGCACACCTCCCGAGACATCTTGTCAGGCCCACAGATCACTGCTTCTGTTCCCCTCAGTAGGGAATCCCCTATCACCACTACACGCCTCCTCTTAGGTTTGGTTGGGGTTCTTCCATGAGCTGTCCGTTCCAAGGTCGCCTGCACATTCCCTGAGGACTGACTTTGCTGCTCGTCTTCATATACCTGATTGACTGAAATGAGGGAGAGATCCTCAAATGGAGTCTGCTCTTCGTCTTCCATGCTAGGGGAGAGGACCTCAAAGCGATTGTGTATTTCTAAACAATCAGAACGAACCCTGGGCCTCCTACTTCTTTGAGTCACGTTTCTCCATATATCTGGCTCCTGTGTTGATGAACTAGCCTCCTTCTCAGGGGAGTCCCCTGTCTCCTCCTTGGTGGAGATGGTGTGCTCTGTTGCTTCCAAGAAGAGCTCCAGATCTCTAATTCTTTGGAGCGTAGCTACACGTTCCTCCAGTTGCTGGACTTTGTCTTTTAAGAGGGCAATCAACATGCAATTGCTGCAGGTAAAGCTGCCTGCAACCTTTGGCAAGATGGCAAACATTGCGCAGGAACCGCAGGCGACTGCAGCTGTTCCCTCCCCCTCCATCTTAAGAACGTCGTTGGGGTGGCTACAGCGGTCCTCCATCATAAAAAGCGTGAAGAGAGGACAAATAACTCCCCCCACAAAAAACCTAGGTCTCCCCCAACAAACGTTTGAGACTAGCGCCCCTAAATCTAAAAGATGGATCAAACTGCTGCCCTGCAAGCTCTGATAAGCTCCTCCCACAGCTAATCACCTGCCTCAACAGAAACCCTGCCCCCTCTGACCTTTGCACAGGGAGAACAGCTAATCAGCCACAAAGAAACACACACACAAGAAAACCCTTTTTGCTCCTTCTTCAACTGCTGCCCTGCTACCTCTGATAAGCTCCTCCCACAGCTAATCACCTTCCTCAACAGAAACCCTGCCCCCTCTGACCTTTGCACAGGGAGAACAGCTAATCGGCCACAAAGAAACACACACACACAATTAGTTGGTAGATAGACGAAGACTGTCACACACCATCTCCAATTTCCACAGCAGAGCAGGATGCCAGGGAGTTCCAGGCACTTAGCCGGGTCTGTGTTTCGTTTTGGACAATGAGTCCCAGCAGAGACTGTGCTGTCTTTATGATATATGGTTAATTTACACATATACGCAACCTGAGCCTATGATGGAGGTGTTCAAAGCATTAGACTCCATGAAGGTCCCATCTCTTCCACTGCTGCTGCCTCTGATTTGAACAGACACCCCCATAAATTTCTGCAGTAATCTACAAATTTCCTTTCTAAAAAATCTGCACAAAAAAATCAATTTACATATTCCATTGCAAAATACCTATCTAAACAAGGATTGTATGTCAAGGTATGTATTTCTAAACACACTTTATCCTAAAAATGCATTTTAAGTGGATTTTTGTTTATATCTTTAGCCAAGAGCTGTACTGAAAAATCCAAAGAAGTGCAAAATCTGGAGGATGTTTACATTCGAATCTGTGCAAATTAAATCAGCTCATGTAAAGCTGCAGACCAAATAAAATTCTCCTCCATTCCTAGTTGCAAAATCCTAAATTTCCTGCAGGCCATGTGAACTGCAAGGCTGTGGTCTTCTCAGATGCCGCCTAGCGCAAACCCTCACAGAAACAAGGTGGCATCAAAATATTCAGTTAAAAATGACTTTGGGGGATTTGCAAGATCAAAAGTGGGCAAATTACATACCTAGCCGATTTTTTCTGAATTCAAAGGCATCTTCTGTGGCAAACAGAGTTCTTGGGAAACGGATGAATATTTTGGTCCTAAACAAGAGAAAATCATCCAATGAGATGCAGGCGCCCAAAAATCTATCATTTGCTCTGAGGGTGGTCTCACCAAATTTAAGCACTTCCAGGAAGAGATGAGCAAAATCTGTCTGTCAGAGCTGCTTGAAGATCCTAGCTCACAGAGGATCA